>NW_008751694.1:1450745-1455336 GCF_000715545.1 Opisthorchis viverrini
AGTTTGCACCAGCCGAACAACTTCTTATAATCCCCAGGGGAACGGGCAAGTCGAACGCCTCAACGGAACACTCTGGAATGCAATCCAGCTTAGACTCAAGACGAAAGGCCTCCAAATCTGTCACTGGGAGTCGGCTCTACCGGATGCCCTCCACTCTATACGGTCCCTTCTCTGCGTCTCCACGAATGTTACTCCACATGAACGGATATTCCGGTTTGAACGCCGGTCATCCTGTGGTTTATCTATACCGACTTGGCTCACTGTTCCAGGACCTGTTTTACTGAGGAGATTTGACCGTGCCTCAAAGTATGAGCCCGTCGTTGAGGAAGTCCAATTAATAAATAGCAATCCACATTACGCCCGTGTTCGTTTTCCCGGCGGGAAAGAAAGCACTGTATCCGTCCGCCATCTCGCTCCTTGTGGTGATCACACACATGTCAACGATCCCACGCGTACCTCACCCAATGAAGACAATGGTGTTCATGCACCCCCTCTATCTGACTTGCACACGCCTCCGCTCAATAACATTGGAGATGATATTGATCGTACTTCAGTCTCACCCCCGTGCCCCGGCAATGCACCTGCATCTCCAGATACATATGACCCTAGCATCTCTGACTTAGCCAGGCTCCAGCAGCGTACACGGCCCTACGTTTTAAGAAATCGAGAAGCCTAACCACACTCACTATTACTCATTAGATTTTTACAATCATTCATCCAATACCTGTACCCAATTTAACCCTCTACACACAATCCAACGGCCAGGGTGAATGTCATGAATATTCTTTGTGCTCACATTATCGTGTTGTATTAACCACGCTTTTGCCTTCATTTTCAGCTTATGTACGTCTATTCTTAGACAAGTAAAGCGCTATTCATTCTACGCTATTCATTCTTGTTCTCGCGCTCAATCAGAACCGATACTCTATTCGTAACACCCCGTATCTCCCTTTCCAATTGCCTCGTTATGGGTTTGCCAACACCAACACGCACGAGGTGTGGTTTTGAGACAACAGTTGTCGAACACCTGAAGACGTGTCAGTTCCGCTGCTAAAGGCCAAGTCTCACAACCATACTGTAGCCTGATACACACGTCCCCTGAGATTCAGGAATATATTGGTCAAATTAGCCAACCTGAGCGAAGGCTTGTAGATTCGTGCACTGAGCTCAAACGCCACACTATAGTTAAAACTAATGCAACTTCCAAGATATGTAAAACGCCCCACAACTTCGAGTGCCTTTCCCTGGATTGTGTGTTCACTGACAGTATGTCCGCAGCACAACCCTACACATTGTAGGTTCAAAGTGCATACCAAAGGATGGGATGACTTTGGTCAGTTCATCCGCAAACACATGCACGCTCTTCTCCCCATCTGAGTATTCCATATCGACAAGGTTTTCGTCAGAGGCTATTTGAACGAAAAAATCGAAATGGTTCAGCTCTAGCACCTTCACGGTGCCTAGTTGTCATGCCTCTCGAAGGAAGCACGAGGTTGCCCAAGTCAAGATGGGGGGATGGAAATGGAGAGATGGGTTAGAGCTACCTTCCGGTCCTAACCACTGAGCCATCTCGCCCCAAGGCTACTTGAACACTATGATTTCTATCAAGGTCTGACTCCTGAAAACAACCCATAAATGCCCAAAAGCTACTGAGACCCTAAAAGTTCACTAAAATCTATAGGGAAGTCGGCGAGTATTCAGGCCCGTCAATCAAGCAATCATTCAATTCAACAACGGTCAGGATCGATGAAGAGTGAAATTCAAGTAGTACGGGGTCTCTTGTAACGGCTGCACCCGCTTGTTCGCAATAAAGCTGTTGTGTTCCTTGTTGACAAGTCTCTTTCCGGTACCAAGGCACTGGAGTTGGGACAGCGGATATAACAGTTTCGAAGACTTTCCAGCGTTTGTCTCGTTATCTCCGATCACGAAAGTAAGTAGGAATGGAGAGATTGGGCACCTCAGATGGACGCCGCTGTGTATGGAAGCTTTTCAAGAGCTCTACGTAAACTGTCACACGCCCGAAAGATATTATGTTCACAAACTCCCGGAGCATTTCCTGATGGACAAGAATGTTGAGGAAAACAGATCGGCCAACCGAGTTTAATGTGCGTTGGAAATCCGATCATCCTGAAGGTGTGGGTCGCTTGTACGTAGGACGCTGTTATAGCACCCGACGGAGTGTGAAGATATCAACGCAACCCCTACCAGGCCGGAATCCCGCTTGCTGCTCTCGAGCCACTGTTTCACGAGTCACCATAAAACAACGAAACACAAGTGGCACCAACACTCTCGCTACGACTGGGGTCAAGCCTATCCCCCTGTGGTTGCAACACTCACTAGGAGCTCCTTTGTTAAAACTGGTCACTATCACCGGCTCTTCCCAAACGCAAGCAAACACATCAAAAAAGCGCTGACTGAGGACTAAACCCTCGTTCAGCTGTAGCACCCTCCGATACCTAGCTGCCATGCCACCCGAAGGAAGCACGAGGGCTGGGATACTGCCAGGTAGTCCAAGCCTAGACAGGGGAAGTCGGGAGGCAGAAGTCGGGTTAAAACCACGGACCGTTCGGTCAGTAAATTCGCGCTATAACCACTTGGGTCATCTCGCCCCCGGACTTCACGCTCATCTTTAAACACTGCGGGTGAGCGTTCATCCGGATCAGAAGCTCGGTGGCCCTTGAGAGAACATATGCAGGGTGAGCGTTCGGATCAGAAGCTCGGTGGCCCTTGAGAGAACATATGCAGCTGTAAACCTCATGCCGTAGGTGGTTCCGTCACGAAGAGACAGACTCTTACCGTGGTGTGACGGTTTGCGCACCTCAGCGATCCATTGAGCTATACTGGAGAGTGTCCCGCGACACTCACAGTCTCTCATACCAGGTTGGTCAATGGTTAGAGGTCTGACGAACACAGTCTCCTGGCCCTCCAGGTTGGGGGTTGGAACATGTGGCGACTTGTTCCGTAGAAATGGTAATGCATTTGCATTTCCCGCCAAACACCGCTGCCTTGCGGTTAGGCTTTTGAGCCAAAGGCTTTGGTTGAGGACCCTAATCGTCCTCCTCCTCCTGTCTAGGTGTGGGCGCCCTGGCAGTATCCCAGCCCACGTACAACCATGAATTGCTACGGCAGTGAAGCATTGGTGTTGAACACTGATGTCATGCTGTCGATGATGATGATGATGACTTCCACGAGTACATCAGAGAAGGTTTCAGCGTGGATACTGGGTGGATCAGGGTAAGAGCTCACTCCGGTGGTGACTGATGGATGAAGGTAGAAGAGATTGAGCTCAGGGGTCACGTGGACACTGACAAATCAGAACACCACATGACGGACCCACCAGTAGAACCGCCCTGTTGGTCGGTGTCGCTGCCAGCAAGCATATGACCACACGCACATCACCACTCTGCGCACAACTACTAACGGACTTATACGCCTCGCTCCGTTTTCCAAAGACGTGCTGTTGATGTCACCTCGATTGGCAATGAGACGTTTGCAACCAAGTTGAATAGCCCAGCGAACGAAGCAACGACCAAAGTAGACTAGTACCAAATGACCTGAAGTTAACCACTTGGAGATTCCGTAAAAATTCCCTTTAGGATAGCTTACTTGCATGGACAGACAGAAGGAGGATTTTCACAAGACGGACGACATAATGTGCGATCCAGTGAATAATGACAACAAACACACATTGATACTTAGGTTAAGTAAGTCAAGAAGAATTTCGTGACCTCTGTTGAACTCCATTTGACTCTATTCACCTCGTTTTTCGGTGGTCCAGATTAGTGTAAGCAGACCTGAACTGTACACAGTACATGTCCTGAACAAACTTGCTAGTTTGCTTCTGCGACAGAACCCTTTGTGAATCGAACCATCAGATTTCTACAGAGTTCACACTAATTCAAATTTCTGAAATATATTGTGAAATGCCAAAGTCCTTCAAATAGCAGCTGCGTCGGGAGAGTGCACTCGGCGGGCTAACTTTACGCGGCACTCACTAGTTCATTTGCCCCCATAAAATCAACAGATAGGGTCAAAATGGAATTGTGTGAAAACTTCGCTATGACGTCATTTTTCGAAGAAAGGGAGGGTGAAGATACAAGAGAGAAATGTGTTCGTTCCATTGGCCTATTTTCGGAGATCTGATCTAATAAAGAAAACAAGTAGTCTGAAGGATCTGGTATTTATCTGACGGCCCATAAAACGAGTGTGTTATTCTTCCATAAGTGCAAAAGACCAAGAAAGTGTTTCTGTCTGGGTCACTCTTTGTAGATACGATTCTCACTGTATAAACATCTAATAAAACCAAAACGGCTTCATTTTAGGAGGTAATTTCTGCTTGAAAATTTCTTCTAAGGGGAGCGTCGGGGGATGGTGGTGAATGATACATTGGCAACAGCTTTTAGTGGGAAAATCCCACGACGAAGATTATCATCTGCGTGTTATTCCACTGAGGAAACAAACAACTTACCGAGCGATCATTACGCCCGAAACTCCGGAGCATTCCTTGTGGGTCATATAGTCTTCCAATGAAAGAATATCACCGTTTCCTGGAAGGACGAAACGGACAAGCGAATGGTGAAAGCAAAAACGA
>NW_008751694.1:1456366-1477980 GCF_000715545.1 Opisthorchis viverrini
GCACCAGAAGCTGCGTTGGTTGGGACATGTGTTACGTATGCTGAACCATCGTTTGCCGAAGAGAGTACTGTTTTCCATGCCCAATTCGGAGTGGCGTAAACAGAGAGGTGGCCAACCCTTGACTTGGCAGAGGATTATGAAAGAGATCACAAAACGCTTGGGTACTGTCGGTGCTACTCGCCTTCCAGGATGGGGACCGCGTGATCCTCACTGTGCCTGGTTGGAGACACTACAAGATATGGCTGCCAACCGATGTCAGTGGCGTTCTCGTTGTCAGTTTCTATCCAGATTGCCTGAGTGAATGTCTGGAGGTGTAGGCACCTCGGAATGATTGTGTTAAGCTAGCACTAAGTTCCTCCCCCGTCCATCTTTACTCTTTTCTTTACAATAAGGCTTTCAAGTAAGTCATGGTTGTACGGCAGTGAAGCGTCGGTGTTGAACACTGATGTCATGCTGTCGATGATGATGATGATGCGGTAGGTGGTTCCACGTTCACCGTCCAGGGTTCTACGTCAACTGTGGACTCCAGATGAGTAGTAGCTGGTGGCTACGATAATTTTTCGAAGTATTCGGCCCACCGGTTGAGGCGTCCTTCTTTATCCAACATGGTTATTCCTTTCCGATCCTTGATGGCTTCGCTCACAGGTGGTTTCCGGAGACCGGTCGCACGGATCAATCGAAATAATTTTTGGGCATTACCGGCTTTCTTGGCCTCTTCTATTTATTTGGCCTTTTGTGTCCACTAGACTTCACGGACGGCTCACCCGCCCACTTGCACATAACGTCTGATAATTCGTCCGGTGGCACAAGCGCCGTGGCGCAAGCAAAACTCTTAGCACTATACAAAGAGTTGGCGATTTCGTCCCAGTATGAATTCACATGTTATGGTGGAATCGTTGGAAGAGACTCCAGACCACAACCATATTTGAACCTTTAGCTCGCCACAACAGGGCATTCGGGATGTCATAAAACCTATCTTTGGTATTGTCAGAGCCACAGTGCGTTGGGGCGTAAGCAGTCACCGCAAGATAGCCCAAGTGGTTAGAGCGCGAATTTAATGACCGAAAGGTCCGTTGTCCGAACCCAACCTTTACCTCTCGATTTTTCCTGTCTGGGATTCGGTAACCTGGCAGTGTCTCAGCCCTCGTGATTTCTTCTAGTGACACGGCAGCTAGGCACTGGAAAGGTGTTACAACTAGCGATTTAGACACGACACTCGGACAGCGATCCTCTTTTGGCTCGTAAGACTCCTTCAAGACGTTACCAGGTGAACCGCACAGAGCCGACTATCAATGGATATCCAGTCAAGCAAGGGTTCTTCCACCTGGGGAATTAGGACATTCTGCCTCAGGCAACCTCTGGATCGCCAGAGGTGCGCAGCCGAAAGCGAGTGAAAATGATTGGGCGGTTAGAACAACCACTGTGCTTACATATTGAATTCGTGTTTCAGATACACAGCACACACCAATGTCAAGCGATTCCAATGTGAGGGAAAGATAAATAAAATCATCATTCAGCTGTAACACATTTTCGGTGCCTAGCTGCCATGCCACCCGAAGGGATCACGAGGGCTGTGATAGTGCCAGGTTACCCAAGCCTAGATAGAAGCGATGCAGTGGTCGGATTCGAACCATGGCCAGTAAATTCGCGGTCTAACCACTGGGTCATCTCGCAAGAGTAAAAGCAGCTTCAGAGTGTGGAAACTGAAGGAAGCCAGGTAGGCTAGGCGTCGAGGCGAAATGATTTATTTCGAGATACCTGAGGATGTCGGTGCAAGATGACGCGCAGATGTTGCTTGCAAACCCGATACAGCCCCCGACTGTTCTAAAGAAGCAGTCACCGACGTGACAGCCAATGGCGTTCTATTTGGAGCTCTTGCTGATACTGGTAGTTCAGAAAGCTTCAACTCTGGATATGTAGTCCATTGTAATCACTGGTCATCATCTGAGATCACTTTGGCATCCATCCAGCATTAAAGCTACACTCTTCGACATTGTTTCTTAACAATGAAACATAAAAACGTGTATCCCTCTTTCAAATTTTCGGGATTATATGATCTCTGTGCAAGTATTTTACTGGGACATAATTTTCCTAAGCCTCACAAATCACTGAGAATCTCATTCAACGGTGGTAAACCTTTCTTCCTTTGTGGTCTAGTCTCTGCCAGAATAGAACGTCTTACTTTGCGCATCATGACTCAAGGTGTAAACCATTGCCTTAATGTCCAGACGACATTCTGCAGACGACGAGACTTTGATTGCTCCCGAAGTAAAGCCTTAAGTCAATCAACAAATCAATGAACTCTCAAGGTCCCCACGGAGCGCGCAAGTACTTGTCACTACAAATGAGCGATAGAAGAAACAATAAACCAATTTACACAACCAGACACCTATCCAGTCCCCGGACTTGTGGATATGAGTAGTAAAGTTGCTCGATATCGTATTTTCAGCACGCTTGATCTTAAAAGTGCGTACCACCATATGCCCACTGAGGAAAGTGAAAGAATCTACACGGCTTTTGAGGCTTGCAACAACCAATTTCGCCGAATACCGTTCGGAGTATCGAATGGAGTAGCGTGCTTTCAAAGGGTAATTGATGACTGGATGACTTGAACGCATCACCGCGTTCCGAAGCATGGGTCCTACCGTTCTAGCTAACGAGCAAGCTAAAGAGGATTCACATTCGTATTTATAGAGCAACTTATAAAGGCCGCATGGAGAAGCGAAGTCAGCTAGATGGGAAGGGTTGTGTACACAAAGTGACAGTGCACCCAGTCTCTGGGGTTGCGAGAGAGCCACAAACTCGAGGTTCTTGAACACTAACGTTTGGGACGCATTATGAACATCCGATGTTCCGAAATTATTCATCTCAGTCGTTATAAAACACTAACTCATCATCTGCTCCAGTAGTCAAGATTTTTCTGAATTGCCCGAAATCGGGCCCTGCAAACTTGTTTTGGCCCCGTCCCACCCCTGGTGTGGTGCTGCCGCCTTGAAGGGTTGCTGAGAGTCTGAAACGACACCAACTCAGATTTGGCTTTTCTGACTGTTGATCTCAATCTAGCATACGACATCAAAATCTACCGTGTAAGCACCTATCCTCTGATCGCGCTTCGTGGGCGGCAGCAAAGCAGGATATCTGTGATACCAATCTTCGAAAGCTTTGGTGACATGTTGATAAAAAACAATTTCACATGAATTTACATACTTTACGATGGCACTGTGACCCAACTCCTGTGGGCGCGTACGAGTATACAGCAAGCTTTCACCTTGGTTCACTACGCCCGTGGTATAAGACAAAGCTGACCTCTTTCACCGTTCCTCTTCAATTTTGCTGTTGTGTTACTTGAAACTTCTCTGCCTGTCTTTGAAAACTCGGAAATCGGAATGCACAGAGACTTCGCTTACTGACATTCAGTGCGCGAACAACACTGCTCTCCTAGGTCCCTATACAAACCATGTTACATAATAGTTCTTTCACACTGTTTCGTGTGCGCTTCACACCAGTAACGTGTTGAGTGCTGCTGCAAGATTAAGTGGGATAAAATTCAAACCTCGTGCTTTCAGACGAGCCAATCAAGCCACGTCCCGGTGGACTGGCTGCAAACGAGGTAATTTCCCGAATAGGGAAGATAATGGCACTCATGGTGTTTAGATGACGTGTCTGTCAAGATCAGTGTACTGCGGTGATGCGATTCGTACTGCTTTATGGAGCAGAAACGTGGCCCCTATCTGCAGAGGACATACCGAAGCTGTCTGCGTTTCCCTATGTCATCGAAACATTGGCCAAACTTTGGAGTAGCAATGCCGAGGTACGCCAGATGGATTTAAGAAAAAGGGACTCTACCACGATAGACGAATCACTCGCGCCCCACTGGACTCACGTTAGAATATGTACTCTGCATACAAGGCCCGTTTGCCCAGCATAGCTCTTTTCTTCAGCCCGGTGCTTAATAGGAGCTATCGAGAGATGGACAGTGTTTGACCTGACAACAAAGTGGGGAAAAATTAACCGTTGAATTTAGTGAGGATGACAACTGTCAGCCCCCTGGATATGGACCCTGGACCCAGAGCACGTTGTCGACATGGGTAGATATGGATCAATCATACGGTCGGTGGCGTTCATGCGCCAAAGCCATCGACTCCAATGCGTAGCTTCCCAGCTTCCCAATGAAAATGGTTATGCCATAGCTTTCAATGCTTGGTTTATCCCCCACAATCCACATTTTCCGGCGGCCGAAACTGTAGCAGTTAAAAAAACATCCACATTGTGTATGGTTTATAGCTGATCAAACGAAATGAGCCTGAAGTAACCTTGCTGCACTGTAGTGATTTGCGTAATCAGTCCGCGAGCTTGGTTTCAATAGTGAACTCCGTGAAGTGTTGCTGTGAACACAGGGCGGGCGACCAATCAATTCCTATCCTCACTAGCTCACGTCCATATATTTCCACTTTCCACTTTATCTACGATGATTCTACGCTTACTAATAGTTTTCGATACTGCTATTGTTCCATTCACCTCCAAACGAATACTTCTTTGAGGCACACGTTGAGGTTAACGGGGTTTATTTACTGTGCAGTGCACCACTATACCACCAGTATACGTAAAACAACAAGTGGTAAGCGACAGTTCAATGCCCTGTTTTGGGCCACTTTGCTCGTAAGGAGGCTTACAGACCATATCTATCATATGTCTGAACATACATACACATACGCCTGTGGGACGCTATCGAACAAGACTTACGGTTTTCAGTATCACAGCTTGAGGATTCCGGAGACATCACCAAAGTACCATTCGGAGTATCGGTAGGCATAATCACAGAAACTGTAGATCCGCAAGCCAACGGTCCTCGCCAAAACTTGATTCGCGCCAAGGTTGGTAAGTACAAACAAACCGAATGAACCGGTTGGAGTATCGGCATAATCACAGAAACTGTAGACCCGCAAGCCAACGGTCCTCGCCAAAACTTGATTCGCGCCAAGGTTGGTAAGTACAAACAAACCGAATGAACCGGTTCGCGACAAGTTCAGTTACACTATTTCAGAAGGTTGAGGATGGTGAGGCCCTTCAAATCATTTACGCCTGACCACTCATAATCAGTATGACCTTCATATGCTTCCGGCTCTTGCGAAAAGAAGCAAAACGCCCTTCGAGTATGTAATGGAGAGAGAAGATCAAAGACTTATAGACTTCACTGATATCTGCACACTTTAACATCGAGCGTTCAGATTCTACAGTCTAACGCACAGTAGTACCACATGATATTCTTGATGGGGGGCCAAACAATAAGAAGTCATGGAGATCAGGGAACCAGAGACAAAAATTCACCATGATACTAGTGGCCGGTCGACGAATCATTTAAGGCACCGATTTTGGAAACAAGTACCGCGCTCTTTCGAGAACGCGTTACGGACGAACACGAAGAGCAGCCTTGTGAAATGTACATGAATGGACCTCACAGCAGAAGCTTGGAAGTGGCTACTAGCCAAGTACGGGAATTTTAGTGGCTCAGATGCGTGAACTGGTTTGCAGGCCACTTAGTAATCTGGGGAAAATATCAGCCACAGCAATGTCGCAGCCATGTAGTCGTTACTTATTTCGACAAACGATATCGTACTATGCGTACATGCACCGCAGTTGAGTACGCTGGCTGCTTAAATGTATGCGGGCTAATTCTGCGGCTTCCGGCGACCGAAGGGCGCCGTTTTAAATGGCAGCCCCGCACCCGCATATACGGAACATCACCAATTGCAAAACTTTAGTGACCGCTATTTCACCCAGACAAGTTACCACGAGACATTGGTGAAAGTATCCGCGCCCAAACTTATTGCTTTCCATAACTTAACCCTATATCATCTAATCACGCGCAAGGTGTTCGACATCGTTATCCTCTTTGTGTGTGATAGGGATGGCAATGGAACCACTTCACCGACACATGTGGGCTGATGCAAGATTAACAGCATTAGCCGGGCTTATTTGAAGACGTAAAACATACCAGGGAACCACGGCTCTGAAAATTTGCCAGAGTCCACTGAGGCAATATAATTTTTCCTGTTTCATCGAATACTGATCCCATGAAACCCAGGCGATGAAATCCCCCCCAATAATTTCTGGCATCAACATCTGGCCGGAAGTGCTGAGTCCAATCAGTGGTGAACAAAAAGTTCCCACTCATCATATCCCTCGCGATAAGCTACCTAGAGGCAACGTCCGCCCGAAAACACAAAACAAAACAAGCCTATAAAAGCTACTTAACCTCACTAAAGCGACGAGTACCAAGGTGGCCAGACAATACGTTTATTTCAGCTGTCACCGATTGGCTCAGCCGATGAAGTAACAGCAACCCAATTGTGATGCCGACTGCAAGCATAGCTGACACAACAGACCTGCACTGCCACGATGGCTGACACCTTAACAAAGGCGCTAAGAACAGGAACAAAAGACCTAACGACAGTCACCACAGCATCTTCCAAGGAGCGATCAACAAAGTTGTCTCCGGCTCAACACGGGGTGTGGTTCTGAGAAAACGGTTTAAGACGGTTTCAGTCCGGCTGCTTGTGAAGGCTGCGTTTGACGGCCATTCAAAAAAAAGTCGATACTGTAGCTTGAAACGCATGTACTGAGATTCAGGGACGCGGAGCATAGTGGCTACCGGCTCTTGGATCGGTAAAGGCTACCCGAGCCTTGTGGATTAACTAACTGTCACACTGCGATGGAAAGTTGGACAACGTCCAACTCAAGGTACGCCCCCAAAATCTCGAGTGTCTGCCGTGGAAGGTAAGCGGCTGCTTGTCCAGAAGTATGACGTCAGTATATGTGAGTGCAAAGCGCCTGTTAAACCGTAGTACGTGTTATGTATCTTTGTGATTACCACGGTTACTCCTTTGAATGTGAGTACTATCGCCTATTCAGCCCAGTTGGATGTGGAGATCAGATGAGCGAAGTGCGATGTGCGCTCATATGGCTCAAAGGGGTTCCGTGTTCATCGTCCGGGGTACTGAAGAGAAAACCAGCCTGAGTGGCCGTATGTTTCCACCGGAACCAGTGTCCAACTGATTCTACCAGCGGTTGAGCCGTCCGTCTGTATTCAGGCTATGAACGGTTTCGACCCTAAAATGGTTCGCTCGACGGTGGTTTCAAGGACTGACAGAACAGATCACCAGGCACTTTTTGGGCATTTCCACTACTCTGTGGAGGGCTCCTTGGTCACACAATGCTCTAGGCTGCAGAACTCTGCGAGTGAAATGAAACTTCATACGCCAAGATGTTGCATTTTTTGCATAGTGCTCAGATCAAAAACCACCCTAATCTGCGTTCATATTTTCGTAGCTCAGCATATTTCGCTTTGCACTAAAGCAATCATAATCCTGGCCAAAATATTTGGTGGAATACTTTCCCAGCATCACTGAGATCCAGGGATGTCTAGATGGGACCAAAAAGGTTGGACTGGCATTCTGAACTCAACAGCTTGTCCGTTCTAGTCCATCAGAGACAAGCGGTAGATTTCAATATTCAGTTCCATTGTGCGAACACTGAGCGCCATTTGTGCTTGCCTACCTTCCCAAAGTTTCCATGCCCGCCATGCTTGTCGAATAGTGCACAAACCAATTTGTGCAAACGCCTAACTACGCTCCAGTAGTGTCCGACTAAAACTGTGATTTTCTTTGTGGGGATGGTGATTTAAGCTGCTTTGACCAGATGTTTCTGGCAGCTATCGTCAAAGACTCGCCTTTATTGTGGAAACGCCGCGCACCGGCGATCATGCGCCAGTACGGATAAACATCTCTCTCGATAAGTGCTGTTGGTTTGATCAGTTCGGGTACGCGACCAATATGCCAATATTCAAGTGACTTCGGATATTTCGGAAATTAATACTGTAAAAAAATTATCTTCAAACAGTAAACAGCTAAACCCTCTGCTTATTATTACGTGTGCGAAAGGAAACCCCTCAGCCTTAAAATCATGCATTGGCAAACGCCAACTAACCAGTCACGAGCATTCGGTTAGGCCGTTTGTTTGGGAGTATTAGAGTTGTGTCTTTTGTCGTCTGATGTCCAGCTTCCGCTAGCAACTTCTAAAATCTTCGCTCTCAAAGTGAGGCTCTTAATCTTCTAGGAACCTTCTTGGTACCGTGTGACTGACATTGATGGGTTGCATGACCGCTTTAAAGATCGTCTTCAGCTGTTGATTAAGTACGACTTCGCCTCGACCCTCCGCATTTATTGCTTTGGCATTTTTGCGATATGTTGATTTCGGCTGCACCCCTGACGTTAACGGGCTTTACCTCGCCGATCCATGATACAGAGATGTCTGCCATGGGGCAATGTGCCCATGTTGTATCCCTTTCATCAGTTGGCACCGCTCACAGACAACCACCAAATCCACTTCCTTACTTCCCATCTCTCGCCAGTAAGCCATCCGCCGAAGTAGGTCGTATGTCTCGTTGCACCCTGCGTTTGCCATCTCGTGACATTCGATGATCGGCTTCCGTTCTAAGATGCAAAGTATCGCAGGAGGCGCAACGTCAGAGCAGGTGACGTTCAGGCATATTATTGCAGCTTCACCCAGGCTTGGCCGATCTATGTAAAAGGAGAACCTCTCCAGTTCTCTGTCCCCCTGCGTTTTCGCAATATTCTCTTCTTCCAAGGGGGCTGCTGCAACCATCCGTAGCACAGGCGTCTGCTGTTGGAGTTACAGAATCCTACCTGGCTCCAGTTCACTGGCGAGGCCATTAGCGCCGGTCTTTGAGGCCTCATCTCCAACCTATGGTCCCGTCAATCAATCGGCCAGAAGATTCTCTTTCTTCAGTATGTGCAGAATCGTGAGGTCGTGCTGTTCGCCCGGATTGCCTGGCGAGCGAGCGGGATCTCTGGTGGTCCCTAAACCACCTGAGGGGTATTGATCCGTCTTGCATGGAACCATTGTCCGAGTATGTATGGCCTCCGCTAATTCAAGGCCCACTAAACATTCTTCGGTAACAGTTGAGTACTTCTGCTCAGCGGTTGTCAAAGGGGACTGGCATATTTTATGACCCCATTCCTCTGCTTCAGGAGTATTCAAACACCAGAGTTAATAGCGCCTGTCGCAACAGTAAACACCTCCTCAACAACGAACAGTTTCAGGATTATGTTCAGTCACGTGGAAAATACTTGAAACCGATTGGGTAGTCATCGTTTTCGAAAACGTTTGGTGACAGTCGGTAGATTTATTGCTGGGCAACGTTCCGCTTTTCACACAATGCTTTTACCAAGGCCGATAAAGGTAAAGCCACAGTAGTGATGAATAAGAGTGACTATCTTCAAAAGGTCAGGCAACACCTCGCCGATGGACCCTACCGACAAATTACCGGTAGCAGTATTACTTCAATAATGAATAAGAGTAAGGTTGAAGTTGGGAGATATTTAAGATCCGTAATAAACCATTTAGGGCAAGGTAAGTGGTATCGGTTGTATCCAAAAAGTGCGATTCAACCGCGACTCTACGGACTGCCAAAAATCCACAAGGCAGATGTACCGATAAGGCCAATAGTGGATGGTATAGGCTCGCCGCCGCATGAACTGGCCAGATTCTTAGCTAGTATACTAAAACCGCTCACGGGGAAATCAAGCACCTTCATTAGGAATTCGTATGACTTTGCCAACAAGGTCGCAGGGCTTCCTTTGGAGATGGACGAAGTCCTCGTGAGTTTTGACGTAATATAAATGTACACAAACACCCCTAGGGCAGATGCTCTGGAGGTAACTAAGAGGTTGTTACTGACAGACACAACACTCGGGGAACGGACACAGCTCTCGGTGGATGAAATAGTTGAGGGCATAAGAGTGTGTTTGAATCTTGATAAGTTTGTTTTTGACACAACTGTTTACTCACAAGAACAAGGCCTTGCAATGGGATCTCCAATATCCCCAGTTTTAGCCAGTATTTACATGCAGGACTTCGAACAAATAGCTTTGGCCGGATATCATTGTCCACCCAAAGTTTTTGGCGTTATGTTGACGACACGTTTGTTGTGATCAAACGAGACAACGTAAACAGCTTCCACGACTATCTCAATAGTTTAAACCCACACATTAAGTTTAGCGTGGAGATAGAGTCCACATCGGGCACATTACCCTTTCTGGGCTGTATAACACATAAGGTTGGTGGGAAATTGAAAACGACTGTCTACCAGAAACCAACAGACACGGGGACCGTCTTAAGCTATTCATCAGCACACCCAAAGTCCGTGTACGCCAGCATTGTCTCATCGATGTTTCGTCGAGTTAGAGCGCTGTGCACAGAAGAGATCGACCGGACGGCAGCTCAAATCGAGATTGCCAACAAACTTCAAGAAATAGGATACCCAGTGAGTTTGATTAGGCGACAACTAAGGAAGATATTGGTTCCAGTATCTAGACCCAGTAAAGAATGGATTGGCACAGCAGTCATTCCATATAAAGCAGGAACATCGGAGGTTATTCGAAGATTGTTGAACTTAGCCAACATTGGAGTAGCTTTTCAGAAGGGGAAAACGCTACGCTCAGTTTTGGTGCAATTGAAAGATCCCCTGCCGGCTGAAAGGACTAGGGATTGTGTGTACAAAATTAACTGCAACGATTGTGCTAAGGTTTATATAGGACAAACTGCCAGGGAATTGCACACCAGAATTGGTGAGCATGAAAGAAGGATTAACAAGCCACTAAGGAATGCAGAAGAATACCAAACGCTGGTCAAAGACTCAGCGATGGCGGTACATGCCTTAGACACGGGACATAGAATAGATCTGGAGAATGTGGAAGTCTTAAGACGGGGACTGCGATTCACACCACAACGGCTGATAGCCGAGGCGGTGGAAATCACTAAGCATCACAGCGTGAATAGAATCGAGGGTGTGGAGCTAGCGAGCGTATGGAAAGCGGTCTTAGATAAGCCGAGTTGACACGTGACGGTGTGGTTGTCAATCCACTTAGGATCATTAGAAAAAACCGGGGGGTAGGGGTGGAAACCCCAACCGACCAAAGGTCACAGCATCCCTCCTACACAACTCTCTTAGCACTAGCTCACCCACACAGACTAACAGAAGGTTCAAACGAAGTTCAAGAGGAACCATCAAATGAACCGAACCAGAAGAACTAGACCCTAGGCAGGACCCAAACACATGTAGGTTTCCCCACCGACCCAACACTTGTTCAACCACTCTAACACACTAAAATCCCTCGGCCGACACCCAACAGAGATTTAGCTTGACTTAGCTGATTGGTTCTCCTTCCGGCTTAAATCTCGATCAACCTCGGAACCTAGTCACTTGGCCTGACGAAGCTTTTGTGTCAAAAGTGAATCGTTGCCCATCAATAAATCTACCGATTGTCACCAAGCTTTTTCGAAAGTTTGAGGATTAGTTACTCATAGAAGATTCTCGCTCTGATACTTTCTGGCGCCTTATGCGCTTCACTCATTCGTTTTTAATCCCGAATTTGATGCAGATAGTAGTACAGTGAAGGAGCAAATCGTGTTTAAATGCTTGACAAACCAGATATAGTACGCCCCTAGTCCAGAGAACTTCAGTATGAACCGTTTCAAACTGGGGACAGCACAATCTTTGACTCTTTCTAGTTTTACTGGCAGTAGGCTGAACTCAGTTTGATCCAATTTACGCCCAAGCAATATCACCGAACTCCAAGTGAGCTGTGCCTTGGCTTCATTTATCCCCAGACTAACCTTTCAAATGCAATTCAGTGCGGTTTTCAAGGGAACTGCATGGCCTGGTTCTGATTTGTTACACACAAGGATACCATCGTAAACGGCAACACTCTGTAGTCCTTTCGTTAAACGAAGCATCAATGCCGTAAATTGGGTGGTGTCACCGGCAATCCAAACAGCATCCGTCCGGTCACCCCATTTGTGTGCTATTTCCTTTCCTTGATGACGTCATCCCTCAACGCCTCTTCCACAAGATTGAGCAGCAGCTGACGAGGGTCAAGAGTCGAAAGCTTTCGGAAGAGAGCGGATTTAATTTTTAAGGCCACGAGCAGAAGCTCAACGGATTTTTATCGGCTGTGGACAGTTTGGAGTACTCCTCGCCCACAGACAGAGCTGATGGCATTATAAGACGGAAGCAGACAGACATGCAGTACGTTCGCCACAATATATGAGCATCCATCAGGGTTGACTGAATCACGAGTTGTGACCGGTTTCCTCCGCTTTGGGTCAACAACGGATTCTGTACATTTGATGCAGTTTTCTCCTAAAATTGTCTGCATTATACCTGGGTTAATGAAAAGCTCGTGCTGTTCAAATCAGTTGCTTAGATTCATTCGCATTCAGCTTTGCCTCCACTCTGTCCCGGTGAAGCCCCTGCATCAGCATGCCCAGCTCCCTCTTCCCTTTTGTCTTGATACCGGCTCGCGCTGTGCACTGTGTCACCACACTAATATCATTTCACCCGCTATAAAAGGAGTAATCCAGAACGGTTTTGTTTACATGTGGTCGTATAAAATTTTATCCATTCCTTCAGTGGCCAGACATTCTGCAAGTTTAGCGTCCGCCCATTCGAACGTGCTTATGCTATACTCTCTTCATGGCTGCAAGCCGTTCAGTTTTACTTGATCCGCAGGTTCTCTAATGGTAAATCGCCACTTATTCCTTGTGACTGCATCGTGTCCATTGATGATTCGATCGGTTCCTGTGGCACGTGTACCAGCGCTTCCAGGCTCAAACACTAGGTCGCTCTCGTCAGCTGTATCTGGACATCAAGTATAGGATTCACCCCTTTAACTGAATGGTTAGACAGCAACTGTCTGCGAGATATTCCGTCCGATCCTGACAAGTAACAAGCCCATCACTGCTGTACATTAAGGAAAAACACGCGGTTGCACCCGGGTCCTATCCTGGTTGCGCTGCACCACCTGAAAGCTACCCGACGGTCGACTGGTTTGTCCAACCCCGGGGCAAGAACCTCTTTTGCGGCACCGTAGTAAACTATCTCCTCCTGTTTATGAAATTTTTTAACTTCCTCTCGAATATATTTCGTTGCGCTTCTCTGCTCTGGCAGAAGCCATTTTTCTTAGGGTTCGAGCCCGAAACCCCTCCGACGGCAGACAGGAGTGCCGTCTGCAGCGCCAACTCAGCTTCAACGACAGTATTGTCTTCTGCTTTAACCTACAGCTGTTGCTTCGACTTTGTTTTAAATGGGCCAAAGCGCGCTTGCTTTTCATCACGCTGTCAGCTGAAGTCTGCATGTTTACTCAGTCTGTGCCACATTCACCGAGTTTCTGTTTAGCAGAGAACTTCCACCACATCCATAGCGTGCCGACTGCCTTCTGCGCCGTAAGCCCTGTATAGGTCATTCTCAGCGTGTGGCTGCCCCTATCCGCACTTTGTGTATCACTGGATTGTCACTCGTTAGTGCGCGTGGAAAGCCCAGCTGCATCTACGTCCCTTTATGCTCCTACTGATTGCACTGCTACTGATTGTACATTATGCTAATTTCATGGTGTTTATCGTCATTTGTTTTTGAACCAGTTCACAAGACACAATTTTCTGCCTTCATCCATCTATCCCTAACGCCTATTGAATGCAAATGGCCTATAGCCCAATAGCTCTTGTTCTGCAAGACCCCGAGCTGCCCGGATTTCGCAGTATTTAAGGTGCTATGGAGCACCAATAGTTATGTCAAGACTACGGGTGGTTAGGACCTTGACAAACAATCAGCAAAAAGCGAACAACATCCTGCATGCAAACACCTTTGTGGGCATTACCGCACAAGCCATACAGAGTTTGGTGTCAATGCGTCCTTTCATGTAATGATCACTCTGCCTGGTGATGAAGAACGACGTCGAAAATTTGCGAACTGTAATGCAATCACCTCTAGGCCCCTGGAGTTGCGCAGCCAGAAGCACTTGTGGAGGCACAGAGCAGAGTATTGCAGTCGTCTAAGGAAATTATTCACACGCACGGCTTGGACCCTATCCTGAGTAATCGGAGTTCTCTTTGGTCCACGTATTAGTCGTTTACCAGCCTGAAATAAACGATTCAGAAAGCACCCGACGAAGACGCTCGACGGGTCTTGGGAGCATACGGACCACCAAATCACGCTAAAATACATTCTACAGTCGATAATGTCTAGTATCCTGTTGATGGTGTTGCAGGGGTCATTAGCCTGTTCGCTTTTTATCTGTCCGAGTAACTGCTTGGTCTGACATGTGTTGCACCATGATGTTACAATAAAGCAAGCTATGTTAACTACGCAGCCGTTGTGCCTGCATGAATTCTGTTCATCCCAGATCTGAAATCACTCACCATTCTGCAGAGAAAATAAAGTCGTACTGCGCAAAAAAATGTGAACGACAAATAAACTACTCGAACTGATGCTTGTAAAAGGGAATAAAAAAGCCAACTTGAAATCATCTCCAGGAGGAACGGACAGCAGACACGTCGAAGCGTGTAAGGTTTGACTGAATTAAAAATCTCTCCCACTAGACATGCAGAAAAATTCCAGGGTTGTCGTCATTCCAGTATGATGAAAGAAGACAAAAAGTGCTTTCCATTTCACCGGTTCTTAATATAAACAGGGACGGCATTTTTTTAAAATAACTACTGGATGATCTGTACTGTGCTCAGTGCATGCAGACCATTCTACCTGTCAATGCATCAAAAGAGTTTGAATTCACCAAATTAAATTTTGAACGCATCCAAATCATTCTGTGACATACTGTATTGCCCAGATTACATTGAGCAAGCCTTTGCGTTATTGTCCTTAGTCTGATGGAGAGAAGAGTTTCTTTGATTAGGGCGGAGACTTGAATACAACTGTAGGGGCAGCTATGGGAACAAAGTTGTGCGTCTCTGCAAGAAATCAAATGCAGTTATTTGTAGGGCTCTTCGATGATCCGATAAGCTGTTTCCCTCTGTCAGTTAAAACCAGGGAGTCTTAGCTGTGAATTGCTTGAACGACCATTTACGAACGAAACCGACAGTCTTGAAGTAATGGGTTTTCAGTGCATACCATTAAGATACGTTGCCTGAGTCCTAAATGTAATGATATGTTGCCGCCACAGTCGAATGAAATAATTCAGCGCAAAACGTTTGAAGTATTCAACTTAGTAAGCGATATATCAGTTCATCCAAACTCTACCAACGTAGAGATGTCGGTTTGGGAGAACGTAAATCTTGGCTGAACTAACTTGAAAAAACCATGAAAATACAAAATAGAATGCACAGCTCAGAATTGGTTAACCGAAAGGTGAACAAAACTAAAGGGTACACAAGAACGAGATAGCCTCAAATGAAGAGGGCACTATTACAGCTTTTAGCAATCAATCAACAGGTTTGGCCAAATGAATAGCGATTTTTTTCAGATAAAAAATGCAGGGGGAAACCTCTATTCTGATGAAATTTTCCTTGCTTTTATAACGACAAAAGGATCTCAGAGCTCATGCCCTCCGACAGTGTAGTATGTGCTTGTTTTTTTGGCAGAAATGAACGTTGAGGCTTGCAACTGTAGTGTAAACAGAACTAAAAAGATTAATTGAAAGGTAGGAGCTTAACCAAAAAATGGATAAAGCTTTTCTCCAGCAAGCTAATTATTTTGGAAGCAAAAGGAATAAGATTCGAGTCGCTTAGATGCGTGCTCGTGGTAGAGGACCGTACATCGTAGACGAACGTGTTTTTTACCTAAACGGGGCAAATCATCAGAGAAGAGGAAAGTAAAAATAGAGGTTATGAACGTTTTTTGAATTATTTACAGCGGAAGAATAATCTACAGCGACGGAAAGAGTACTTGAAGAGGACTAGAAGAGCCGAACTTTGTTGAATAAGAAAAATCAATGCTGTGAGTTGTGAAAGATTCAGTAGTTTGGGGCAGCGGAAGAATAATCTACAACGACGGAAAGAGTACTTGAAGGGGACTAGAAGAGCCGAGCTTTGTTGAATAAGAAAAATCAATGTTGTGAGTTGTGAAAGATTCAGTAGTTTGGGTTTGGCAAGTGTAAACGCAAAATTGACCGAAAGGTGCGTTGAGACTTAGAAAGGCTGAAGAAGATACATGAATTTACTTGCAAGGACATCAAAGCACAACGTAATTGTTCATATTATACCATCCAAACAGGATTGTCTCGTGCACATTTGTGAAAGAATTCTTTAGTCTTTCCGCCTATTTACAAAGTTTACACTCGTCATTTGTTAAATTATTTCAGCTTATCACAACCTCTGCGTGATGACATGTGTCATGGTGCACAGTCTCAATCATGGCCAAGATCAAGTCAGGCTGCTCTCTACGGTTATCAATGGGCCACAACATATGTCAGCGAAATAGGTGTCCGTCGAATGTAAGACGTGATATCCACTATCACACCTGCAAGAACTGGTGACAATTTAAGTGCATGGGTTTACAAAATGACCAGATGAGCGAAACGGCGAACTCCTTCGATTGGTTTACCTGTCCTTGCCGCCTATACCTTAAGAGTGCAATGCATTTCGCAACTAAGAAGAGAGCCAGTAAAAACAAATCCAAGTTTACCCTGTTAAATCGAAACGATCAGTGTAGATGTTCCGCTTTACTCGGGCTACGTAGCGCAAAACTAGCACTTCCTTTTAAAGTTCTTTAGGGCACAAACACAAAGAACAGAGTAACCTCAACGAAAGTTGGTAAACACCCTTCTTTACTAAAGGAGCAAATTGCGCTGTCCGTATCGGGTTCATGGGCTGCAAAGAATGTCATCCAGCCTTCTGCCTCGGCGATAAGGATTGCCGCAGTCTCTCTGGTGGACGGGCGCATAAGAGAGAGTAGGTTGATCTGAGGTTCATTCTCCAGAAAAATTACGCCAACGAAGCAGGCAGAGTCGCTTCTTTCTAGTGTCCTTACAAAACCCGACAACAAATCGCTTAACGCAGATCAGTTATACCAGAAGCAAGGCAAGTGAACAACTTGGTTTCTAGTTACTCTTTTAGCCACATACGCTGTACAGCAGATCATTGCGCGGACTGTCAGCATTCAAAATGTCTACCCAACGATCGGGCGTATATCTATGAATAGCCTTGTAGAAGCACAGAAACTGGGCCGCAGAAGTTCTAGGAGCGAGATGCAAAAAGGTTCCCGCTTAATGTCACATCAGCTGACCCCAAAGTCATGGCCACGAGAGTTTTGGCTCTTTCGCTCCTAAAAGCACACCAAAGGAACTGATTGCGACTGCGGATTACAGTTTCAAACCGACCTCCGTGTCATCTCGACCACGAAGAGCAGTGGCGCTCTAGAGGTACAGGCCTCGCGTGGACGCGGCGCCCTAAGTACCTGGTGCTATCATCGCTTATTTTTGTAACAGACGATAAAGGGACAGCAGTGAACTCCGCACTCATGCCACAACTTCTGCACTGGACTAGGTCGGACGCGCGGATGCATCCGGCAAAACCCACCGACAACTCAACCACGAACGTTGACCTCTGCACCGGGGAATACTGCGAGAACCCTAGACCCGCTGAGAACGTAGGTCTGCGGCTCTACCATGTTAAAAGTGGCCTCCTTAATTGTGGACACATTCGCCGGCCAGAACCCCGGCAACCAAAGCCAGGAAACTGACAACTGCGAATCACAAAAGTCCCCGTGCACACAGTTGGTCACGCTGATCGCGGGTGATTAGGGAGTCCACACAAACACGGAAGAAGTCCGACTGTATCACATAAACCTCATAACCTTCGGCGAATTAAAACCTGCTGGATTCAAGGTGCCATCCGCTGCGAAAACGAACCATATGAGAGCGCCACCAAAAGGAAGACCTCTTGGTGATGCCACTCAAATATCAGGGACTCACAGGGACACCATATCGATCAAACCTCGCCAAAACGCTCAAGAAACCAAACGGACGCGTGTTCGCCCAAAATCCCTGAACGACAGCAAAGTAAGTCGTCAAAAAGGCGGTATTGAACGGGCTACAAATGGCAGCGGTCGAAATTTTTTTCCCTTGAAGAAAAAACTACGTCCGTCGAAGGTTAAACGCCCAAGAAAACCGGGCACCCACGGGGTGAAGAAAACCTTGCAATTGAAAAGCAATTTCGGAGCCACCACGACAGTAAGCAGATACGTATGCCCAGAAGCCCATTCGAAAACTTGGCCTCGGACACCACGTGCAGATATTAAATCTGTTAACATGTGATATCACACCTCTCGGGGGCAACACAAATTGCCCCAGTCTTTTCAACAAACTGCGATAATGGACAAGCCTTTCGCCTGAAACAGTCGTCCGTAATCGCACTCACAGGGACTTGGTCTAGTCTTGATGTCTCTGATGCGGAAATCTCGATAGACGGCTACGCTGTTCAGTCTTGATGTCTCTGACGCGGAAATCTCGATAGACGGCTACGCTGTTTATGAAGCTGACACACAACGAAGGAGGGCTGGTAGGGTTGCTTTGTACTTAAATGCGGCCCCGCCCATCCCGATCGTCCTCTCTGATACCTCTGCTGCATCTTTTTGCAATGCACTTTGGATTCAAGTCTTGCTGTGCGGGTCCGATTCACTCCTTCTCGGTGTGGTCTACCTCTGCCTCTCGAGTCCTCCAGAAGATGACCGATTCCTCGTACAAACCCTTGAGCAACTCTGCTCCAGATACAACTTTAGTCATCACTCGATGTTAGATGATCTCAGCTATCAACAGTCCTCTTGGATGAAGCTCCAGCGCGTCGGATCAAATGAACGATTTGCAGCGTGGCGATCAAATTCGTTCAACAGATTGCCTGGACTCAACAGGTTGCCATACCCACCAGATTCTGCTCAGAGCAACAAACTACCCTCCCGGATTTGGTCATCATCAGCAAAATCACTTCGTTAATCAGGGACATAGTGACCAGCGTGTGCTTATTTCCTCCACTATTGGGCCAGAAACCTCCAATATCAAACGTGGATTCCAAACTTCTGCCGCGCCGACTTCTCAGGAATACGAATCTTTATTGATCAAGTAAAACTGGGACCAACTTCAGTGGGAGACTTGCATAGGGGCATTATACGGAAAGTTCACAAGGCTGACGTGATTTTCGCCCAAAAAAACCAGCGCGCAGTTGGATGGGCCGCAAACTTCCAAAAATACTCCATGTTTTCTGAAAAAGAGGCCTCAACTATGTTTCCAAAAGCTGACTAAAGCAGACAAAAATGAGCTGGCGATTCATAAAATGCAACCCACTGTAAATCGGAAATCCGTCAGTGTGCCGTACGAAAACAAGTTCACATTATAAACCGCGCCGGAAAAAACAAATAAGCTGGATAAACTTGAGGCCTCACCGCAGAAATTAGTCGGAGCCTTTCTTCTTTAGAGCAGAAACGGGCAACCCACGGGTGACCCAATAGTGGTACGCAGTATCCGCAGACAATACTGTGAGGCATATATATTCACACCCAGGGTACTCGTCATATCCAACCTTGTCAAGGCGTCGCTACGAATGACTTTTAACCGACTTCGTCATCACGGAGGAGGATGTTCGCCAACTCTTGCGCATGATTAACCCATTCAACACTTTGGGGCCGGCAGAGGTACATTCAAAGGCCCTCAAGAAGATGTCGGTTACACTGGAAAAATATTTCTACATGGTACTCCGTCGCTCGTTTGACCAGGGCCAACTCACCCTGCCTCGAAAGATACATAACTGGTAACCGGCTATCCCCCGGCAGCTACTGGCCTATTAGCCACACTAACGTGCCGTTCAAGGTGATGGAACACGTTCTAAAGCTGGCTATCCTATATTACCTTACTACCAACAAATTTATACCTCCAATTCAACACGCGCTTCTCCCAGTTCGTTCTTGCGTTACAAATGTGCTCTTAATGGTGGACAGCTTGACCCAGCTGACGACGGGGGACTCATATCGGATGCCGTATTTTTTACTTTTCAAAAGCATTCCATCAGGTCCCACGCACGCGCTCCTACAAGCACAGACCTTACGGGCTTCAAGGGAAAATTAAGCGCTGGATCGGAACGTTCCTGTCGGACAGAGCATTCTAGGTGAAAGTAACTAAACCTACTCTTCTCCAGACCTGGTCTTCATTGGATTCCCTCAAGGCTCCGTTTTAGGACCCTGCTGTTTCGGCTACACATCAGTGACCTCGGATAATCTTGCAAGTTCATGTATACTTGAAATCCTGGATTTACGAAAGCGATCCCCCGGGGCCGACGGGGCCTCATATCGGATGCCGTATTTTTTACTTTTCAAAAGCATTCCATCAGGTCCCACACACGCGCTCCTACAAGCACAGGCCTTACGGGCTTCAAGGGAAAATTAAGCGCTGGATTGGAACGTTCCTGTCGGACAGAGCATTCTAGGTGAAAGTAACTAAACCTACTCTTCTCCAGACCTGGTCTTCATTGGATTCCCTCAAGGCTCCGTTTTAGGACCCTGCTGTTTCGGCTACACATCAGTGACCTCAGATAATCTTGCAAGTTCATGTATACTTGAAACCCTGGATTTACGAAAGCGATCCCCCGGGTGGATGTAGATGCTACAAAGAGGTATCCGTTGGGTTAACATTTTCCGTTCAGGACGAAAAGTGCGTCCACATGCGATTCCAAGAAGTCTCCTTGACGCGTTGTCATCAACAGTGAGAAAGGACCAGAAGGTACCACGATGATGGATGCAGAAAAATTTGAGTATCTGGCTATCTTCAAACGTCTCTTTCTCACTGCACCATTAGAAGTCGGCCCTAAGGGCATTCGCCGTTCTGCGGGAGACTCAGCGCACGTTCTCCCGTATAACTCGCATGGACTTAGAAATACTTTATGGGGCCTACGTCAGACCAATCATTGAATATGTTATCCAAGTTGTCAATTGAAGACGCAGGAATAACGTAAACCTCATTGAGCATATCCAGGTAGCTGCCACAAAAATGGTTCCCATGCTTAAGGGAGTGAAAAATAAAACACCTCTTGTGGTGCCTGACCTTTCCCCTGGACTAACGCCAACTTCGAGAAGACCTACTTCTTACCTATACCCTGTTCACATAAATTGAGGCAAACATGATTTTCAACGCTGGGCAACGTCGAGGACATGGTGAGAAGATATTCAAGACCAGGGAGCACACATTCGTGAGGCAAAATATTTCTCTCATTTCGCTAGATTGCCGCGTGGAATAAACTTCATCTGACAGTTCACGGATTCAATAATTGATACGCAGGATCGAGGCTTTTGCCCAAGATTCGCGGATCGGTTTCTCCTTGTCGTTCACAATCTGCCGTTCACCTGAGAGGCACAAGTGATCTTTATGATCTCAGGATTCGCATAAGTAAATGTCTAGTAGTGTTTTAAACTGGGTTCTGGAGGGAGCATGGACAACCGCCGGAGGAAGGTCATTCCACACAGCTAAAACTCGAAATGAGAAAATTTTCAGCTAATGAAAGGGTGCACTCTGAGCTAGAAAATCTTCTTACCAGGTCCCTGCCGTGTGATTTACAGCTAAAAAAATGAGAAAATTTTCAGCTAATGAAAGGGTGCACTCTGAGCTAGAAAATCTTCTTACCAGGTCCCTGCCGTGCGATTTCTTTCTCAACGGCTAAAAAGCCTGTTTGCCAAGCTTTGTTCAAACAGGGCGTAAGTAAGAATTAGGTCCCCTCGGAGGCGATGGTACTCCAGGGGAAAGAGATCAAGCATCGCGAGAGGC
>NW_008751694.1:1478672-1485165 GCF_000715545.1 Opisthorchis viverrini
CACTGTATTTTGCCGCTGAACCCTGAGGAGATAAATCCTTCGCGGGTTATGCGTTGTTCTTTGCGGCAGGTGTCCAGTAAACAAACCTGAGTCCGAGGATTTCGATACGGCTAGTGAACTCAGTGCATTTTTGGTGACAGGCAACATAGTGTAGCGGGGATCTGGTAAGGTCTTGCCTTCAGCGGCACAACGATCGCTTCACAGTGACGTCTCGGCACATTAAACACTGCCACCCGGCCAGTTATTCCTTGTTCTGCGGGTTCACGTCGAACGACATGCGACTTTCAATGAACCAAAAAGTTGCAGGACCCCTGTCAGCAAAAGCGCGGTAGCGTCTGGCAGAAGGAATTAGAAGGACTCTAACCAACCATGATGTCTAAAACCTACACATAAGTTGCTGACTTCCATTCTTAAGTGGGATGATGCTAGCATTTTGTTGGATGAGGTAGAGCATGAGCCCCGGGTTTTCGCAGGCTCTCGTAGGCATGGTCATTAACTTTGGCACAACTCACTTTCCCACACAGCCCGCCCTATATTAGGTGTAAGTGTCATTAAACTGCAGTGGTGATTCAAGGGCCATCTCTGTGGACAATCTTCCCGGATATGCATAAACAGCCTGTGGATGATACAACGTCAGGAAGTAACTGCAGGTACATTAACAACACAATGATGTTAGTCCTATTGGGGATATGGTGCTCCATAGTTAGAATGCGTCATAGATATTCATAAACAGCCTGTGGATGATACGTCAGGAAGTAACTGCAGGTACATTACCAACACAATGATGTTAGTCCTATTGGGAATATGGTGCTCCATAGTTAGAATGCGTCATAGAGTCCTGACTTAGTCAAGCTAACTGAGGGCATCTATCGCAGACCAACATAATAACGATAGCCTTTATCACTCATCTCGACTACTTATCGTCACTGCTTGGCCCGTGTTTATGTGACTTTAATTATGAGGCCTCACTCATGAACGTTAATCCAGTGGCCAACGATGGTCCGTCATACTAATACCTGTTCGTGTTTTCGCTCACCTTGGCTACCCATGGTAACCGCCAGGCCAGCACGCATCCACGCAGCCGATTAAAAGGCCACAGCTATACAGCATTGTCGAATCAAACAATCACCGACGGCTTTTTATTTCACCACATGCCGTCCGTCGGCCAAGCCCATGCCTCAAAAACACAACAACCCCTGATGAATAATGCTTCCACTTTTTAGTTGCATCGGTACAGACGTAATGTGTGGTCAGTGCAGTTCTTGTTTTCAGAAAGCCGCTTTCACCTGACAGAGTTTCTGAAAGGAAACACGCATGATCTGTTACAGCTCGTGTACATCTCACATAATATGATTGAACTCACAATTAAACAGAGACCTGGTGGCTATCTCAATAAGCGCTTAGTGAACGCCGTCATCCGCAATTCCCAATCGGTGTCTACGTTTAAGCTGGAGTCTTACTGCTCTAAATGTAAACATACTACTTGCTCACTTGGTCTTGTTGGAAATAAAGAGGGATCCGTGTGTACACCGATGATTTGATGGCGGGATCCGACAACAATATGCATTATTGGACGGGGAGAAGGTGAAACTGAAGAAGGGTTGGCTGCCATTTCTAGCACTGTCTCTAGCTAGTGGAGATCTCGCGAACCTCATCATGGAGGACAAGAAACATAAAAAAAACCGAAAAATTCGTAATCTATTCCATAGCCCTCTGTCAATGCAAGTGTCTACCACCTCTCTTATTTGCCACTCCGAATTAGGCATAGAAAACATCATTCTTTGGCAAACGATGATTGGACAACGCTAGTTCCGGTACTGAACAGGCTCATCAATATAACCCCGGTTGCACAGCCGAGAACTCACTTTCTAACTGCCTCATTACGGATTCGCCGACACCAACCCACACGAGCTATGGGTCGAAGCAGCAGCTGTCGAACACCTGAGGACGTCTCAGTTCCGCTGCTGGAACATGCCAGATACACTGATAGACCACCTCGTGCGATACTCCCTGAAATGTAGCTGGTATGTTCAGTGACTGCATGGACTTACATGATGTGGTTGTATCCGAAGGACGGGGTAGCTTTGTTCAGTTAATCCAAAAAAGCCTGCGCCCTCTGCTGTTTGAAGATTGACAGTTTTCCGTCAGAGGCCATTTGAATGCCGGCATTTTGAAGACCTTCCGGCGTTTGTCTGATTATCTCATCGACAATGGAATTAAATAAGAATGGAGTGTGCACTGCCGTGGGCGTTGCCGTATGTACGGAAAACTTTTGGAGAGCTTGCCGTGGAAGTCCAGGGATGCACAGAACTTATCATCTTCACACCCGCTAGATCTTCCTGTACCACGTCCACCCATTTCGCACCTCCTACACCCAAGATGGGAAGGAGCTCACGGTTGCTATCCCCCGCTTCAACTGCATGACCTCCCTAAAGACAATACTACCCTTCGTTGAAACTTGTAACCCGCCCTCTGTATTGGAAGAGTCACAAAGCTAGAATGCGAGAAACTTCTGTCAGAAGCCTGTGCCGCGGACCTGGTTATAGCATATGTCCAACACAATCCTCACATGAACCCCAAACTTCCTTGAGAGTGGAGCAAAAATGGCAGCAGAAACCCACTATATACACGCGGTTTGGCGCATTGAAATCAATTCGTTTTGAAAAGCAACCACCCTTTTCTGTAGACTGCAACTGCGCCATCAAAAGGTTACCTCATCGTATGAACGTGCAACACCACCAGACGTCTCGCGTTTTTCGAGGATCACTTGCCCATGCACGCTTCAATATAGCTGATGCAGATTCATCATGATCACGTAGACCAACACTCGTTCACATCCAACTGTATGTCGATCACCGTTTTTGGAATGGAGTAGTGTTGCCTACCCGTAGAAGCTAGAAATTGGACCACGTTCTGCCTCCTGCTATTTCGGACCGCAGTTGCCTCATGCCATGGTGATCCCTAACAGACATGTTGGCACTTCCCCCTATTTTGTGTGGCCAATGTAGGCATAGCTATCTTGCCGCCGTGTTGGAACGAGAGCAATGATCCATAGTGTGCCCTCGATAGACCCAGGATATAATATGCGGATCCTAGTTTGCTATGATTTTCTAGGCAATCCTAAACAACACGAAGAATCCGACTGACTCTCGAAGTTGTTCATGTATGGGGCTGTCCACGAACCCAAGGACGGCATCGCGATGATGGTCCCCCGCTAAACAACAGAAGAATCCGACTGACTCTCGAAGTTGTTCATGTATGGGGCTGTCCACGAACCCAAGGACGGCATCGCGATGATGGTCCCCCGACCGTGACGCACAGTCAAAATACTTGTCTTTAGTTCATATCCCAAATATTTCCCGACCGAGCGTCAAACGCGTTTACGCGACCGTACCAACCCGTCGAATTTGTGCCAGAAGTTAGAAGCACTGGCCACCTTAATTTTCCTTCTATTCCTGCATATAAGCCCACTAATTCTTCTAATGGCATCATCAAGATGTCAGTATAACCATATAGATAAAAAACATTCGGCGCACAAGATACGGTGTGTGCCGACCATCGTAGAAAGAGAGCACACAAATTAGTAGCTGTGACGAAAGTCATTAGCCTGTGTCCGCACAGTTCTCTTTTTGGGTTGTATGATGTCACTAACTCACACTTGCAGAGAACTTTTACACCCGACGCCACTATTACAACACCAGTGAATCTCTACAGTTGCACCGTGCACCATGATTCTGACATTCCTGACACCGCTCAAGCGAACTGCCAATCCCTCCGCTTCATCACTTCCAATTAGGCTTTTTGTTACACTGGCCATAAGCCCAGGTATAGGTTTTAGGTTTTTGTTCAAGCTAACCGGCTGGACCACGTCAACTATGCTGCTTCACCACATCCGTTTTTCCACTGCCTTATTTTCCACAATTTGCAGTTTTCCTATCATGCTTCAGGCAGGATGCCTTTTGTTGTTACCCGCAATCATCAAATTCTGACTATCTTGATTCAGTTCAATATTCCCCTAAAAAAGCAATGGTGACCGTGGTTTTTTGCCTTTTCTATTTTGAGGTTGCAACCGTGTCTACCTCGGATAATGCAAATTGTATGTGGCACCGCCGCTTTTCTGCTGAATGTCCAGTAGCCATAAATCCCGCCAGTCATACGATATTCTGACTGTTACGGTATGATATTCCTTGACGGTATTCTGCCCACCAATTTGGAATATACATTTTTATAATCATTTTTAATATTATATCGCTGCATACAGTTGGATACAACTGTACTCCGCGGGACTTTTCACATTAGTGTAAAAACAACTCTGGTTAGAACGTTATTGAAGCCGATGTTACGCAAATGGAGTTACATAGATTTACACGGACAACTATTTCCTGTATCATATTTGTCCGAAGAGCAGGTTCATTTAACCGAGACATCGGGAAGCTTCCCAGGATTTCCGCTCGCAGACATGGAGACTTGGGGCCTCATTGATTTGCGCAAAAGAAAAGGTAGACCAGTGTAGCGCGAATTCACCCAATTGTCACTCTGTTCTGTGAAATAGAATACAGAATTTAACATGTTGCTGGCGAAGAACCGATTGTATCATTGTGAGGCAGTGGTTTCTGGAAATATTGAGATTGCTTCCAATGAGCCTTAAGCGGCGGACAGATTTGCTGCATCACAAGTAAAGCAGCTGGGTTTGTTTGCCCCACAAGATTAAGGCAGACATCAGACTAAAAGTGGGTAGTGGGCGACAGAGCCAAGCAACACTTAACGGGAAAAAACGAAAAACGACTCCTAAAACTTGAGCGACAACCACTATCCTGTGTGTCGCTCCTTGGAGCCGTTGGGAACACTTCACGATTTTTATTCATGGGAAGTGGAAGCATGATTCCTGACTTCTTATACCCCTTTTTGAGCGAGTTGACTTGTATGTGTAAACAAGTGGATGGGTGATACGAGCTCTGTGGTTGTTCCTCACATTTTCCCAAAATGGTTGATGGGGCGAAAAAGCGGATGCTGACGTAACTGCTTCAGCTCAGTGAGCTATGCCAACACCATGTGTGACGCACACAAATCTCCTTGTTCTAATGATTATAATTTTCACTTGTCCAATGAATGTGCTAGTTTAATCTCATTATTTGCTGCAAAATTCTTTCGTTTTGATCAACCGCTTGCTTCATTTTGGGATGAATAATCACCTGAATTTTTCCGCTCAATCATCACTGTTTCCTAGACCTAAACGCTACCGACGAATTCTCGGATCTATCACACTACTCAAGGTTTTTAACCCACTTTCACTAAAGGGTCCTACGTTGGTATTCATGATGAAGCCATCCATGGTTGACCACCATCATGACTTTGAGCGTGACGTCTCACAAATTTATATCGGGTTCCGATTTACGGAGGGCTCATGACAATTGTCGGGAGATCCATTTATCTGCCGAACTTCGTGCGCACAAACTAAACCTATAAGGTGTTCACTTGATATTGCATTATAGTATTGATGTCACACATACTGCCAGCCCGGCCACTCTTACAGATTCACGAATTCACTGACTGAATCACAGGAGCGAGGCTTTTGTTCAAGTTTCCCGGGTTCGTTTTGTCCTTGTCGTTCAGCGAATGTCGTCCACCTAAAGAGCACGGGTGAAATAATATGTAGCACTGGTCTCTTAGTTCCCGGCGCGGGACGGTGGGCCTGTCAGCCAGAGCAATCGCATAAAAAGTGTCTAACAGTGCTTTAAACTGGATTCTGGATAGAGCGTGGAGTCACATTTTTCGACCTCTCAAAAGCACTTCATGGGGCCCGCACGTCCCGCCGCTCCACAATTTCGAGCCCTTGGGATTCAAGGAAAAATCCCTCGCTGGATCAAGGCGTTCCTACCAGACAGGTCATTCCGAGTGAGAATAGGCTCCACCTACTCTTTTCCAGCGCTGGCCACCATTGGAGTTCCTCAAGGCTCCGTCCTGGGGCCAGTGCTGTTTTTGATCTACGTCAACGACCTCCCAGATGTTCTTGCGAGTCCATGTTTACTCTTTGCGGACGACTTGAAATCCTGGAGTTCCAATGCCCGTGCCCTCCAAATGGATGTAGACGCTGCCAAGCAGTAATCGTTTGACTGGCACCTTCCTCTGGACGAAGAAAAGTGCGTCCATATGTCATTTGGAGGGGACTCAGTGAATGCCTTTGTCATGCATGGTGAGAAAGGACCAGAAAACATCATGAGGATAGACACGAAAAAGGATTTAGGCATCTGGGTCTCCTCAAACTTGTCCTTCTCACTACACCATGAGAAATCGGCCCAAAATGCATTCGGCATTTTGCGGATGATCCGACGCACCTTCTCCCGTATTACTCGCATGGACTTCCAAATACTCTATGGGGCCTACGTCAGACCGCTCCTGGAGTACGCCAACCAAGTTGTCTACTCAGGACGTACGAAAGACGTTACCCTCATTGAGCGTGTCCAGCGGGCCGCCACGAGAATGGTTGCCGGCC
>NW_008751694.1:1485305-1492963 GCF_000715545.1 Opisthorchis viverrini
CAGACACTTATTTGTGTGAATCTTCGCGCTGGCAAGCATACTGCCCCGCGCTGTGAACATAAAGAGCAGTGCTACACCCTTTTTTCACTTGTGTCTTTCAGGTGAACGACAGCCACTGACCGACAAGAACAAAAGTGACTTGGGAAACTTGGGCAATAGCCTCAATCCTGTGTATCAATCCGTGAAACGAACACTGCAGCATTGGCCATTTTCCAAGGGGAATTTTTTGGGTTGGGAGCGAACTGCCCGAAATGCTAGAATTTTGCGTAAAATTTTCCCTGACTTGAGCTACGGTTTCGGGGAAATGTTGACTGCGTGTCTATGGATCGGGACTTTTCGCCGTTGAACTTCCCCAAGGAAAGCGCGTCTACCTTTTTGCTAATTCTCTATTCACCTAATAAACCCATCGGCTAGAGGAACAGCCAATCAGAGCCCCGCACTCCCATTGGCGATGTTGCCCTCAGCTTCCTTTTTCGCGGGATTGAGGAGCCGCTCAAGTTCGTTCACCGGCTGGGGATTCTAGGCTTGAGGTCTTGGCCCGAGTGTCCGACTAAGTACACCAATTTGATGTATGTGTAAGCCAGCTTGTACCTACCCGACAGATTAAGCGCAACGAAACAGTGCTTTTGACTTTTGCATGCTCAAAGAATATAATTTTGAGAATTGCACACAGGAGTTTTAAACTCCCAGGGCAATTGCTTTTTATATAACTGGAGGAAATGACTAATCTTTTAGTTGATGAATAGGACACATCGTGTAAACTCTGGTTCGGCTAGTAGAATACAGCTCGATATACATCCTCAAGAACCACCCATGCATATCTGCGGAACTCCCAGTTTACATGTAAACCGCCGTTTAGTTGCGAGCACTACTGCAACTCGGCGCACAGCACAAGGCGAACAAATGCCGAGTGGGACTGTTGAATTCCCGCGCGTTAGTAACACCATGCTATCGCATTTCGGAGACGGGTTTATTTATGAGACATTCGTTTTATTCATAGGCTCAGGAGGCAGTATATACGTGGGGACTAAGAAATGGCATAGCGGACCGTGTAACCCACTCATTGGGTAAAGTGGAAATGCGGTGACGGGACGCCTCTCTGAACACAACTGAACCAAACCATTGCTAAGTTTCCGACTGGCACTATAGTGGTTGAAGACATGAAACTGGACATGCAAGTGAACACAAGTCATTCTACGTTTTGTCACGATAGACACAGCCTCCCTGTCATAACGCTGGTTGAATATGGCAGTCTGTCGCCAAAGTGACAGAAACAAGTAGACATGAAAGTGGAGAGACGCAACGAGAACCAGAAACTTACAGTTTCTCCAGGAAACTTGAAAATACCAAAATCTTTGCCGGTGGAGCCAATGTGGAGAGTTGAACAGCCGCGGTAGGAACTCAGCTACGCCGTTTAAGGCGTGGGTGGCGTTAAAATGCTTCCGGATGACAATGAAGCGCACTGTCTAAGTATCCGCAATGAGGTGGGAAGCACGACTCAGCAAGCAGAAACAGTAGGTTTTGATATACATTAGTTCCCTCTGCACAAACATTTGGGATGTATGGACTTTCAGCGAAGCCACAATTCATTTTTGGTAATTAGGTGGGTGGTTAACTATTTGGGACAGCCAAATAGACTATCTGTGTCGGGGGGACCCAGTCGTCGCGAAGGATCTGAAAGACAACAGAGTACAAAGGGGCCAAACGAGGGAAGAATGAATGGATCTTGCCCCATACGTTTGGTTATCTTGTTCCACAATGGGAGCATAGACCTATAGGCGAAAAAACGAAGGAACTATTGACTTCAGAGCTTAATGAGCGCACATTCACCATCATCGTTATCATCATGATTGATAGCGTGACATCAGTGTTCGCCATTGGTACTTCGTCGCCGTACGACCATGATTTATTGGAAAGCCTTATCGTCAATGAGAATGCACATGGAAGGGACTCAGTGCTAGCCTCTCACAATCATTCTGAGGTGCCTACACCTCTAGCCACTCGTTCAGGCTATCTGGATGGAAACTGGCAACAAGAACGCCACTGACATCGGTTGGCACCCATATCTTGTAGTGTTTCCAGCCAGGCGCAGTGGAGATCACGCGGTTCACATCCTGGAAGGCGATTAGCACCGACAGTACCCAAGCGTTCTGTAATCTCGTATCCCTATGCCAGGTCAAGGGTTGGCCATCTCTGTGCTTACGCCACCCTGAGCTGGACATGGAAAGCAGCATTCTCTTCGGAAAACGATGGTTCGGCATACGCAACACAACACACACGTCCCAAACAACGCACCTTCTGGCGCTGGACACATTCTTCAATGGAAGTACCCGTTGAACAACCGAACAGCCGCCTTCTAATTGCCTTGTTACGGATACGCCGGCACTGACACACACGAGAAGCGGTTCTGAGACAACGATTGTCGAACACCGGGAGAAGTCTTAGCTCCGCTGCTCGAACAGGCAAAGTCTCACAACCATACAACAAAACAGTCTGCCCTATAGCTTGATACACATCTCTTGAGATTCAGAGATACACTACTTTCAATTGACATCCACCGAACAAGCGATTCTCTGTCCCCGCCTTCTCAAGTGCACCTCTTACGGTCGTAACTGCTGTCTATTGCACCCGAGTGCAGTTTCGTGAACAGTATTTGTACATTAGTGGCAGGAGGCTTTTGGAAAATGGATTATTATCCAGCGTTATAGGTGGACATAAACTAACTCCCAATCTTCATCTTCAGAAGTGCTGCAAATTGAAATGGGCAGGAAATGGGTAACACATTGCGTCAGCGCACGCCCGTCTAAGAAGACTGATTGGTTTTTATATGTGCTTCCTCTCCCTCCCCCTGTGCCACCTCACAACCGGCTAGATACAAAACGTTTTAGCATTTTTCAGGATCACTTTAAGTGCGCTTCCTAATGATGCAGGGACTATTGGGTTGACTATCCGGGATATCCTTTTAGGAGCGTTGTTGATGCTTAGAAGACCGGAATAGAACTTGATGAATTGAGGAACAAGATTACTCAAAAAATGTGGGTTTTAGACTCTTCGGTATGGATCAGTAGTCGGATGGGTGGCGAATTGGATAACTCACCCTTTGCTGATTGTCTTTATGCATGATAGCCGATGACGGAAGATGGAATCTCAGCTTCGTCAAATGAAAGTGTTGGACAAGATTATGGATACTGATGTTTTCCGCACAGGAAAACTTTGACCACTTGCTAGGTGAAACGCTGATGTTGTTTCGCTATGGATTACTTTTTACACATTATTCAACGGACTGACAAAACCCAAGCGCTGCTTTTTTCGTTAAGAGTTGCGGGTGATTTTTCACTGAAGATGTCATCTTACAACTGGAGTTTATCTGTGCTAAAAGCTGTTTCATTTTTGTTGGTACTCAGGGATGAGGATCTCACTACTCTTTCTGGAGATCTGAAAACGCGACCTTTCGGTTAGTGATTGAGCACCATACCAATCAGTTACAAGTGATTGATTAGCAGTGTGACTGAATTGGGCTTGGATAGGGTACAGTACTACCAAATCTCAATCACTCAATTCACATCATGTGTTGACGGGCTGCCCAAGTGATGGATTCTCAAATGGAAGGCCCATGTGGTTGGTAGGCTCCTTCATCTTAATTAGGATGGTTAACTTTCGAATACACATTACACATAAGGGGGTTGGAAGACGGACTATCGTACGCATGCGCTTAAGTATCACAAAACATGCTGTGTGTGATCTTTCACGACATCTTTTCCTCGTTCTAGTCGAGTGGTATACGCAGTGATCCTTAAATGTGCCATTGCTTACTGACCACTATTAATCGAGTATAAATGCCTTCCCTTCAGTGCAACTTCGCTACATGACTTATGTCTTCCGAGGCCTCATCAGCTTCACCCAAAGACAATGGAATGTCTATTCCGACAATTTGTCTCGACTCCCTCAACGAATCTCGCCCGCATTTGGAGATATACTTTGGGAATTCTGATTCCGACTCACATTCCAACGAAGACCATCAGACTTTCAGCCATAATGTAGGTCCCTTTTCGTAATATTTATACTTTTACTTCCTTCGAAAGGTTGCCAACTTTTGCTCGTGGCTATCTTGCTTCGGTGCCCAAAGGAGGTTTATTGTTGCCGCCGTACTTCTTTCACAATGTGATCCTGGCTTTCGTCAAGCTGCGATTCAGCTGTTTCAAACGAATTCTTCATCTCCGTCCAACGGCATTCCACAAGAAGTTGTTGGTGATAGTACCGAATTCGGTAAGTCGTGAGTATTTGTTGTTTTCTAATCCACAGCCATGTGTATTAATTTTCATTTTTTAACCAAGTCTGACTTCTACGATACACGGTGCTTAGAATATATGTTAAATTCAAATGATGGTTATGATGGTGTTTAGGCACATCCGGCCGTTGTGTACCAAAATCGTGTCGAATTCAGTAAGTCCTCATTGTTTTTATAGCGGGATTTCGACTGGGCAGGGATTGTTTTGACGACATGTTCATACTCTATCAGGAGTTAGTACAACGATCTACATATAAGCGACGCTTGGGTTTGGTAATCCTGAATTCCCAAGGCGCATGTGACTCTAATGTCCGATCTATCCTTCTCAACATGCCTCCTGAGCAGGTAATATCCGAGAAGTTTGCGGATCTAATAAGTTCTTTGTATGGTAATGTGTTGGAATGTTAGCAGCTCGGGTGCATTCATTGATAATTGATCAGGTGGCTGTTTATCTGCTCGCCGATGTTTGCCCAGAACAAGCCGAAGCAATGAGAGAATGGGAAATCATAGAGGCGTCGTACTTCACTGATGGAGCAATGAACAGATGCATTGAGAACGACACTATCTGTCAATCCCTGAGGACCAGAACCGTAAAACCATGAGCCGAACAGGGAATGAAGGAAGAAACCAATAGAACTAAAGCAAAAATGCATTCAGGTTAAAACGTCAAGTTAATCTGGACGGAATTTCCAGCTCTCATCAGGGATCACCGAATCTGAAGCACGAAGAGAGGGACTACCCAGCCAACCGCGCAATAAAGATGTCTTCTCGAATGGTGGTGAAATGTCTGGAAGCCGCTTGCCTAGCTCGGGGAACGGTTCTCTGTATTCACGGAATTCCTGGCGTACACCAGTGTACAGGAATCTCTCCGAAATCTTGCGTACAAGTAATGCCCGACAAGGACCCCGAATTTCTCCTTTCATTTTCAATTTCGTGGTCGACGGGACGTACACCAGAAGATCTTCAACAACCCTGCTTTGAGGATGTTGCCGGGTGATTCATCCTATTTGGTTTGCATATGTGTTGGCTTGTCACAGCGATGCTTTTGTGCTCCTGTGTGTGGAAGCTGAGCGTTCTTTCAGTGAAATTTCACTTGTTTGTACACGTAACCAAGCCTCGTTCCAGTATGTGGAGCAGCCCAAGGTCGTTCTTGTAGATAATCGCTCTTGGGTGAATCAACCATGAGTGAGTATGTGTACATTCGAAGTAACACGACGTAAGAATACTTCGGTGACAAAAGCGCAAATTTCATATCCGGTTTCTCCTTTTCATATTCATTATCTAATGTTTTGATTCATTATTTATTTATTACACATAGATCTTTTAAATGCAAATTTTCAGTTTCTACTGCATATAGCGTCAGGCTCTAACGGTAACCCATACCGAACCATCGTACTAGCAAATATTGGTGATATTGTTTTGAATGGAGTTTAGATGAGGAGCTCCATATGATGATTGGATATTTTCGTCGCGGCATAGAGTCCTCCGAGACATGCTTCTCCCCTCTCATCTCAGAAGGAACCGCTTTAGACCCCTTTATTCGGTTTCCGCAGATCATGATACTCTCTTACTGTCACTCAGTTTCGCGTAGACGTCATTCAGACCCGCGTGCCGACATGGGCGAGTTTCCTCCCAATCACTGTATTTGTCATTAGGGTCACTACTAGTTAACTCCACTTCCTTGTGGTGCGGCGGTGTTGAGCGTTGGTTTTCTAATAATCGAGAACAACGGTTATTTGGTCTTGTACAAGAAAGGGACACCTCACTGAAGACAGCTGCTGTTTGCATTCATTCGCCCGGGGTTAGTAGTAGTGTAACGGTGATACTACTGATGGGGAGGCACGCGAGTAGTGTGTTGTTTGTAGAATTTCGCTTTGCGTCTTTTGAAAAGGGAAGATCTGTTGCGGAATTCGTGGAGCCACTTTGTAACATTTGCTCGGATTTGACCGACGAATGAGTGGAATCAATAAATCTCCAGGAAAATTCAAGAAGACGCGTTCGGGAGCAGATGGGTATCCAGTTTTTGTAAATAAGATGCAAATCAGAGTTTTGCTTCCCTGTTCAGTGGTCTGTAACCAGTCAGTTGGCATTTCCTAATAAATAACCCCGCAGCGAAGACCTTCTTCCCTTTCAGTAGTGGCAGTAGTAGAATTAGCCGACATGAACTAGGACAGGTGTAGGAGCAATGCGTGTTGGTGTACCTGCCTTTGAGGAGTGTTCGTCACTCCAAGGAAGACCTTAGACTGTGCGCAGCAGCATGCTATCGGCTTGATGGATTATATGCCCCTCAGCTCGGTCACCTCCGTTACATTCCTTACGTGAGCATTCAAGTTTCCTTTAACCGGTGCGAGATGGCTCATTGGTTAGGGCGCAAATTTACTGACCGGAAGGCCCGTGGTTCGAACCCGGTCTCTGCCTATTGACTTCCCCTGTGTGGGCTTGGACAACCTGGCAGTATCCAACCTCTCGTGCTTCCTTATGGTAACATGGTACTTTGGCGCCGAAATGGTGCTACAGCTGAATGATTTTACTATTATTATTATTATTATTATTATTATTATTTAAGTACACCTACTTGACACATTTTCACGCTCCTCTCAAGTTGGTTCAACAGCTTGTACTGTACTGATCTGCTTATGTCCTCCTCAGATCACCTAGCTTTGCTTCAGTCGTCTTCACTGACACCAACAGCACTCCTCGATCAACTGTGGTCATTACTCGGTCACCTCATTGCTTCACGGACGCCAGTGTCTCCCAGCAAAGGGGTGCCCATAACTCTGTGGAACCAATCCAGAAGGTCTTCAGAGCTTGATTCACTTGAAAACGTAATAACTTCGGCAGATCAACAGCGGGATCGAATACTAGGGTTAAAGAAGCATTACTTGCGGTTATTCACGGAACTGCTTTGTCATTCTGACAATTTATCAAGTACTTTAGCCTTTCAAGACGACGCGCTGCTTTCATCCTCTTCTCAAGATTCTTCACTAAAAGAATCAGTTGTTCAGTCACTAGTGGGACAAATGCTGTTGAGAACCCTATTGCATCCGCTATTCACCATGGATGAACGAAATCAGCTCTTAAGTACTTTGCGAAGTCATCGCCAGTCGGCCTGTCCAGACCCATCAAAACATCGCGATGAGCCTTGCGCGCAACAGCATGTGGATTTATCTCCATCACTGAGATGTTTGGATGTGTTACTCGAACTGGCGTCAGATGTGTTTTCAGTGGTACACTCGTTGGCCTTGAGCTCTGAACACCACAGTGAGTCTATGCGATTCATTAAAACCATCTGGGGAATTTAATGAAGACTAATTTGCACTAAGTCGTCAATTCCTCTTGTCCTTCATCATACTTACGATGTCATGTCATT
>NW_008751694.1:1493319-1502202 GCF_000715545.1 Opisthorchis viverrini
TATATATATATATATATATATGTACCACCAGTTTGGTGCAGTGCACGAAACACTATGCAGGAGCCTTTCTTAATCGTGGCCACTACGGTGAAATGGAGGTATCTGGCGTACCTGCTTACTGACTTCTTTTGTGGGACGGCACAGTTGGCTGGTAGTTAATAGGGAGAGCTGTGGTACACTTTCCAAGAGAATGACTTTCTTGCAGATGTAAGCCTTCTGGAGTTGCATGACTTGTGACAGTTGACAAGAGTGAATAATTCTTATATATGCATATCCGTGTTATACTCTTTATCCACCAAAGTGTCTCACAAGTCAGGAGAGGGCCACCGTAGCCTCTGCGCGTCTGATTACTCTAATTAGCCGGTGATCTCTGATCTGTGGTTGCCTTTAACACGTACAGGTCCCGTAAAGGGAATGTATAGCACTTTCGGAACTTCTGATGGGATCAAGGAATGCAGCTAGTAACGCTATTTGATGACGTGCAACTCTAGAAGGCTTCAGATCGTTCAAAGTGTGGTTCATATTTAGATATGGTTTTCATTTCATCGTCCAACTTCCTTGTAACTGGATTTGTACGCCATATAAACTTCGTAATAGTTGCCGTGAAGGCACGTTGCTTGCTAGTTTGCGTTGGATTTCCTGTTTTTCGTCGTCTCATGCTTCCAACCCTGTTTTATGAGCGTACCTAACCCGATTACCCTAGCCGACCACATCACGAGTACCAAGAGCAACATTTTTGGGGCGATTGACGTATAGAGATTAATTTTGTTGAGTTGAAGTTGAATGAAACCAGTTTATCAGGTACTTCAACCTCCTGTCATCCTGTTCTAGTGTCCTCGCTCTCGCACTCTCTCACTTCTTCGGGATTCCTCTCTGGTGGCGGTGGATCAGGCAGTCAGTACGATTTGCTTTCGGAAGCCACAAATTTCAACGGGAATTCTACTACAGGTCCACATTATGGTACTTTGTTAACAGTTCCAACGGCAGACTGTCGTAACGGACCAAATCACATGGTCTCCAGTCCAAGTTATCATTCCGCTCAGGTGGCCTGGAATCCAGGGTCCGGTCAGCGTCGCCTATCTGATGGTTCTTGCGTACTTGATACGCTTTCAACCGCACTTACCCCCAGCATGGAGTCTGGTCACACCCCGATGTCTCGGGTCGGTAACTCAATGGTTTGTAGCTCTAGACTCACAGGTCACACGTGCATCGCTGAAAAAGAATCTCCGGTTACTGCATTTCCGTCGCTTGCAAACTTTCCCCCGCATGCTTCGGTTGGAAGATCTATGGAGCAGACTGCGGATTCAGTCTCACTTAGTAGCGCAAGTTCAACACTGTCGTACAGCTTTGAGTATGGTGTAAGTCTGCTACAGTTTCCATCATTTTAGCGGGCACTTAGCTCTTCCTTTTATTTGGTCTTTGGTCACTTCATACACTGTCCCCAGGCATCATGAACTTCTGAGTGTTACGTTACGCTTAGCGCTTAGTTACCGAATTACCGGTATCCTTCTCCTTGTTATCTGGATAAATCCCTTTCATTGAGTATTTTGGTTTTAAATCCTTTCGGGTACGGTCAGCATTCTTTTGAAGTGTTTCCGAAGACTCCTGGAAGTCAGGTTAGGGTGACGTATCCGCGTTTGATAAATGGTCGCCTGATTATTCACCCATGTAGGACACCATCCAGGTAGCTTTAATTTGAGCAACAGTCCCTTTTCAAGCGACAATTTCACTTACAGCTTCGAATTTAGAAACAGGAATCTACCGCCAGAGAAATAAATTCCTTATCCTGTCATGCGATGATAGCTTGCTTCGCAATTACTTATCGTTAATAACTGCGCCAACCAGCTTGAGCAGGGAGTTAACTGGCAGTCAAGGATTTGCGTAGCTGACTCCCCTCACCTGCTAAGCCCCAAGTAGAGCCAGGCATCACTACACTTTTTCGAGTTGCGTCACAGGCTTTGCCACATTTCATGTATCATTCTGCTTCAGACCGCTTATCGCCACGGATCTAGTGTATCGCCCACCGCTCCTTCTGGCAATCCAGACGGCTCGAAACCTGAAGAGACCGTCTCATTGCCTCCATCGCCATCGGGCATGGCCGTTCTGATTAAAAATGAAGTTCGCTTGTCAGTTCCGTCATCTGTCAAAACTTCTGAGATGTGCCCTTCACCTGCCTTCTATACTTTGGGATGTGCACTCCACGGATCTGAACCAGATTTCAGTCCACAGTCCCAGTCTCTTCATCCTCCCACCGTGTTGCCCGGTGTTTGCAGTTCTGCAATTCCACGGACATCCAGCCGCAGTTGCTGGGCTGCTGTATTTGGTTATCCGGTCGAACCTCGGCTGAACACGGAGCAGACGATGGGAGGTTGGCCAATGAATACCTATACGGATCCTAACCCCGGAATGGGTGGTGAGTATCACTTGTTTGGAGGACTTGCATTGTTATCATTTTCAAGGTCACTGATTTCTACCCATTTCGATGAAGTTCTTGGAATATAAAAATGCGGCACATGCACGACCGGTCTTTATGGTCATTTCAAAGAAATTCAAACCAACTAACGTAACTCCAGTTGTTTTCTAGGGTGCCAATCAAGAGCGACGCTTTAGAAAATCCGAAATTGTGCCAACCTGTAACTTCAACTATTTTATGTAACTTATTTACCTGCCAGTGGAAACTGTGACAAGCAGGGCCCTTCGAAAGTAACTTCTAAATGGTAGGTATCACTCACAAGATAGGTCTACTCCGCTTGAGGCAGCTCAGTGGTTGGAGCGTGAACTAAATGATCGGAAGGTCCATGGTTCGAACCCAATGTCGGGATCTGGATTGGTCCTGTCTAGGTTTCGTGGCAGTATCTCAGTCCTCGTGCATCCTTCGAGGGGGCATGACAGCTAGGCACCGAAAGGGTCGAGGGGGCATGCTAGGCACCGAAAGGGTGTTACGACTGAACGATTATTTATTAGTACTGCGCCAAAAGTAACCAACTGAGGTAATCAGCACTGATGCAGAAGGATTCACTGCATATCATGCGCTGGTCGTTTCTGTCTCCATTCTCCTTTACATCGAATATCCACAACCATAACGTGACACGTTCATTGTTACAGGAACGTTGTCCACATGCAAATTCTGGGGTAGTTATTTTATCAAAGCAAACTTATGAAGAACAAGAGTGGAGGCGACTTAAGCTACAACCACCTAAAATCTTAAGCTTATCGAGGCAAGAAGCAAAGAAAGGGTATTGGTTGTATGGCCAGCAGTGTCAGAATCCGCAAAAAGCTTGTGCGTTGCATCAATAGATGTGATGAGGGTATACAGCCCTGTACACGTATTGCTTACTTTGTGATGAAAAGCAGTTGGCCAAACTAATTACTTTCTACGCAATGTGATCATTGATTCAAATTACCACCGTCCATTTCTAGCCAGATCATCCTCACGAAGTACCAACCACCCGAGGAGAGCATATTCGCTTTTTACTTTGAGTTTTAGTCAACGGTTAGGTGTCTCTCAGAAGGGACTAGTGAAGATCATATGATATCTGATGGGACAGTTGTACTAGTAAATTTGTTTCTATTTTCCCCGTCATTTTGATGAGCCAGTTCAGTATGACATTTGTTTTCAAAGCCATCTGGCCCTAGGACAGGAACGAATAACTGGTAGTGGTCATAGACCATTCCTTCAGAAAGTGTCATTAAACGTTTGAGGATAAAACCTGTTTGTTGAAGTGGTTTTAACATGCACTAGTACGGCTCTTTCCGACCCCGATGGGACTTGCTTTTGGATAGGATCACTGTAATTGCTTTTTCACAGCTAGTGTTTGATCCTCCGTCCAGTGCGCTAACGACTCAGCTGGGAGCTTCCAATTCGTTGCTCTATCCATATTTTGTTTACCTCGCAGGTTAAGCAACTGCAGTCATCTGGTACCCCGGTTGCTAGCTGACGGTGTGTGTAAACTTTCGGGACTAAGTTCGTCGATGTTTGTTGTTGATTCCAAAGGATATGTAACTCCACCGATAGGCGTCTTCATGTTGCGATGTTCACTTCGTAACTTGCCTTCCACTGTAGCTGTATCATAGTATGTCAAGTCTAATAATCTTTTTGCTCTTCATGATCGTGTGAATTACTTTTTTCATCCGATTTTCGTCCCTTTTGTTGATCCCAATGAGTAGGTTCTGCTTTTTCGTCACTCCTCCCCAATCCCCGGTGCCATTCGTCAGCCTTAGCGATGCGATTCCAGTCTGCATACTTTTCTTTATGGTAACTTGCTTGGACAACAAAAATTTAACTTTGGTTTCCTTCGTCGTAGATATGACTTCAGTCTTTTTCCAAGCTACTTATTTGACTCTCATTAGCCCAAGGAGATTTGTCCTTATCAGACTATATTTGACCAGGTGGTTCGTAAATGTCAGAATCTGATGCGCATCGGTCTCCTGCCCTGGATACAGGCGCTAGCAATAACATCATAGCCGCTTTTAGTCACTTGTGAACCTTCAAAGAAAGTCCCTTTTTCTTCGTACCTTCCATCATAAGGTCATTCTCTCGATGTTTGCCATCCTTCCACCACTTACCATGTACAGTGATTGCGTTTTTGCTGCAATTATGGCTACGTCTCAGCAATGTTCCTGGTTCATCTCTCCCATTCCAGTTTCCCAAACCTGCTTAGGCATGCCGTAGTTTCCACTGACCGCTCTGATTGAAAATCAAAGACTGTTGTTTTGCAGACTCGTCGGACTAAATTCCATAAATCTCTCTCAACGTTGTGTTACTTTATCAAACACGATAGTATATACTTGCCACACGAATGGGGTGAAATGACAGTGCGTGGGCTGTCGACGGATTTTCAGCAATCTTCTGAGTAGTACATTACAAAGATGAAATGACAGTGGTTTTAGAGGCCTAAAACCGAACAAAAGGATTCGCAACGATGACTTTGCTGTTCTGGTAGAAGAGGAAGAGAAAAAATATGACACAAAATAATGAGCTACTCATGGTGAAGGACCGGTGGACGTTTCTTGTGCTCTTTTGAATCCAGTATACCTAACCAGTACACAATGGAGAACGTAGTGTCCTATATTGATCTAGAAAATGCGAGTAGTCGTGAACAGGCGTTGTCTGAGAAGGGGTTTTCGTAATCATAGGAAGTGTCTCCGTTTGAAAAGATACTTAGCCAATCATTCGTTTCACGTTAAATTTTTCCATTGGTTTGACACCACACTTCATCGTCATAATACCACTCAAGTCATCTGTTAATACTGCTGGAATGATAAGGCGTAACGTTGTCAGGGCGATGGAATGAACGTACTTGCGTTCGCATTGCCAATCCTTTTATGGTGGTCGAATTCATGTGTTTCATATCCACAATTCATTTGTACTTATTCCCTCTCCGACTTGTTATAAACTCAGCCATACCGGCTTGGTTGAAGAGCTTGCGTCTGCACAAATACGCTGGGCTCTTTGAGCGCTTGACCTATGACGAATTTATGAACATTACTGAAGCGTGGTTGGAAAGTCACGTGAGTGAATTCTCTCATGCAGCTAGATGCATTCATCCTATCTAGTAAATACCGTCGTTTTATTTTCTTATATTCAGTTGTGATTAGAAGACTCGAGTTTTGAATGATGTCCTGTCAAGACTTTTTTTTGTTGCAATCTCGTAGCTTTTACCCGAAACTGGCCAATTTTTCATTTAATTATGGTCACGAGTGTGTAAAAGTTACTGGTCTGCAAAGCTCTTTTTATGTGCTTTAATGGTATCCATATCCATGAACTGAATAAACGTATTGTGGAAACTGACTCAAAACTCAACAGGTGTTTAGTGTGTACTGCCGCTTGGTTTTCTTCCCGTAATACTGCCAGGGGGTCGTCGTAGAGAATTTACTGTGAATACGGACCACCCTTGTTGTTTGGCACTGGGTTACGTATATTGAAGAGGTGCGGGCCGAAGCTAGATTGTCAGCGAATTTATTGTCATACTGGCCAACAGTGCGCACTATTTACACTGCGTATGTACTGTACCAAACGCTATTCCGTGTATTTGTTTCCTCCGGATTTTCTCTGCTGTCATTCACCATAGAGTATTCGACTTAGTTGTAGTTAGCTTCTGGATTTGTGGAATTTTTTACAATTTTCTGTCAGGAAGGGAGTGGGATTTCCCAAACAGTAATGGTGTGCATGCGAATTCTACACATTCTGCAACCGTCTACAATTGATCAAGAAGACCCATTGGACTTCAACCATCCATTTTGCCTCCTGACTTCGAATGCCTGACGGGTGGGTCAGTCGATCAGCGTAACCAGCATCATTGGTTGTTGAAACAGTCCGACACGCTTAAAGCTATTCCACATTGTGAACAGTTTCCTTCGTGAAAATATACTGCGACGTCTTGAATATCGTAACCGGTGAAACACCAGGCGGCCCTGTTGCAGCACATTCAGATGAAAAATATCGTAAATGGGAATTCAGTTAGGCTTCGGGTGTCTCTTGTGAAAACCAAGTTGGTATGCAAATGAGTGTATTTGGCGAAGTCCGAAACGTGATTATGGCCATTTCGTTGATCCAGTTGGTGGCTGATCAACCTGCGGGTTGTTTACTCACGTTCTCTGTTTTCTGGATTGCACACACTAATGAAGTTTTGTCTTCGATATGAAGCATCGGTGTTACGGCAGTGAATCATCGGTGTTGAACACTGATGTCATGCTGTCGATGATGATGATGATGCTTCGATATGATCACAGTTAATCAGTTGGGTTCGATAAAGGATAGCATGTGAATCCTCCTTATCGTCTTTCAATCGAGAAATTATTTCTGTTCCCTAATAGAAAAATTTTATCGAGTAGTCTCCTGGTCAATCATCCTCGGTAGCGTCTCAAGGAACTGAAAACTTTGTCGTAAATCTGATACAGTAAAGCGAACCAGCTGTTGCTGAAGGTCGTACGGAATCAGTTAGTTAGACCTAAAAGGTCCATAAGTTGCACCAATGAATCAAGTGTTTCCAGCAGATGCTCCAGAATCCTCTCCGTCTAAAACACACGCAACTGAAGAACCGCCTCGGTTGATTTGATCGGACATGGGGCACAGAGTTTAGAAGTCACGAGATTATACCTTATAAAATAATAAAGATGGAGTGATATGGTATTCAGCGTTGATAAAAATGCGATCTCGACGCACCAACCCACTGGATTTACTACTACGAGAATGCAGAAAGACAGAAGGTGATTCACGCTAGCCAGATTCACAATCCATGTTTTTTTACTGTTTGTAATTCCACTTTTTGTCAAAGGGGAACGTTGCTTGGTTGCTTTGTCAGATGAATTTATCATCACTATCACTCATTTCCATTCCTGTGTGAAAATAGCATTCAACATGACCGTGGTTCGCTCCTTACAACCTGCTTTTCGATATGCTAGCGTTGCTTCCCCGTTTGTTTGAAAAGTGTGGATTTGAAGCCATAAAGTTAATATATAGACACAATTGCAATTCCCGTAGACAACAGAAAGAGCTTGGTCGTCATCGGGAATGGACTGAAGAGAGTTAGCAGTGGAGTTTGAGCAAACGTTTTGCATATTTTAATAAAAAGAATGTATTACTCGTTGGGAATAATGTAAACCATGAAATGTGCAGAACTTAGCACACAGTGTGGGTTGACTCCGATAGCGTTTTGTACCGACAATTTTTCACTACGCCGTTCGACACTCCGTTCAGTAGGCATTGGACTTCGGCCAATAGACACTACACTTAGGCAACACTTCAGCTATTCAACGCGATTCGGGATATGAGTTGGTCACTCTGGTTCTGGAGTTTGAGTGTGAAGTTGTACCGGTGCCTGATGTGAATTGGGAGTGGGCGTCATTTCATAGTTGATACGGCTTTGGAGATCGTGAACAGTATGGACCAACATAACACCCTTGTCAACTAGCCGCACCCTCTCACAAAACCGTCAGGCTTGTGTTAAGAAAAGTCAGGTTAGCGGATAAGCTCCATGTGCCACATGGCAATAAAAGTGGCCCGAAGCTACGTATGCCCTTCAGACAGTCGGTAGTAGGCAAGACGGGAATTTCTATTGGTTTTCAGCCATGCGCTGTCAAGTAAGCCACGATACGATAACCACCTTCCGCCCATTTGGCTCGTTTTGCATCCCTGAGCTTATCAAACAGACAAGTATGGGGGGTACACCGGAAGAATCCGAGTCGATTGCATGGCTCAGTGATATTCTGCTGAAATACGACCGTCGATTCGTTAGGCATTTTGAAGATATAGAGCAGTGTAAGGACACGGCTGTTGGCTTACAAAATCAGGCGGTTGATTAGTGAGTGAGAGTTTGGGAGACTGGACCTGAACACCTAGGGTGGAATGGGATTCGGAATCGTGTTCTGTACGACACAAAAGTAGAAAAGCGATTATATGGATCCGGAAGAATTTAGCGTTGACGTTACTCACGCTGCTGAATTTGGCAAGGACCTGCGTTCCACAGCACTCGCTAAATATCTTGATGGATACCTGTTTACATTGAAGAATTCACAAATGGGACTCCAGGTTAAGTGATTGAGAAAGATACTTTCTGAGTACTATAAAGTCAGAGGTGGTTGGTAGAGGGGTCTCTTTGGTCCAAAAAGAACAATGTTTCAAATGTTTCCCTACCAAAGCCAACTCAGACATGACTACAAATGAATTGCCACTCGTCCTCCTAAGCTTCTGACTTATATTGAGGAGCAATTTTGTCCATTCAGTTGCCCAGTAGGTTGTAGTGTATTTTGTCCTTCATTCGATTGCATTTCATTTAGTCGATTTTCAAGATTTCCTCGGCTTCATATGTGTGCATTTGAGTTGCTGCCGGGTGAAGAACACGCATTACAAGAACAGCTATCCCTTTCTGGCGGCAACATATA
>NW_008751694.1:1502382-1516734 GCF_000715545.1 Opisthorchis viverrini
ATATATATATATATAGTGTTCCGGTGGCAGACGCATAAGGATACGTCACAGTTATGTGGTTCCCACTTCTAAATAACTTTCGTTGGGCATTTTCTCATTCTTCAGAATGTTACCCAAGGTGCTCGAACAAAGCTACTCCTAAATATTCGAAAGCTAGCAATGAGAAGCTCCAACTTATCACAAGCCGAAAACTCATTGGTCCAAGCCCCCTCTACAGGACCTAGTGCCACAGCTGCCCTGCAGAACTGTCTAACCGAAGTATGGAATGTGCTTCAAACCCCACTCAAACCTTGCTCTGCTACCCTGGCCTCCCCCGAGGAACATCAGACTGGCAAGCTAAACTGCGTGGTTGACCATTCGAGTCACAAGAATAATGAGATCAAAGACGGCGTTTGTCCAGCTTCCAATGAAGAGAGTCGTCCGTCTGGTCTTGCGCAGAACTCACAGTCACCTGATTTCGACATCAGGATAACAGCTTCTAAAAGTGCTGGTGACCTGAGCGGTGATCACACAACCCGAGGTACTTCTGTGTGTCTCCCCTCTCAAATTATGAACTGTTTAACAAAAGGCAAGTTAATCCTGATTGTCGTTTTTTTGTTTGTTTTGTAGTTCAACGCTCGATTACCCGAGATTCGCACGATGCTGGCAGTGCTGTTGACGTGGAATTAAGCGTGATTCGATCCGAGAAACTTACGCCCTACTGTATCTTCTTCACGAATGTCCAACGTTTTTAAGTTGAACAGTGCGGTGCCATCTTCTTGTTTTATTGAAGGCTTGTGAGAATGGATTCCATTCAACATCGACCTCTGCTTCCAGAGTTCGGCTGGTCATTATTTTATCATCTAATTCGTATGTTGAGGCGGTGCGTGTGGACGACGAAATAGTTGTTCAATGTTAAGAATCTGCAGGGGAGCTCACAACAAACCATGAAGGAGAAGAGATCAAATTATATAGTCACATCATTTCCGGATCTACTCTCCTGAAAGCACCGTCTTTCAGGTGGCAGCTGTAGGCCAGGACTGAAACGCTTTCCGATCTTGGACCTTTTCTCTAAGGACGATTCGGACTACAATGACTCAGAAATGCAACTTTCACTCCCAATATTCTAGCAGAAACTACATGTGTGTCTGCACCGTCCGCTCATCAGTGGGTTCTCATAGTTTTAACACAACGGTCGTAAAATGCCGGATAACATTACATGGTGTTGTAAGTACAGATTCAAACCAAAGAAAACAGCATGTGACCGTATTCTCCAATGATTGGGCGTGAATCCATCAGTTTCCAAACTAAACGTGTGTCCGATCTGATTTCGGTTACTTTGTACTCACTTGAAACCTAGCAGTGTGCTATTATGCGGAAGGCTCAGAGTTCGAAAAGGGAAATTTCGAAGCCCTGGAGAGGATGAAGAGCACCAAGGAAGTGGATCGACTGGTTTAAGGCTGCGACACAAGAAGTGGGATCATTCAAAGAAGACAACCGGAGCCTAGAGGAACAGATTTCTTTCCGTGATTCTGGTTTGTTGTTCCTATCCAGTTGATGTTTCACTAGTAACCTTTGGCTTATCTGTTGCCGGGCGACATGGCTCAGTGGTTAGAGCGCGAATTTACTGACCAGAAGGTCCGTGGTTCTAACCGAACCCCTGCCTGTCGACTCCCCCTGTCTAGGCTGGGGTAACCTGACAATATTCAAACCCTCGTGCTTCCTTCGGGTGGCATGGCAGTCAGGCACTGAAAGGGTGCTACGGCTGACAAGTGGATCACTAATATTCCTAAGATGAACATTTTAAAATTTGGAGGGGCGGTACATTGCAACTTAAAGTTTTTGTTCAATCGCTTTGGTATCTATTGGACACTATGATTTGGATAAAACTTTCAAATAGCCAAGAGTTTCGATGCCTATTGCACTTCTTTTTTTCAGTCTGTTCTCGTCTGTTGGTCAGTTCTCAGCCAGATTCAGATTGTTTTGTGCGATTCGTTCAGCTGTTGGATATCATCGGCAAGCATCCCGTGAGTTCAATTTGTGTCCGACGTGTATTTTCCTATCTGACATTATCTACTGACGTTTTGAAGCTGACTTTGGAAGCTTTTTTAAATTACTCTATTAAAGAACCGCAAAAACATCTGCGTTTCTATTGCATCGACAAACTTGGGTTTTTTCTTGAATATGTAGCATCACACGGTACGCTCCAAACGGCAATACCCCTAAGACGATAACAAATCTTGTGGTTCGTGAATTCGTCACCTAATCTTGATCAGTTGCACTGCGTTCTGTCTGCACCCCTGTTACCTGCCCTCCTCAAACTCGACAGTATTTTTCGACACCATGGGAGCTAGGAAGTGTGGATTAATTACCTAGTAAGTAGCTAATAGAAAGTGCGATGCCCTAGTCAGGTTTCTACTATTCCTCAGTCTTCATCTTGTTGCGTCCCACCTCAGAGTTAGGGACTTTTGTTCCAGAAGCTCTCCATGTTCAGTCGGAAAGCGGTCAGGCGAGATATATTAATGTCCCCCGAATAGGAACCACTACCAGGGAAATGTATGTTGTTTTCCACAGATATTATGTCTTATGAGGATCCACACTAAATCGTGGCTGGTGAGGAATGTTGCTGTGCACTATCGAGGACAGAAGTCTTGTGTTTTGGAGTAGCCATACACACTTCATTTGTACACTGGGGCTCACCATTAACGCAACGAATTCTAGCGTGAGCTGCTGATTATTTTCTACTCATCTTAGTTCATGTGATGTTGAAACCCGAAATTTCTCTTAAAGGCATTTTTGGACAAACACAGAAGCCTGACGGCCTCGTGGAAACAGCAGATTTTCTCGCTGGAAAACTCACTGGCGATCCATATGAGCACGGACCCATCTCGACCGTCCCATTCGGTTCCCAGAATTCATCACGGAATCAAACTGGGCCGTAAGAATCCAGCTTACATGGGCTCAAGACACCAACACGCAGTGCGGAAACCTTCAGTCCACTCTGGAGAGATTTTCTGTCCAATGCCGTTAGCACCACAGTCGTCCGGTGAGAGATTCGGCGCTGCTACCCAGGCGTTCTTTCCAGAGACAATTGATACCCATGAGAAGTTGGAAGTGCCAGTACAGCCAATGCATTCGGTGTCCTCAGAACGTGTCTCAAGCTACATTATGGGTGGAGACGATGGTTCTTGTCGGAGGCATAGCGTCCCGATCAACCAACTTCAAACAATTCCCATTCCACTGAAATCTTGTCCTGGGAGACGAATGCCAAGTCCGAATCCAGGTTTCATGCCCAGTCGAAAATCAAACGCTAATGTCAATCTTTCTGCAGCAAATACCTGTTCAGGCGCGACACAGGCTTCATCCGACGTAGATGTGTCACGCCTGTCTACACAGTTTCCGGGAGCACGATTCCCTGGCCCTTCGAGTTTCGAGCATTGCCTATCCCATGGCCTTCGACGCGCTCTTGTTCCACCCGCAACTGCCCCGCCCACAAGAATGCCTTCACCATCGGATGTGCAGAGACAGGCATTCTTCCCGCTTGATTCGCCTTTATCAAGCGGCCGACCGGTGTACCCGAGTTCGTTCAGTACGAGTAGGCTCACACTAGATGATTTGTCTCGGCCCGGGTTTTCGCCACAGTCACTTTCGAACGTATCTGCTCAACCGTCAACCCTAACCGAGTTTGGCCAGCACGTGAGTGTTTGAACTAGTGCTCGATTAACTATTCTTAATCTCGTACCCACCATAACAGTTTCGTTGTGGTCTTTCGTGCTCAATTATTTTTACGTCTAATTGTCAAGTCCTGGGGACATACACCAGGCGTATCTCTGATCTCAATCTGCTGGTCCCGTGTCTTTTTTTCTGTGCCTGTCTCCTTTTAATATCCCCGTAGCCTGGCAATATGAATGTGAAATTTATGCTTACGCAAACACAGGTATGAGAATGTGCTAGGTTGTCTTTAGAAGAATTATTCAGGGTACGCTCGAACGATCACTAATATACAAATAGTATGCATTCTTGACAAGTCTTTGCTTGGTAATAATAGCACATTCAAGTTGGGTGTGGAATGTAGTCAACCTACACACATGAAGAGTTTGAAAGCTGCTCTTCGTTTCTAATGAGATTACTACTGAAATAATTCGTTGTACGGACAATGACCTAATCGGAAAACCATCGAGTGGACATCAAAATCCAGTCATTGATTTTTCATCCTCCACTTTGCTGTCTTTAGTCCATCAACCTTTCTTGTTTACTTTTCCTCTCCACAACCGCAAAATTTTGTGGCTTCCAAATTCATCTAGACCGTTCTTTTCTTCCCGTTCTCAACTTGCTCTTCATACTGTCTTTTGTGGATGACTGTCTTCAGTCTCTTGACCTCTACTCTAGATTATCACTAGAAGTGGACGAACATAGTCCACTGGTGGTCATTTCTCATCTTAGCCGGTAATGAACATGCTCACACACCCACATTCAGCCTAGTCTCGTGGCGCTTGGGTTTCCATCTTCATCTTTGACTGGTCGTTCCTCCCAGGCAACCACACCCGCCGAAGTAAGCCTATTTTATGAGTATAGAAACCGAGACTAGTGATCTTTCGGCCTATAACCTGTATGTAAAGAAAGATTCATAGTCAGTCCCTCTCCAAACTTAATGAGCGCATCGTCAGAGCAACCGTTTGCTTGCTTGTCCTGATGCACCAGCCCTCAATGAATGAACCTGTCTCATTCGCTGGGATGTCTAACTAGCGACTGGTGAATGGTTTCATGTGTATCCACTTGCGAGCCCTAATAATAAAAGTAAAAGCTCGTGTCGCGAAGCTTTTGGGAATGTAGCCGTTGCACAGGTAAACGCATCCAAGTGTTCATATGTCGTTGGTGGGACGAAAACACGGTTACGCAAACTGCCGAACGTCACATTGATTAGACCAGGTGATAATCAGTTTATAACTCCAGCCCACGCTCCTACAAACCTAGTCTGACCTCGCCCCACACAATTACGATTGTTTCCCAGCTGGTTTGGCTACTGTTTTTTAATTAGATGGAGAAGGAAAAAATTGGCATTACTAACTGATGAGCGAGGTCCAAGGCGATCGATATATGTACTAGCAAAAGTACTCCCAAGCCATCAGAACGAAGTCCTTCTCCGCATTCCATCTCGGAATGTGGTGAATAAATGATGGTTCGCGTTTGTATCTGGGTCGAAATTCGTAATCACGGGAGCTCGAATTTAAAACGGCAAACCTCGTGCGCTTTCCCCCCGACTGACTCAAACATGCAAATCGAAACCAAAATCGTTTTTGTTTTTCTACTCATAGGCTTCACTCCTCTTGACAGCCTTGATCTCATGCACTCCGCGTGTCGCAATACAAACTCATCTCGGGGTAGGTGGTTGATGGTAGCCTGTTCATCCATTGTTTTGAACTAATCACTTCGACAAAGTAATATGAATGAACCTGTCTTTAATGTCTAATGTCGCTTAAGGCATCATCAGCACCGTTGACCATTATTTCCTGACATCCACAAAACCGAGATTTGAGGGCTGTCGATATGATCAGATCAGTTATAAACAAACTGCTCACCTTAGTTATGCCTACATAAGCCGTCAGGAGAAAGTTACCAAATATCACTGGCAGGACGAAACCTCAAAAATTACCAAATCCCCTAACACGCTACCGTCGACCCACGAGTGGTGCGGAGGAACAGTAATTTAATCAAATGTGTAGAACCCCCATCTAAGAAGTTGTCACCCAAGAACCCTATCAATACGTGAGCAGGTGATTTAGTTTCTGGGATTCAAGGATGAGCTGTATTCTGTCCGTCTAAATGAGAGTTAATCACAGTTTTAATGGGACGCTTGTGGTCAGAAGGTTAACTTGCTGTCGACTGGAAGGTCGTGGCTTTGGGACTCTGAGTTTCGTAAGATGCATACTGATTCCCAATAAGGATGAAGCGTAATTGCAGTGCTCCTCAGCTTTTCAGCATGGGCTGGCTTCACCATCAGGACGAAATCAGGAGCAGTTTGGTTCTCAAGTGGCTGTTTAGTTTCACCCATCAGCGGTACTTTTGTTGTTCCTCCAGATTTACCTGCTAACCATCACGTTATACTCTGCCGAGATATCCGTTGGCTCCTAAATTGGCATACCTTGGGTGGGTTCATGGTGAACATGTCCAACCAATTTCAGAAACGGACCAAGGACAATGGAACCGCTAAATTAGGTGTGAACAAAAGCCATTTAAAGCACCCACGGACTACTGAATTCTGGCTGCCCGATTGCACAACCTTACAGAAAAGTTTCGTAGTAGTCTGCACTTCCAATTCGAAGTGTCGATGGGATATTTACTCGTGTAGACATCCCTGTCTAACTGTGCAGTTAATTATCACGCTTGTCTACCTGTCTGTCTGGTTGCTAATGGGAGAAAACGGTACTGTGGATATCTTTTGCAAGCAGGTTGCATACTTATACCATTATCTAACGAACGGTTAATGCCAGTCATTACGACTTTTATTGATATGTTAAGCGTCCAACCAAACCATCCATTGTATTTTTTAGTTCCGTAAACGCTCATCCTTTTTCAGCCATGTGCCAATGCACCGCATCCGAAAACCGCGGCTTCCTCGGTGCATCGAAATGCTGCACCCTTGCGTCTCTCTCATCCAGAATCTGTGCGTCACACTACTGCGTCGAATTCGAAATCTACCTATGGTTTGAAGCCTTCGTTGGCAGTTATCCCGCCAATGCTTGATCTACCTGCCACGGACAATGCAGCTCCGTCACAAGGATATCAACCGAACTATGCACAGCTACCAGATAAACAGATCATTCAGGTGGAAGATCAAAGGTCTTTCCAACCGGATACATTCTCTTCAGGATTTCACAACTATCCTGGTCGGTTAAACTGTTTGTGCGGCCAGCCGTCACTCAGACCTGATCAGCCAAAGAACACCGATACGCATTGGACTTCTGTGCCAAACCAAGTGTACCTCGATGCCTATACGGCGGAAAGTAGGAGCCGAACAGATGGGCCGAGCAAACACCCAGGAGTGGATGACCGTATGGAATGTATCGAACATGATCTGGAGTTACTAACCCGAAACGTGACCGAGCTAGCTATCGGCGGTAAGTCAAAGCAGTATTTACTGAGCGATAGAATATCTGGAGAGCCCTCCTGTACAATAGAACATAGAGTGGACAATTTCTTTCACGGTCTGTCGCAGGTTTACCACGTAACATCTGTTGATTAAGTTTCTGATGTCAACCGGTGGGTTCGACCGGGTCAACTATGCAATTAGGAAAACTGGTTTGTCATTGACAGGAAAGAGGATCGACCGAACCAAGCGGGAACGCGATGCAGGCGTTCGGTGCTCACCTCAGATTCGTAGTTCAAATCGTGTAAAAAGTGGCCGCACCTCGAGCCGCATTATCAACCAGCATCCACACCTGTATAAGTAATTTTGATGGGAAGCGTTTTTGTTCCTGTTGTTATGAGACAGTTGACTTCCGTAAATGCTTTCTCCTGCCCAGCTTGTGGGATTTCGCGGAGAAAGCTGCCTAGTTTTCACCGAGAACTATGGTGCACTAGGTGCGTCAGCACTAGACACGGAACAGTAGACTAAATGGCTTAGACCCATTACCGCTGTCGGAAACGACTACCGTTCTTGTTGAAAACGCAGTAGCTCCCATCATCCACTTCGGATTCCATGGTTTCGAGACTCACTTACTGAAAGTTTTGTCAAAGAACCTCGGTTTCATAACATGTAGTAGGTTGCAGTAGTTCTCGTAAAGCGCTGGCGGCATCTCATAACTGTTGGCAATTTTGTCAAAACGCCCTAAAAATGTACCAGTTTGTAAGTTTTGAAGTTCATGTTAAAAAAGGAACTATTTTGTTCTCGATTGTAAGAGTAGTGAGAAGACGGCCTTTCTACGCCATTAGCTGCTCTTCATATTTTATATACTTTTATTCTTCTTCAATTAACCGACGCAAAAACAGCACCACCTACCAGCTAGGCTTCAGCTGGTTATGTAATATTTTTGTATCAAATTTTAGTTACCTGTAATCTTTTTTCTTCCGGACCCTGGGCACTTTTTTAACGTTCGCACTAAATTGATAGACCTCTCGACATGGAAGTAACAGAGATATTTCACCGACTATGCGGACCGGTAGCTTTTTTCCAGCCGTATGACTATCCACTGCGTGCTTCACTGGCTTCATGTATGAATTACAGGCAGAATGAAGCGGGATATTCGGAAGACTGTCCTAACACATTTGTCAAGAGTCCACTGGTGAGGGTGTTTCCAGTTTGGTCTGAGCTTACTTTTACATTGGAACGGGAACAATGGAGGCTGTCTAATGTTTGGGTTCCAACTACTGTATTCCCGGACTTCGTCTGTCAGTGTCTCTAATGGCCAACAACACAGTGGCGTCCGAATATACGGTCGCCGCTGCCAGATAGTCAACTAGCATTCCCCTTGTGCATGAACTGGACAGAAACGACGTGGATTGCAAAGCCCGCTTCCCAATCAGTCTAACAACCCGACGTTTGCTATGTCCGAGTGCTGTTCCGTGTGGCCAAATCCTCAGGGCCATGGTGGATTTTACATTCCCAGTGATTATGTTTCTGAACCATTTCTCAATATGGAAAGCACTGCTGTATATACTCGTTCCATGACAAATATATTGTTGTCACATCGGCCAGGTTGGTGTTGAAGGCTTGGGTTAAAACACCCTGATTTTGGAAATCACTTATGTCGTCATCAGTCTTCCATTATCGGCACAGTTATGTACGCCTGTTGCTGAGGGTTCGAAATGCACTCAAGTCCGTGTGGTTGGGTTATATGTTTGATTAAAATGGTTCTCATTTCAAGAGCAACGGATTTTAGTTTGTCATCAATGCACCGAAAATGTAGGGGCGAACGGCTCAACACTCTTCCCCCCAACCTGATGATAGCCTTGAGTGAGCAAGTTTTCAGTAGCACACTTTAAAAATGCATCTATTTTTGACACCATATGAAATTTTAGATTATGGTTAGGGCTCACTATGAACTTCTGCACGTTTGAGGGTTGGTGGTAAGTGACCTTAGGAGTTAGTTGGGCGGAGTTTCGATCGGCTGATCACCTTACGATACCTGGTAATCAACGAGTCAAATGTCTAATTCTCCCGTCAGTCAGTCAGATTTTGCAGGGTAGCTACATGAATTAGCGTGAACCTTACAGTTATTAGGTGATGCCATCATGATGCCCGCATGAGTAGCTTCAAAGGGGACCTACGCGAACTCGGTCTATTTTGGTTATATGGGGGCTCGGTTTGCGAAACGTGATTTCTGGTAGCGCTTCGAAACATGTGTTCACGCCCAATTTCGTTCTTTTCTTCCATAGCATCGGTGATCAAAAACTAAACAAATTAACCTGCTGAAGCCCCCTCTCCAAAAAAATTGTTGACTCGTCCCTTTTACTGAGGTCAAGCCCCTCCCAGCCAGATGGTCGAATCACTTATATTCAGGCGTTTCACTTGCGTTTCTTGTGAAAGCCTCTCTCCATCGGTACTTTACCTCCCGGCAACATTCTTTCGTCTTTCGGTTTCCTTGCGGTTCGTCATTTGGAAGGTATGCATGCGCCATCGGTTATTTACCCCCTGGTGTCCTTGCATATCCGGTGCCACCGTCCAGTGAGGCTGAATAGACTGCTTGTATGCCCTGGTCATTCGTTTTATGCACAGTACCATTCGTTCTCCAAACAACTTTCTGTACGTTCTCGGTACGACTCCCCCTTATCGCTCTTCTGTAGTTCATTTACTGAGCATTTCATTCTCCTGTGGTCTTACTTTCTAGATTTCGACTCAGCAGCAGAATGACGAGACCAATCAGGCGTAGACCCACCTGGAATCGAATTCGATCTCATATGATCTCTCACTACAGCATATGCTTCCCTGTACCCATTTGTGTCTGCAAGCTGGTCTTGTGTAGCTCTTTGCGCTCTGAGCATCAGTGCATTTGCTATTTGCTGGACACCACGAAGGCTTCCCCACAACTGTACCCCTACTTTACTCTGGACCTCCTCAACAGTGTTACTTTTCGTGGGAACCTGTGGTTTATCTCTTGTTGCTGGTCAATTAAATTGTCCTTTATCCCACGATTCTCAACCATGCGTATGTGTTTCTTTTTCGATGAACAGTATTTATATCCAACCCGGACCCTGGGATCTTGGTTAACTTATTTATTGATTTTTCTTACTCTACTAACCATCTGTGTGATTCTGTTTTTATCTGTTCTAATACTTGATTTCTTATTCTCTGGTGCTTGCCATATGTCCTTCTTTGCCAACCTTGCACACAAACCGCCTGATTTTTTGACTCGCGTCGACTGGAATCGACCCGATATAACCGCATTTTCGTCCGCAAACTCAAGCACGGATACCGACTACCGCGCCATTTCTGCTCATCCTTTGTTGGTTTCGTTCACAGGCAGGACCTAATCACTTTCCTGGTCATTATTTTGTTTCCGTTGTGCGGTGGATTACCTTCTTTATTTCGCTTACCTCAAGACCAAGTTTTGTATCATGCTGGCCGCAATTCTTATCCCCCCTCTGATGTTGTTGCCTCGGCTACTTGCTTATCTCTCTGTTCAAATGCGTAGCTTCATAAAACTATTACACAAGTGCAGTACTTTGGTGAACCATTCATGGACACGTTTCCTCTCTTTAAAAATCCTATTAAAGAATATGACAGGACTCGGCAATAACACTTTGTCAGCTGACATCCTGTCACGGAACGCACCGGCAAGGCTTTAGAATGCGCTCTGGATACCATCTGGAGTACAACCCTGTCGCCATACTGACAGCGCTCGTCATGCCCGAGTAACCATCAGGCAAGGCGCCCACGATGCAGATTTGCGCGAACTCAGATGCCCGTCACCCTGTGCGTATTAGTGGGCCCTATCAGAAATCGAGAGCCACAAAAAACGATAGAGTTTTTTGGCACTTTGATTCCGTTCACAAATCATCGCCTCAGCTGATATATATACATGGGATATCATATGGCCTGCACCGAGATTCGCGATACGATGAAGGTTATTTGCGTCGTCTTCGAATGTAAACGAGTTGATTTTCCCGGAAAATTACCTGGCCGTGCGACTATACGCGAAACTTCGGTCACCAAAAACGTTGGTAAGGTTATTCCACTCAGAAATGAGGTACGAGAGCTGGAGATTTGCAGCTGGGTACTTCAAAACTTGCGAGAATGTCTTAATTAAAATAATATGGAGAGCACAGGAAAGATGTCGTCCAACCATGGGTAACCAGGGTCTGATATAGCTTGGAAAGCAAAATACGTACTCGAGTACGATAACGTATGTGGTATCATGGAATACTCGTGAGGTGACGGTAAATTTTGCCAAGGAGCACAGACCTAACTGAGACCACCCTGTGAAACGAAACAAGAGGGGCACAATCCAATCCTCATGTTACTAATGGAATTCGTCCCTAAATAGGATATATCGCTCCCTACATCTTGATGAGCGCGTACCCCCCTTCCTCCCCGGAACCTGAATAAGTGCATTCAGTTTGGTAAAGATAACCCCATTCGATATTTGCACTCGTTTGTCAGTCCACTTAGTCACATCGTTGAAAAACTGACTTAAATGACACCACACTGGCTAAGCTGAAAAGATAGTTGAAGATCAAGTGGCACAGACTTTATAGCCACATTGGTCAGTATGGGGTTAAGATATTTAATCAATTTTCCAAGCCTGAATTCTCATGGGAAACCCCAATGTTTGAATAAACCGAACACCTTATTGCGCTGAAGTGTTACGTAGTTGGATATATTCAGACTGCATCGATTTGCAGGAAGGGCTACCAAGTACGACCTCTCGACAACAGAGGCCATAAAGACGACAGAAAGAGTCGGCTAATTGGGGTATCCAATAGTATTAGAGAAAACAGTCTCAGCTTGATGCTCATGGAAATGGTCCTTTTCTACCGAAATACACATTCATATAGACAGCAACGGAGAAACCCGCCTGAAAATTGGGCTCTGAAGCAAAAACAGAACAGTTCTTAGCAAGAAAACTCCTAATCGTTATCACCGAAATTAAGTTAAACCCATGCCCTTCAATGGTTCCTTATTTTAAAAACCCCATACATAATCCACTTCAATCTGTCAGCTATAAACCGTGTACCATAGGCACATTGGTTCCAGTGTAGGACATACACATATACATAGGACGCCGATCGTCTTGAATGCGCTCCAAGAAACCGTACGTCAGTTGGTACCTCAATTACACTAGAACCATGCATTTCTCACGCATTTCCGAAAGGGATATTATCTCGGCAGATAGTTCCAGGCTGGTTTACAAAATGAAGCTATGGTGTTGCACGTGTCCGTGTATATGGAAATCGGACCCAAACGCCAGATTTAGTCGGATTGTAGCTATACTTGTGGTTCTCAACTGAGGAAACTCCGTTCAAAATGGAAATTCAGGAGTTCCAAAGATTCCGAGAAAATCGAGCGGTTGGACACTGGCTTTCATATCAAACATCTGACTTTCGAATCACTTGGAACTCGCCCCCAGTGACCCTTGCTGTATTTTGTTTTTGTCCCCTGCTAACTACCTCCCATTACCTGTGTGGACAACAGGTGTGTTGGCATTGCCAAGGCACGTTTCGAAATTGAACATGAGTGAAAGAGTAACGCTGCAAAAGACAACTATTCGACCTCGCATGTGTAATATTAATCTTCTCCGTCCTCGCTACACTCGGCCCTGGGCTGTGTATACTGCACACGTATATTTACAGACCCAGGACGACTAGTCCGAACGCCCAAAACCACAGAAAGTGCATATTTACTGGTTGTTGATCTTTTCGCCGAGCTTCGCAACTGACTCGCAAACGTTTCACTATGACACGAGGAGACATCATCAGTGCGCGGTTGGGTGTCCTTATGCATGGTTGGTGACGCCGCGAATCGACGTTGACGTTAACAAGGTCTTCATCCAAATTGTCAGAACGACTGGGGATTTAGGCGCCTAAGAACAATTGTGGTAGATCCGTTCCCCGCCACTTTACTTTCTCCACAATCAGGCCTTAAATTATGGCAGCATGGCATCAATACTGAACGCTGATATTACTCTATGGATGGTAAGGTCAAATGCGACAATATCTATGAAGCCAACGGGTATGTCACAGCTGAGACAGGGCTGATATCACTTGGACTGGAGCAGTCGCTTCAGATACTTTTAAATGAAAATACATTGACTGACTATCCAAGCTCCATTCCCAAATGAGTTCAAACAACCTAGTGAAAGCAGACTCAACTGTCTTTGCATAACGCTGGCATAAAATGCGACAGATGGATCACCCGATCTACAGAAACTGGACGTCTCTTAAGTTCTACAATCAATCAATCGTTCAGCTGTAACACCCTTTCGGTGCCTAGCTGCCATGCCACCCGAAGGGAGCACGAGGTTGTCCAAGCCTAGATAGGGGAAGTCGTGTTTGAACCAGGGACTTTACGGTCAGGAAGTTCGTGCTCTAACTACTAAGCTACCTCCCCGCCTTAAGTGCTACTGTATACACAGAACCTACGCTTTCTGACAAGACCAGCTCAAAGGAACCGATCGTGGGCTGTCGACGGGTTTTCAGCAACCTCATGAACGGTGTGCTTCCGAGAAAAAACTCGGATTCCAGCGCAGAATACTAACCATTCAGTTTCCCAAAGATTAGCCTAGATTTCCAACAATACACTCCTCCGCCTAATAACACTAGAATGATCAGTGGGTCCTATTTTCCCGGTCCTCTTGAACCCAGTCCTAATTCCCCCTTGCGATGTAATCCAAATCACCAGCTGTAGACTTCAAAGCATAGTCACACTGGGTATCCGTCCCTCAACGTACCTAAATAAAGGGTCGGTTTCTCACTGTTAACGACGTTTCCCCTCCACACTATTTCACCACAATAATTGCCAGCCCGTACTAAGGCCTACCTTAAATGTCCCATTTATCTGGCTCCATATTTCGCTGATGATAAATCGGTGCGACCAAAGTTTGTAGCTTGAAAACTACACTCGACTCTGTCTGAGGTGCGATTGATGCTGCTGGAACCTTATGTGCTGCGTTGCATAAAGCTTTCCTAGACTTGACTGATACTTCGCCTACGCTTACAGCGAATATGGTTGGAACCCAAAAAGGACAGTCACAAGATATCACTTCTTTCATCATCATCATCATCATCATCATCATTATTATCAGCTGTAATAACCGCGTACTGGTTGTAGCTGCCACAGTTTCGTTCACCGATGATTGGGGGGTAAGTAGCTGCGCATTGCACGCGCGAGCTGGTAAATTGGTGCATAAATCCAGCACTGTCAGTGAGTTGTCAAGC
>NW_008751694.1:1520108-1520799 GCF_000715545.1 Opisthorchis viverrini
GGATAATGCGCCGGCGGTCACGGTCAACCGTTGGGCGATCGGAGTGTGCGGTTTTTGGGGTCGACCTTTTCTAAGCCCTTCCTCGGGGGAAGGCAGCATCGCTGCTTCCATAAATATGGACATGCTGGTCGCCTGGGGGAAACACCTTACTGCCTTCACACTCCTGTCGCAGAGGACAGTACGACTTTACCCCCAGACCGCCTCGTAGCACGATTACTCGTAGTACGGGGTCTCGCTGCTCTTGGTCTGGCTGCTCCCCTTTGGCCTTCCTGGCATGGTTGCACCTTGTGGAACGAAGTTCCAGCCAGTGTAGCCCGCAGGATCGTTGCAGCACTGAAGCCCGACCACCACGTCAAGGTGGCAGCTTTAGGTCGGGATGACATTCGTCCGACGTATATCAAAGACAGACATCTGGTTACCAAAAAAGTCTACCGCTTTGAAATTATCAGATCATCGTTGTGGATCGACAACTCTGGGTCATCAGACTAATCACTAATAGAGACTAAAGATACCCATGGAATTCACGAGAATAACGAAGGCAGCGAGCTAAGCTCGGTTACTGTGATTGGTCCATTGGGCGAATATATCACAAGTTTATATGATAACGGAAATCGCGTGGATAGGTTATGTAGGAATCACGGATACACAATCTTCATAGAAAAAGAAAGGGGTGGTATAGGAGTTACTTACA
>NW_008751694.1:1521477-1526844 GCF_000715545.1 Opisthorchis viverrini
AATAGTTCCATACTGAAGAAAGCCTACGCACGCCCCGTCGGATGAAACAGCAAGTGACATTGAGCTCCATCTTAGATATGTAGCTTACTTTCTTCACATATAAAAACTACGAGCAGGGTCACGCAAATCGGATTTATGTACGAATAACAATCATTAGGTGCGAAGCATCTCATTTTCCATTATCACAGACAGCGACGCCACTGGCAGGAGTTCGGTTCAAGCCCGGTCACCAGCCAAATAAGCACAATGGAGAGATTGTCGTTATCAAACTGGGAATCACGTTCCATTGAACACAACTCAGCCAATCACCTCACCTGCTTTGGCTTTATGTGTCGAGTGCACGTGAAAGCTGTCTTGAAGCGAGCATCCGATACACACATGAGGAATAAGTAACAAGGTAATTCAGGCTGTTCCGTATAATCGACACGTTCTAACAGCAATATAGCGCTTAGTTACGCGAGCAGCAGCATTAAATACTGGTGCATAACTGGCATGTAGAAAGACCTTAGTGAATGGTGGAATGGTACTGATTTATTGTAGAACGCTGTTCCGACACGAAACGGTCCAGATTTGGAAGCGCGTATAGCCTCCAGCATTAATGAAATAAACACAACTGGGCGTCACCTTCACCCAGCATCAGCGAAAAGTATTAACTAGGAGAGGAATTCGGCGCATGACAAACAGTAGCCTGGCAGTCCGACTAGGGAGTGACAGCACTGTCACCATATGCTTCACGAATTCTAAACAAATACCATTAGAACTATGTGGACCGCTACGGTCAGCAGCTGGAATGCGGTACCTTCATTTCCCTTCGGTCCCACTATGATTTTTCACCAGCTGCGGTTTGCAACGAAAAACTGCGCTCCGTTAGTTAGATGACGGTCGGGCATGTATAGTGCAGGCCCACCAGCAATCAAGCGGTAGAAGCATCTGAGTTCCTTAGGTCAGAGTGGTAAAGTTCCGCAACTATGAGGCACGTGACATACACGATTCTTCAGGTTCGGGGAAATGACTTCGGTTAGTCAGTGCTACTGGTGCACTGATAATGTGGGATGATTACCCAATCTGAAATGGTGTTAGCCTTTTCGAAGCGGTTGGTGGTCGACTGCACCTTTGGAGCTACTTAAATGCTATTTGTGACAAAAATTTGGTCAACACACCCCTAATCTAATCGAAGTCGTTTTAGTCCCCAGATTGTTTCTTGACTCACGTACAAAATTAGGCAGTCGCACGACTTCCTTCCCTATGGTTGGAACAGTCGCTTCGAGTATTTTTTCGAATGAAGACAATCAATTGGCCCCAGTGCTATGGGACTGGGTCACGTTTCCAAACAAGGTCAAAGTTAACATATGCATAACAGTCTTCGACTAGCGTCGGTAGAAATATATCTGATTCAGCGGTTCAAAGAAGGCTAGTAAGGCAGAGATGCACTGTTATTTCAGAAACTTCAATACTCGAGATGAGCAAATCGAATGAGATATCCCAGGTACGTTCCGCTTACGGATCTAAACACTGGTTCTCATTCCTAATGGATTCTTTGGTCAGGTCACTAACAGACAGTCTTGCGTACGGTTTTGTGAATCAGCTAAAATCAATTCCTGTGGGTTCCCAACGGCACCAGCCCCTCCCATTTCAACTTTCCAGTACCTCTATTTCTCTCCTTGCGGACCTTGTCCTTCACATACGTTTTCAAACGAACTGCGCAGAATCGTCTACCCACGGCTACTTAATTAAGCAAAGACCTGTCAACGGTGGCTCAACACAATGCCTATCCACGCTTATCCAGCATCAGCTTCTGCATCACCAGAGACCAGTAGCCGAACAGGTGAAGAGAGGGAGACGATCGAATCATGGTACTTGCGTTTCGGGTCCTTGGTTTAAGACAGCATACATCAACGCGTGGAGGATCCCACGTACGAGCGACAAAAGCTTACTTTCCTGCTTCCTTCAGAGTGCGAACATCGATGGCAGCCTAACAGACCTGTTTTCAGGGTTTGAAAGTTGATTTCATTGACTAGGGCTGTTACCGAAGCCAGACGAGTAGAAGTCGCTAACTGCGAGGCAAAGTGAACATGGCTATGAGTTTTAGTTCTGGGGCATACACAGCGAGAACAATGGGCTGGGATCGGAGAAAAAACGCGAGAGTGAGGTGTCAGACGAAGCACGTTTCCGTCCCATATACCTTGCTGTATGTATAGAATAAGACGACTCTGTTGATGGCACCACATAACGAATGGTGGTGTGGGAATATTTTTGATTTCGGGTAACATCATGGCGTCCAAACCTAAACAGGGTGGCGAATAGAGCCTCAAAAAAGCCCCTGACTCAAAAACCGAACTGCACGACAGCGGATGGGTGGCGGCATACTGTGATTCAGAGTAAAATGTCGCCGCACACGTTCCAGCCCTGAGTTCGGAGAACCAGAAGACCGCACTAATCGGACCTCTATCCAACGACCTAATAGGAAAGACAAAATGGGCAATACAGTTCAACAATCAAAGCTGACAGCCACAATGATAATGTCCTTCGACAACATGTGCGCCACACGGAACTGTTGTGTGCCACATCCTGCAGAGTTGCCAACCGCCTACAAACAGGATCGCGAGTCTCAGGGAGGAAGATGCACAGGACCCACAATACTGTTTGGCAGTAGCTACTTTCATTCCACCTTGTCATGACATGGTCCTTCTCCAAGAATTGCTCGGTCTGGAAAACAGTACCTTTCGATAGACGGCGGTTGGGTGTACGTGAAAAATCGAAATCAAGTACCCGCTTAAGCATCAGCTAGTGAGGTAGCCGATGTAGTCAGCTATCTCCTGCTACACTGAGACATCGTTCATGAAGCACTGAAAGACATCCGGATTGGAGGGGCCCAGTCATCATCAAAATCACCGGTAGCATAAATTGTGTTGACCAATCAGTTTATCAGCTATGAACCGTGTACCACAGATACACTGGTTTCCAAATGCTGTATGACCCATACTGTCTCACTCCCCGGTGATTGATGCTTTGGTGCCTAACATCCATAATTCACCTGAAAGCCTTATCATAGAATGAATAAAAGTGACAACTCCGCTTTCTGGTAAATTCTTCGAGTCAAATCCATGCGGAACAACCGAAGATTAGTTTTTTGATTGTTTTGTTGTGGATTCACCGGCACCAGAGTTGGTTCCGAGGCAACTGTTGTCGAAAACACCTCGGCTCCACTGGTGGAAGAACCATTCAACCCAGTCCGCATTGTAGCCTGTAACACACGTTTCTTTAGATCCACATATGTTTTCACCGCCATAGATGTCCCAGATTAGCAAATGCGTCCCTGACTGACCGTCACAACGCAATTGGAACTGATGGAATCTCTCATTGGATTATACGTGGCTCGCCCAGTGACTACATGTCCAGAAGCCAGTTTATCCACAAACACCTGCGCCATCTCTTCTGCCCCTTAAAAGATGAGATTGTCCAGAGAAAAAACAATAAAATCGTTCACCTGTAGCACCCTAACAAAGACTAGCTGCCATTCCAACGGGCAGGGCTACAATGTTGGTCAATCGAGATGCTGACGTTGGGTTCGAACTACTAACCTTCATGTCCCTAAGCAGGCACCTTAACCACTGAGCCATCTCGATCTCACGCGTACACCATACCCACAATGTTTCCACCAGCAGTCATCTGAAAATCGAGGTTCCTAGAATTTCCCAGTATTCACCTTATTATTTCATCCATTTGGAAATTAAATAGGAACAGAATGGGCAAAATTATCGGAAATCACATTCCGCGCATCGCTTCAGGAGCAAGCGTGTAAACCAGAACAGATAAGCCAACTGACTTAAATGCCTCTGATACACATGGAGTCCCACTAGTGCCAGATAAGTGAAGTTTCGGCTAACGTAAACCCTAATAGGCAGGAATATCGGTTACTCCACTCCAGTAAATACCGCACGGCCCATCATAAGGTGATCGCGAGATGTTTCAGATGCGACACCATGACCGGAAGGTCCGTGGTGCCATGATTCCTGTGTGCTTATTAGTATACTTATCCTATATGCTCGTACTGAACCTTTGCGTGTACATTTGAGCTCATCCACGCTCGTTCGTGGATAGGTAAAACGTTGTCTATCCTCGATAACCCGGACTCTGTTCTAACTCGTTCTCGGACACATTATTAACGTCTCACATGGTTTGCACCAAACTACTGCATCGCGACTATCTACTGAACAGCCTTCGACAACCTGGAAGTATCGCATTCCTCGTAATTCCTTCAGGTGGCATGGCAGCTGGGCACCGAAAGGGTCTTAAAGCTGGACGATTAATATTATATTATTATTATACGGCGGTGACGGATAACTGACGCCAATAGTCTCGTCCAGACTGGGATAGAGCGGATTCTATATTTGCTACGAGTCCCGACTCTTCGAGGGTCCCAGTTTTGATCATCGGAAACATTGGCATAAACAATTGCTTCAGGAACTGGTTGGCTACCCAGTGAAGGCGATAGCTCTGATGCACGGGTGCGTGATTGGGCCATTTCTGTCCGCCACTATCCATCGGTGAGTCCCGCGGTTCCCGTCCACGGAGGTGGCAGTTGCCGACCCGACTCAGTTTACTGGTTAGTTTTCATGCCATGCCAAGAATGACAAAAGCCGCCCTTGCCTTCCCGATCCGAGAAGCTATCTCATCTCCAACCAGTTCGCCGGAACTTATCAACTGCCCAGGCAAACAAATTTATCTACATCTAATGGGTTGTATGCACGCACAAGAAATGATCTAACAGTCTTGAAGCAGTACTTTGCAGACGTGAACCACACGCCGAACCGCGCAGCAGTTTCGAAGGATCTGAACCGAGGAGAACAATATCATCCGGTTACTCCATGTCCATGGAACTACGTCCCGGGGGCATTTCTACTCTCCATGTTTCCGTGGCAGGCGAGGAAGTTTCAAGTAACATATCAATGACAAAGTTGAATGCGAGAGAGGACTGCTCTGTCTTCACTAAATGTGGTGAACTCAGGTGAAAGCTTGCTGTGTACTCGTCCACAGTGCCCTCATAAAAAATATAAGTTTCGAATGGAGACCCTTCATCATCAAACACTGCCAAAGTTTCTGAAGATCGACAGAGCCAAAATCAGCGCTCAGAGAAACGACCGTGACGTTTGAAACAGTGAAGCTGTCCATGAACTCGTTACAAGGTAAATATACGGCTCCCGGAGATGGTGAAACCCACGAATCTGCCTGTCGCGATAACAGATCAGCCTACGTAAAATAATGCCGGAGCACCTTGGATGCCACGATGGCTTTTGCACGACTTTCTTGTCCCTTTTTGAAGACTGGAACGACGGTCAAGGAGCTCCATCTTACTTGTGTTGTAAC
>NW_008751694.1:1527333-1530621 GCF_000715545.1 Opisthorchis viverrini
GTCAGTAGGGTGAATTGACGGCCGTAAAGCATTTTATGAAACTTCTTAACGGCAAACACGATCGCCAAGGCTTCCTTTTCTATCTGACTGTAGTTGCGCTCGGCTGAAGTCAGGGATCTGGCCGCATGTGCAATGGCTTTCTGGCTGCTATCTGGAAATACGTGTGAAATCACTGCGCCAATTCCATAGTTCGAGGCGTCCGACGCCACAACAACTTGTTTCAAATATCGTGAAGTATGTTCATCAGACTGTTTACGAGTACCTCGAACTTGCCGGCCGACTCAAATATGTCAAAATTCCATTGCAAACTGGACAAAATTACAAAAGGACCAATATCTTGGTCAACATCACTTAACCCCCATCATCCCCTGGGTCACCACATGATTCAGCAGCCCACCCCCTACGGTTTGTTCGAGTGACAAGGGCAACGGAGACTTACGTCGGACATCGGGCCTAAAGCCGCCCCCGCCCTGAAGTTGTCACCCTATCGTGGTGATCGAGTTTCCGTGCCGCAATAGTCCTGCAACATTCACCATCGTGCGAAAACCGCTGGGAATAAGCCTAATGGCCAAAGCTTCGAAAACACTCGCTGTTTCTATCCTAGGCAGGTTAATGCGCTAAGGGGAGTCAGATTCGGCAGCGCTGAGTTTCACCCCGACTGGGGCTGCATATGTGCCGGCAGGGCACCGCTGCTTCTGAGGACGAACAATACCAACTTTTCTCAACCTGATAGCTGATTAAAACTCCGCTGATAATCAAAAGCTACGGTAGCGCCCCTTGGTAATTACCATGTGTCACCTCATGTAGAAGCGTAGCCGTGTACTCCCACCTGAGTATGACGCTGCCATTTGGTTTACGCTTTACACCTTTAATACACCAGTATTACTAAAACACTGAGTGGGACAAAACCAGAAGCTCATGCTTGAAGATAATTCGATCGATGTAGTAAATAATTTCGTCTGCCCGAGTAGCTGCATAAGACCCGGCAGATTAAAAGAAGCATCACGGAAGATGGGAAAGCCAGTACTGCTTGCCAACCTTCGGTAGCCGCGGTGCCCACGTGACATCGGTTTGGATGCCAAGGGTAGAGTTGTGGTTCAATCTGTCCAACTTCGCGGGTTAGAGAAGTGGCAGCTGCGCGCAGATTTCATAGGTTTTGTGTTCCACCATCGGTGCCTTCAAAGTACTGGGCGGTATTGGGGAAAACACCAGGTAAATAAAGCTGAGGTACGCCAGATGGCTTCAGGCGAGGTAGCTCCTCCTCGACAGAACAGCTAGCCGCACTCCATAGGTTGAGCTGGTTTGGCATTCATCAGCTCACAAACCGTTCACCGAGCGAGATGGATTAGTGGTTAGAGCGCGAATTTAATGACCGGACAGTTCGTGGTTCGAACCCGACCTTCGCCTCTCGACTTCCCCTGTCTAGGCTTGGGCCACCTGGCAGTATCCCAGCTCTCGTGCATCCTTCCGGTGGGATGGCAGCTAGGCACCGAAAAGGTGCGGTAGATGAACGATTTTCTTCATCGAACTGCAGTGGTTCCAGCTGCTACAACTTCGTTCACGAAGAATGAGAGAATCACATCTAAACCTTTGAGGCAATGGTCCAATATCAAAGGCAGCGACAGCTATGGAGTGATTATACCCTGATGCAAGACCGCCATTAGCTGTATGACAGCCATATTTTTCTGTCATCAACTATTAGTTTGTCCAGTCCAGGAGTTCCCAGCCAGAGGCAGCAGTTGTCAACGTGACTGAGTTGACTTGCCAATGCTCTCATACTTCAGTGCAATCATGTACCTGGAACTGATGGAACCTCTCATTGGATTATACGTGGCTCGCCCTTCACTGACAGGCGAAGTACATGACCCTCACCAGCACTACTGGCCCGACCTTCCCACAAACACAACATCTGCAAGTCTTCCGCATATCAAGGCCACGTATCTCACCCGTTAATTCGATGGGGGGATGCACTGCGGCAGTAGATACTCTACCGCCTGATTTGGCTTGGTGGGTCATTATCTCCGCCGACAGAATATCAGTGTTCCGCTGCCGTGCAACAATAACCGGTATGAATAAAAGGAAAAGGGCGTGAAGCCATCCTAAAGTGCTCGCACCCCTAGACTACCGCGATTGAAAGTGACAACATCACTGGCATCGATTAGTGGATCACATAACCGTTTAGGTGTAAAACCCGTTCAGTGCCTAGCTGCCATGCCACCCGAAAGAAGCACAAGGGCTAAGACACTGCCACTACGGCAGTAAGGCATCGGTGTCATGCTGTCGATGATGATGACACTACCGGAGCCCAAAACAAGCCGAGGGATACAAGCCAGTGTTACCATCAGAAGAAGACTGCTCAACCCTTGTACAACCATACCCTTGTCATTCGCCTTCTTAAATAGCACGTCCATTCGATCCACGAGGTAGATTTGTTTCTTTCCTCCCATACAGCAACACGACTCAGTTTTAATTTACAAGTCTGATGTACTTGAAACAGGGGTGGAGACCCTCGGGATCTGGAGCACTGCTTCTCATTTCAAACCTGTGAATTCCACTAAGCCTACATCCTTCATTCCCGTAATAGATTAAATATTAGGTTGGTGCAATTTGACTGCTACAAACCCCCAATGCTAAACTCCGGTGATCATGAAGTTAAACGTTTTGCTTAGAATCCTGGAGCCGATGTGGGAAGGCACGAGGAACTTCCGGAGTACTCAACGGTGAACTTGTTATATATGCAACCGGGGCGTGAGGGAAGGAAATACTAAGCGCAACTCTGGATTGCCTTGGCTGGGAAGCGAACCCCAGTACCGTTTTCTAAAATTCATCATCATCATCATCGACAGCATGACATGACATTTCAACACCGATGCTTCACTGCCGTACAACCATGACTTATTTGAAAGCCTTATTGCGAAGAAAAGAATAAAGGTGGATGGGGGAGGGACTTAGTGTTAGCTTAACACAATCATTCCGAGGTGCCTACACTTCCAGACATTCACTCAGGCAGTCTGTACAGAAACTGACAACAAGAACGCCACTGACATCGGTTGGCAGCCATATCTTGTAGTGTCTCCAACCAGGCACAGGTCCCCATCCTGGAAGGCGAGAAGCACCGACAGCACTCAAGCGTTTCGTGATCTCCCTCATACTCCTCTGCCAAGTCAAGGGTTGTTCACCTCTCTGTTTACGCCACTCTGGGTTGGGCATGGAAAACAGCACTCTCTTCGGCAAGTGATGGTTCGACATACGCAACACATGTCCCAACCAACGCAGCTTCTGGTGCTG
>NW_008751694.1:1531805-1533201 GCF_000715545.1 Opisthorchis viverrini
GGAAGTACCCGTTACACAACCGAAAACACGCTTTCTAACTGCCTCGTTACGGATTCGCCGACACCAACCCACGCGAGCTATGGTTCTGAGACAACGATTGTCGAACACCTGAAGACGTCTCGAGTCCGGTGCTCGAGTAGGCCAAGCCTCACAGCCATTTCCAATAATGGGGCTGAACAAGCGTAAAAATCGATCTACCACGATGCCCAAGGCGAGGTATTCGATCGGAACAAAATAGCCCATGTTAAGAGATATTTACAGCTCACGCCCGACGCCAGTTAAGAATCTACTAATGTGCGCTTCACCCATCGGCCTCGTTTTGGACAACCCAAGTGAAAATACGTTCGAACTAGACCAAGAAATCTGACGGAAGCTTACCAAGAAGAAACACCTGTTCCGCAAAGGCATATAATTTCATAGCTCACAAAACCCAATCGGGGAACTCGATCTGTACATCCTTGCCCGTCAGCTTCTTGTACAAACCTGTAATTGTCTTCAACTAAGTGGGTAAGCTAAGATAAGATGCACTTACTTTGTGCTCAATATAATTTCTCTGGGCCACGTCCAAGTGGCACTTAATGAGTGTGCTCCCATCACATCGGACTTGTGTGCGCTTCCCCACAATTTCCGCAGGATAAACCAGGTCCTTGAGAATGGCATCATGGACAGACGTCAGTGTTCGGCTTCGAGGTCGCTTCTGCTTGGGGTTGAACTTAGACTTCCTTTTTGGTTTTGGAAGGATGCGGCGAAAGGCTACGAGAACAACATGGGGACCACGTAACTTCTTTTCAAGCTCTCCAACTAATCGGTTATGAATCATCTGATAAGTGCGCAACTGAGGCACAGGGACGTAGATGACGATCGCCTTCTCACGCCCAATCATCATTTCCTAAGGAGTTATAAAGCGTGAAGGACAACTACCTTGGCCTCACAAAAATAAAGAAGCTTCATCGCGTCCGACCATTCATCATGAACTTGTAGGTCGGTAATTGCCTACAAAATATACGTATCTGAAAAAAGGGTACCTGCGCAATTTCCTCCTCAAGGGGTGTGACCGGTTTGTTATCTGGTTTTATTATCTTTGCCAGGGCCATTCTTCATAACACTGTCAGTGACGAGACAATAAAACCAAAAAACGAACAATACCGCGAGTAGCGTGACGGAACGAAACTTTCGCGCCAAATGTGGAGGGTTGCTTAAAACACTGATCAATGGGTGTGGGCACTGGTAAACTACCGAAAGCTCGTAGATTCTGATGGGTTGGTATCGCATCTGCTGGAATACATGTAATTAGGATGAAATAAAATGGTTGCTACTTCTCACCTTCTACCTCATATTTTATTGAACCATGAAACTCTACCCACTTACTGACGCCGCTGGCTATTCGCACAATGAG
>NW_008751694.1:1535708-1652094 GCF_000715545.1 Opisthorchis viverrini
GGTTTTCAGTCTACGCATATATGCAAAGAAGTGCAACATTTTGACGTTAAAGTTTTTATTTCGTCCGCAGGCGTTTTGCAGAAAAATACATTGTGCGTCTAGCCGCCGGCCTTACTGACTCTTTTGTATGCAGGGTCGAAGATTTTACCTAAGCTTCCTAGATTGGGTTTGTTCTCACCCCTTGGTGGCTTCAGCTCAGCTGAAAAGCCCAAATGAGGGAGGTGGTTCAGAGTCGCTCTTTAGGTTCCAAACGTTGGTCAGAATGCTTTCAAGTTAGACAGCAGACTTTTAATCACCTGAAAGTGGTTAGAACTGGGCTCGAGATGCAGGAAGCGTAGAAACCGGGGGTTCCTATTTTAAGAAGCGTCTAATAGAAGTGTGTCTGTCGTGTGGGCGCCGTGTATCCATTAGGTCGACGTTAAAACGCGTATCGATCAAAGCATCCTCAAACACCCATTGGTTAGGTTCGGAAAGGTCGATAACCTAGAGTGTCTTGTCATTGCTTATGATCACCGGATTTTGAATCAGCAACAGTCTGTGTAGCTTCTTATTGGACACGCCCGTTATTTTTGAGTTCTGCATAGACGGCTTGGTAGGCGACGCGATCTAACGTAGACCCCAAATGGTACGAGTTGTTTTAAGCAAGTGAAATGCAGGTACCAGTATCGAATCTTCCAAATACTACTTAGATCTAATGTTGCGAAGGAAGGAGGACAATAATCATATATAGATCGATCGGTAGCCACTGAGGGAAAGTGATTTCTGGGAACCCACCGACGTGCAATTTCATGGTTATTAATCGCTATGTTTGTGTTATGCTCAGTTGGGAGAATTTTCAAGGTAAACAAATACTTGGAACTAGGAAACTGCCTAATAAAACACCCTACCTCAACTTTACGTCAAATGTGCTTCGCCCAAGACTGAAGAATGTCTTACGCATTGTTGTGGCTATAATAGGTTGCCAAAGTGGCTATGGCCCGCAACAATGACTGTGATATCAGGCATATCAGATGATCGCTAGTGTGTCTAAATCTGTACCTGTTATTCCCCACCTGGGTGGATGGGTGTTAGATTTTCGGCCCTCCTACCTAGAGAAAAGCTATTTACGGAATTTATCAAGCTAGAAGTAGATGTGGCAACCCAAAGGCCACGATGGCTGTTAAACACAAATCAAAGTTGTCTACTCAAACTAGCATGGGAAAAGCGGTGTGTATTATTGCGGTATATGCATGCACTCTGTTAGCAGAGTGGGGTCCGTGGACCCATTGATTCCTGTTGCGTATGTGCCCACGAATGTGTCGGCCGCATTGACTTGCGGGTGTGGTCATTAGATATATGGGCCGCCTCCACTTGATAGTCACACAAAAGCAACTTGACCTTACGTAGGCACACGTTGTGAGTGGTGGCAAAGTAAACAAAATACGTGAAAAACACTAAGTGTAATTTTGCCAACCAAACTGGGCAAGGTGGTCAGCAAATTAATTGAGCGGAGCTGCACCTCTTCATACTAACTTCCGACAAGTTCATGCGAGTTTGGAAGGAAGCGACACGTTCGTAACGCAAATTTCACCCGTCACTTTTCACCAAAGGGTCAAAAGATACGATGTTGGCCATTAAGAGCACGTTGGCTATATACGGACGTTGAGGTTTCCCTGCTAAACTGCTTGACATTGCTCTAGCTATCTCCGTGCACAGTAAAGCGTTCCATTACAAAAGGCATCATTAGGCGAGAGTTCTGCAGGCGGTAATCGGGAACTCTGTCACTATTTGACGTCACGAATGGACGCCGTGAGCTGCCCAGCATGTCAATCACTTAAACCTACCGCAAATCAAGAAAAAACCTCAAGCCGTTTGTTTAATTCGCTTAAGGAGACTATCGGTACTTATTCTGCACCATCAATGGTACACAGCTCATGCGTATGACTAACGTGCGGTTCGGGTCTTAGATGCCACTTCAAAATGCGATATTGCACTAAAGATGCTCATTCTCCGACGCTTACGTACTGGGGCGAGGATTAAGGTTAGTTAGAACAGATTTGATGTTCACATATGCGCCGGCAGGAAATTATGCTTTCCATGGCGCAGGGGATCATAAATATAAGGGCCTCTAAACGTACACTAGGTCTTCAGTTTATTATGGGGGGGTGGACGACAATGCGGCATGGCTCTGTTACTCAGAGTTTGGGAGGTGATGATTACTTCTGTGAATCGAAGGTGATCAGTGGTCACTGTTCTTATTTTTTCTGACTACCCATGAGTAGCGTGACGTGCACCGTTTTGTTGTAACGCCTTTCCGTTTCCCTTCTGCTCACTCTCCGATTTTTTGCTTTTGTCCAGTATCCCCTTGTTCTCCCAAACTGATATCGAGATTTTGTTGTCTGTCCGTTTTCGCTTGCAAGTTCGTTTTCCAATGTCCGCTTTAATTAAAATAACAGACTGACCAAGGATCAAGCTCCTTGGACGTTATGGGTGCGTGTCATCTATCACACAAACTCGACGCTTCAGGATACCTTTTTTGTTCTAACTTAGGGCATCTGCCAAATGTTTTTTGTTGATATTTGTTTAAAACTGACCCGAGAGCAAAGTCTGATTTGAAACGTAGCACGAGTTCCTGCGTCGCACCGTCAGTCACCGGTTCCTTACTTCTAAGCATACTGACCGGTTTTTGCACCGTTTTGACGGTGTACGGGTTATTTACGCTGTCTGATTGTCAGTATATGTATTTCTGTACACCGGTTGATACTGGCTTGCTTATCCACTGCTACACTGAACACTTATCTGCTCCTACTGATTGCGCTACTGTTGATTGTACGTCTTACCTAAATCGCAATATGTATGGAGCCGTTTATCCACAGATGCAGTTCATCTCAGTTCTTAATAAAACATTTACTACCTTCTTCCGTCTCTTCCTACTGCCAACTGAATACAAACTACGCATAGTCCGGTTGCTGCGATCCTCCTGTGAGATCCTAATACGCCCGGAGCTTACAAGGGTTATTTCTAGTACTGTACGAACCAAGAGATGCGGTACGCGGTGTTACCTATCCTTCAGTTGATTGTACACCTGCTTGACTGAATCGATCCGGAGGGCTATGCTTCTGGAAGCCCCCAGGTATATTTAGACAATTGGGGTCCTGTTTTGTCAAGGCTTCGTCATTCTTATTGGCGAAAAATATAGTAACTGAACAACGAGTTTCCTCCCCGATATAGGTCCAGCTGCTGTGTAGCGTGAAATACTCACCCCATCTTTGTCTCTTGTCTGAGTCCTTCGTATCAATAAATTCCAGTACATTCCACCGGTTTTGGGTTTCTGCGGGGACGAGCCAGCTCGTTCCGGGTGAATGTTAGTCGTCGAAGGGACCTGTGCTGCATCAGTTTCGATACCTGATAGTTTGAGTAGTTTTGGAAGGTGTATTTTGTAACCAGTCATGCGGCATGAATTTCGTAAATTCAAAACAGATTGACATCATTTGCATGGAGTTTCTACGGCTTCTGTACTCTGACCGGAGGAAAAAAATATTTTCGTTAATGGCCCTGGACTGCATCCGTCCCGAGGCCCCGGGGCTCGTTTGTCATATTCGGGTGCTTGGTAATGGTCTTGACGTGGGTACTGAATGGGATTGCGGACTGGACTGGACGACTAAGGTTGTACGGGGACTCGAGAAGGGAGGTATTTTTTGTTTTTTAAAAGGTGACGGACGCGGATGAGACTGCAGCCATCATTGCGTGCCTTAAAGATTTATTTGTCATTATTCTTTGCCGAAGTCAGATATGTTTCCATTGGGTAGTCTTAACCGGATATTTGCTGCATTGCCGAGAAATCCTTTGTTAAGGCGCTCCGCAGCCGTGTTTTAACTGCAGCCATCATTGCGTGCCTTAAAGATTTATTTGTCATTATTCTTTGCCGAAGTCAGATATGTTTCCATTGGGTAGTCTTAACCGGATATTTGCTGCATTGCCGAGAAATCCTTTGTTAAGGCGCTCCGCAGCCGTGTTTTATCTGGCGCAGCCTTGCATGCCACCAACGGTAATTTCTCTGCACCGTCCGGTAAAACGGTAGCTTGTAATGCTAAGTCAGTAGATTATATTTGCCGCGTTCGACAGTTAAGAGCCAAACATCAAAAAAGGATTAACCATCAAACTTCATTACTTAAAAGTTTTCAAAACTTCATTTTAAAGAGCGAATTTAAAAAAATTGCAAACAGAAGGCAGCCAACCTTTAGAATTCGCCTCATGCTGTGCAGCAGCTTTAAACAAATTTATAAAGACGGTGACATCAGTAAACGGAGTTTCAGCATTATCATCGTTAGCACATCAACGTTTAACACTGATGCTTTTCTGCCGTAAATACAGCGTCCACAAATTCTTTAAAAAAGGAATAATCAATGACAAGATAAATCTATGGAAGTGACGATAAGCTGAATAACGCTAGATCTTTTAGGTGGTGGAAGCGGGCAGGCAAAGCTCTGCTTAACAAGAGTCTAGGATCAAAAGCTGGTGAGGCTGGCCCAGCGAATACCGGGCTTATATCGTCGGAGGAATGTCCTCCAGAATTTGGCGCACGGAACTTGATAACGTGCAATAGTGAACATATCTTAATATCTGTAATTGTGCATCAGGTCTCGATTACGGTGCTGACGTTAAAGCCTCTGGACTAGAAGCGTATAATACAGCGTATGATTCCTCTTTTGCCTTCTAGTTTGACGGTTAACCAGGGGCGGATTTCTCTCCCTTAGAATTTTGCCGTTACGTAAATGGACCCTGTGGCCTATTCTAGAATAAATAATCATGCAGCGCTTCCCTTAAATCACAAAGCAGATTGGAAGGCCACAACTTTCATGGGTACACCGTCCATAGAGGTGGTATGCCACCAAGGAAATGCGATGCTGGCGCTTAGGCGCAATCATGTATGCCTAAAATGTTCAAAAGTCTCTCCTAGTTTCAGACATACCTTCAACTAGTGTGAAATTTTCGCACCTGTCCTATTGGCTTACCTTGCATTAGCCTTCTCATATACATGGGCTAACTATGACTTGAGGTTATTCATGGAAATTATACACCTATGAATGTCTACCAGTCCACTTTTTCTTGAAAATCCACGAATGAAACAAAACAGTTTTTATGAGCTCCAGCTGACACACTTAACTCAGCTTTGCTTTGAAGACCTGAAGATATCTCATCCGCCACAGAGACTGCTAAACTACCCTGGAGTTGTTGAACTCAACAAAATTCGGGTTGACTACATCAGTTTTAAAATACGGCTTGGCCTGTAGCAGAAACCGCTTCACTGAACGAGATCCGCTCAAACAAATCTCTCTGCATCGTCTTTTGCTACGGTTTACACCAGCGGCCAGCCACTGCTAAGACATGTCAACAGATTGCAGCAACACGTCATCACATCTCCCGACGTGATAAGGAGTTTTGGGAAGCCTTGATGTCAGTGCGCTTTCGAGTGCGATCCAAACACTGCGCCACCGGTATGCAGGATGCTGGAGAGACGTAGCTCAGCGTAAGGTCACTCACAAACTTTTCTGGGCCGGGAATTAAATATTAATGTGATAACCTGAGGGTCGGCAAGCCGTGCTGTTTATGTTCAGAACATCAAATGGTACTTTAAACTGGATGCTAGAGCGTGGACAACCGTCCGGGCGAAATTATTCCATGCAACGGCCTCCCGAAGAAAGAAGAATTTTCCCCAATAAAACTGTAAGCTCCAAGCCTGAAGATTGTCTCATCAATTTTCCGTCATGTTAGCTGGACCAACCGTCCGAAATGTGTGGGCCGAATCTTGTTCAAACGTAAGAACCAGATCTCCTCGCAGGTGACAATACTGCGGGGGGAAAGGTCAAGCAGCGAGAAGTGCATTTCATGTTCAACGGATTTAAGGCCGAAACGATTTTCATAGCAGTTCGTTGGACGCGCTCAAAGATGTTTACGTTTTTCATGCGTCCTGAGTAGACGACTCGGTTTACATAATTATGACGTGGTCCGACGTAGGAACATAGAGTATTCATACGTTCATGTGAGTAATTTCCGAGAAGGCGATTCGAATAATCCAAAGAACGGCAAATAACATTAGAGCCGATTTCTCATGTTGCAGTGAGAAGGGCATGTTTAAAGAAAGCCAGATGCCAAAAGCCCTTTGTCATCGACTCTCTCGATGTCATCTAGTCACCATGCACGACCCCGCATTCGCCGAGTCTCCTTTGAATGACAAACGGGCGCATTTTTCATTATTCAAAGGAAGCTGGTGAGCCAAGAGACATTGCTTTACAGAGTTTACACCCGCATGGATGGTACTGACATTTGAACTCCATAAAACGTACGCAAGAACTTGAAAAAACATCCGAAAGATCGTAGATAAAAAACAGAAGTGGTCCCAAGGCAGAACCTTGGGGAACTTCAATGTAAACCGGTGCCGAATAAGAGTAAGCCAAGCTTCCTTTCACCTGCAATGTTCTGTAAGGTGGGAGCGCACTAAACAAGCATAAAATTTTCTTTTGAATTCCATAAGGCTTGAATTTGTGGAGTGGCAGGACGGCTTAAACTCGATCAAATGCTTTTGAGTAGTCGAAAAATTATGGCATGCTCGTCCTTAGCTTGAGTTCGCATGCCCACAAGTACGAGCATGTTCATCAAGCAGGGATAGTTTGGGAAGAATCCGTGCTACACCGGTGATATCAAGCTATTGGCATTAAGGTGATCAGAATGAATCGCTTTAGAATGCCTTTTAACACCTTGCACGATACGCTGGTGAGGCCAATAGGCCTGTGGCCACCTGGCGATAGTCGGTTAGCAGTTTTAGCGCGACAATCCCTTAATTCATAGCAGAGGGAAGATCGTATTCGTTCAGCAACTGACGAAACGCCATGCAGAAATGCTTTGCCGACGTAAGCGACGTTTTCCGGGATAATTAAATGGACTTGGTCTTGTCCCATCCCACAGATTGGTTTCGTCCTGTGCAAAAGTTGATAAAATTACCCTCCAGGAAAAGTGAAGTGTGTTTGAGCCCATCTATACCTAACAGCATCGTACGCTTAGCAAGCACTTCTGGGATCTATGTTTTAGATTGCTCTAAGTTCCCGCAAATGATTAAAATCCTTGGTGGCCTCTTGTTGCAGCTAACTACTCTTCTCCCCTCAGAGCATTGTCGCCAGAAGAGGATCCGCCACGAGGTCTGTATTCCTAACAAGCTAGTGCAACTGCTACAAGTGTCCGGGACAGTTTTTGAATGGCATTTTTGCTGCTCCAGGCTGTTGCTTAATCGGCCGGATGCTGGACTATCCTGAATGCGTGCCAGCTTCCTCAGGAGTTTGGGGTCTCAGTGATATCCTTTCTGGAGCTGTATAGAAACATAAGTATGTCAGTGCAATGACAGAACGGCGATGTCATAAGCAGTTTGAAACTATTAGCCTCCTACTTCTCGCTGTGCCCTTTCACTTACACTCACTTGTCCTCTTATCTGCAACTACGAATAAACTGCTCACCTGGCCCCAGCCACTTCCGGGACACGTGCATTCTAATAAACATAACCTTCCGTTCGCACCTAAACATCCCTGTGACTTTTATTCTGCGATCCTCACAAAGTCAGTCATTTCCTGTGCAGTCCGCGTCCGGTCTTTTGCGTTGGCACCAACTTACACTCCCAATGAACATTTTTCACCGAGTCCACCCAAACAGCGACACCAGAGACTCTCTACAGTCCCACCGAAGGCTGTTTCTGAGACTCACGCTATCATTTATTCTTAGTGCTAATTTTCCCTCTTCATCACTGTCACTTACGCTTTCGGTGACCCAAGCCATATGCACAACAGTTCAAGGCCGCAGAGCTTTCGCGGTGGTTTCGTGCCATAGTTCAAATGGACCGGACATATCGAACATTTCTGCTGTCTCCACAGATCTGTTTTATGGCCCTTGTTTTCCATATTTTTTTGCAAGCCAGAATGCCACCTGTTCTATTCCGCCGCGTTTTGTTTTAACCCGCCAATTTCAAATCACAACGACCTAATCTTATACCAGCTGCCGACCGCTAGACTCACACCACAGATTTCACCGAGATTGTATTATTTCGCATTATAGTGTGATGGAGGCGAGACTCAGCCAGTTTGATGATAGGAACTAGGAAGTGCCCGGGGCCCGGACAGATGTTGTCCCGGGATCATAGCTCATGGAGGTTGGTGCCGGCGAATCTCTGACGAGGTTGTAAGAAAGCGAGATTTTGGTTGTGCGACGAGTACTTCCATTGAAGAATGTGTCCAGCGCCAGCGATTGCATGAGTTAGACCGAAAAGGCCGGTCATTTAAGACGTATATGGTTTTACAGGAGAGGTGCATTAAGGGGATTGATTAGGAAATCAGGGTCAATCGACCTTCCAGAGGACAAGGGCTAAAGTAGTGGCGTTGAAGCGGTATAGGTTACCTGGATGTGGGGCAAAGGATATTTGTCCTTTGGCAACGAAAAACAACAAACCCTGTGATCCTTTGGTGTGGATGCATTGGTATTCCATCTATTCGGATTTTGTGGACATGATTAAGGACGTGAAGACTGGTTGTAATACTTCAGCATGCACGATGAGTAGTATCACGCTCAAAACTATACTGGAAAGAGACTCGTTCTAGCTGGTGATGGCGCACGGCCTTCAACATATTATGAGCGTCTGATATGTAAAATATTTCTATATAGAATCGGGCACTGAAACTTACTAACGCGAGCACGTTGCTGATCGGTTTTCCATTAAAGAGCCCTTATTTTCTGAGACTGCTATTGTGGTTGAGCATGGGCTGGTTACAAGACATAATAGGGACAATGCAGGTGTCGACTATATTAGGCTACCTGGCATTGGGATGTGGAAGCAGAGTGGAATTAGGTAAGGATTTATTGCCACGATTGAACGGATTTGACGACAAGTACCCGATCACTCATTAGTTTTTCTCCGACTGCATCCAAGGGTGGACGTTTGGTGACGCATACGACCCTTGGATCCAATCACTGAAGCATATATTAGTTGGTCTTATAAAATACACCCCTCCTTGTCTTTAAATTCGCTGCGTCTGATGATGCATACGTTTGCCGAATGCTGGCATCGAGTCATCGATGTACACTCTTTATGGCCAATGGGGCCGATCAAGCAGGCAGTGAGCTTACCTCTGAAGCCGTAAGACGTCAGCCTAGAGTGGGCCACGATATATTTCTCCAACTATGTTCCCAATGATTTTGAAAAAGATATACACAAGTTTCAATTTATTTTACATTTTTGCTTCTAGAAACCCTGTCAAGTTAAAGCGGTTTTCTGAAACTGAGAACCGGCCACATCACGTTTGTGCAAATGGAAACAATAATTGGATACATAATTATCAAGGGTGGTCATGTACCATTCAGGCAAGGGCTTGTCAGGAGGACGACATGCATGGATATGAAGGACCGTCGCTAGTCGTCGAATTAGTCCATTGTGTATTGTTGAGGCGTTCTAATCAGGGGAGCACATAAACACGGGCCCAGCAGTTACGATTGGTAGTCGGGGTCAGTGAGAACGCTGACAGCTCCGTGTATGAAGGATTGTCGTGGACCACTGAATCAGGTTACCGTGCATAGGCGATGCCTCATAGTCGGTGTTGTACGTAGACGGGCCTAACAGTCAAGATTAGTAGTCGAGGTGAGTGACAACGATTGGTGACCGTCTTCCATACTCATACGTGTTCGTGTTGCCGTTCATCTTAGCAACATACAGTAACTGCGAGGCCCGTACTACTGCACTAATGCCTAAGCGGTACACAGTCACGTGACCAATGACGGTCCTTCATATCCATACATCTCGTATGTATGCCAAGCTGATGCCTGGAAATTACAGAACCGCCCTTGGCAAAGGGTGTCTGTATTTAATGTTTGCATCATTACAGACGCAGCGTGCGGTCAGTCCAATTCTCGTTTCCAAGAAACCGCGTTCACTTATCAGGGTTCTCGAATGGGAAAATGGGAAATTGGTTACATTTCGTGCACATCTTCCGCAATCTGATTAAAAACATACAATCATCTAAAGTGCTAGTGGCTAACTCACTGAGTGTCTAATATATCCCGTATCCTGCAATTCTCGATCGATGTCCGCATTGAAGCTAGAGTCTTACTGTCGTAAAGGTAAACTTACTACTTGCTCAATTAGGCCCACTGGCGATAATGGGAGAGCCGACCAGAGATCAGAGAAGATCAGAGACCGATCAGCTAACATACCCGATTTAGTTAACCGATACTTTCGTGCTATTTGGCGTCCGATCTTATATGAAAAAGCCTCAGTATTTCAAACACACAACATTTTGGGGCTGCTGGGTATTTTATGCTTTTGCGCGGATCTATTCCCCATCTGTCATCAAGGTTTGGGCCTTATCCAACCCATCGTTTATGCCAAAGTATTTCAATCCACTTTCACTTCCACAATCATGTATGCAGTATCTAAATAGATGGGATAATAATCCAGTGTTAATCGATTTCTTCTATTCTTATATTAAACAACGCGATTCTCCATTTTGCTATTTTATTTTTGCAGGTATGCCACGTTTCATGTTTTTGACATGAGCATAAACCGTTCTCTAGTCTTGTCATCGGACGTTTTGTTTACGTCAACACGTGGTTTAACTTTATCACAAACCCGCCGCTTTTGGTCGGTATGGACTTTGGGGTCCGTAAGGAATAAGCCGTTCCTAAGCTGGTATATGGAAGCCGACGAAGTCCTAAGATTTTAGGTTTGTGTATTTTACGGCATTTGTAGATAAACATCCACTTCGGCGATTTGGCTTTCGGAGTTCCGCGTATAACTGACCGTTGTCCATCAGGTTTCTACATTCAGTCACACCTGGTGTAGTCTAACCGTATCTGATGCTGGTGGTGATGTATCAGAAGGTCTCAAGGCTTATTATCTCACTGCCGTGGATCAAATATCATTCAACACTGTCATTATCCAACTATTCCTGCTATTGTCCTCTTAGTTGTCGATAGACTCTGACTTCCTGCTATCCATCCTTTTAAAGCTGCTTGCTTGCCCATCTAAATATAGTGAAACTTATTGGCCTTCTTGGTAGCTACCAAGCCATATCATTATCATGGACACAGACAGGTTTGCACAACAAAAATAATACCAGGGTATTGCAAGTAGGCGTAGAACAAATCACAAGTAATAGCATTCTGCTCCACAGGTATTGTGCGTGCTCAGATTGCGATGATGGAAGTCGGCGGTAGTGGTAAATGGGTACGTTGCCTTTTTGCCGAGCGTCACTCGACAAAAATCTGAAGCCAAAGCAAGCAAGTAGTTGTGTGGCTTGGGGAAGCTAAATTGAAGCTGTGTTGGACAGTGTTGCTCAGCTTCTGCGACTACTTGGATCCTTCCAGGGTGATTCTGGCACATACTTTTAACAGAGGAGGTCCGTTGCTCAGGAGGGCGATAGGCGTAGAGACGGAAAGGGGATAATGAAGGTGGAACTCCTGAAGTAATGGACAGAGCCCACAAAAAAGCGGCTGAAAATCACCGAGCTACTGTTTTTCGTAGGCGCCAGCCCTGAATACTATTGTTAAAAAGCCTGGGAGATCGTTACCTTTCGTTCGCGTTTAGCGATCTCCGGGGACTAAATCAAGGCTGTTTGTTTCAACGCTGATTTATCCTGTGGGTTTGTTGTGGAGCAATTTCAAACAAAACAAAGTTGATGACCGCTTTGCGTGTCGGTATACGCAATGAGTACAATAATTTTATCGTCATGGCACTCCGTCTATTTCAAACTGTTATCTGTCATAAGACAACAATAAACGTGAGATAGACTGAAGATACTCTGCGATGCAAATGGCCTACATCAGTGGGCATAGCTGCTTCTGCTTTCGTCAGGATAGAGGCTACACTGCCAGAAAACCCACTTCGTCAACCAAACAAAGGAGACACCTGCCTGTTTCCCCCAGGAGTCGTCGCATACAATATATATACATGTACAGTGAGGCTGCAAACCCCCCACTACGAGCATGCTAGGCCACCGTCTAAAGTCTTCAGTGCCATGCACTATTTATAGATTAAAGCTGCTAGTAGTGCTTCGGCGACTAGTGATTATCCCTCTAAAATTAAATTCCCTCCTAGGTCGTCCTAGTACTGTACACCTCACTGATAAACTTCAGGTATTCTAGTCCATTATCTCGGGAGTTCCACCCCCACCATTTTCCTGCACGATTTGTTTCCCTTTCCACGTCACCTGTCTGCCGCCCTTTCGTTTGATTTCAATTATATATATATATATGCGTGGGATAGCCTGAAGGTGTTGTGCGAGGCTTACAGCTAACTTCGATATGCGAGGTGTTTTCACCTTCGTCTTATTTAGGTTGCACCACCTCAAGACCTCTTCATCATCCGGACATAAAGCGCACGTTCTTTCCCCTTATTTCTTGTTTCATGTACATATAAAATGTATGTTCCTTATTAGTTCCTGTATACCAGCAGCCACAGCTTGCGCCTGATGGATGTTTTCGCCATGCACCCTTCGTTTCCTGAAGCTGACAGCAGTGGCTCTGTGAATGGAGACCCTTCCTCTTACCTTCCGTCGAAATGAAGGAAAAGTATATGGGACCCTGCATTGGACCAACTACATCTGGTCAGTCTCCTCGTCTAACCCAGATCAATCTGTTGCGGAAATGCGTATCCCTTCTCCGATTGCGGGATCCTTTACGACCGTTACGGGGCTATCTATAAACCGAGGTATGTTGGTGCAATGATGGCGTGGCACTGCCATACCTAGTATGGTGGTATTCCCGCGAATAATCTCTCCAGAATTTCGACTCAGCCTCTCGCCAACTCGAGCCTGTAATTTCAGCTATGAGCAAAGTTTTCGCCTGGCTTCAACCGCCTCTGGTAAGAGTACATTCTTACCCGATGAAACTCGTTCGGATTTGGCAAGCATGATTTCCTACCGCAGTTTCGGCTTGCCTCTTCTACAAGTTCAGTTCAATGCACGCTGTGTTCGTTTGGCCCTTGAATTAACGCTGACCTCCCCTCAGAACTATCCACCGCACTGACTTCCCTACCACAGAGGCACCAGTAAGTCTACTTAGCTCCAGGTTAAAGCATGTTTTCCAGACAAAACTTGCCATTTGCTTCTACCTCGAATTGCTTCATCTCCATTTCCATATTTGCTTGTTGTGACTCTGGACATTTACTCAACAGCCCAAGGTCACTCATTGCCAGAAATGGCTCACTTTTATTTGCCGTCAGCCGGTTCATCTTTGAACAAGTCGGACTTTTTACTGGTTCCTGCAACTCCGGTGACTGTTCACGTAATAAGCATGCCTCTTAGGTTGTACCTTCCTCCCGGTTGTGTTGCTGCCTTCTGCGTTGAGGTTGTAACGACCCGACCATGCCTCATTTAGCATGTTCCCCGCAAGCTGGGAAAAATTCCTGCCATTATTTTTCCAGCAGATACTGACCACTGTTTATGACATGGTCCTCCTTTTCGCACACCTTCCATTACCCACAAACCCCTCACTCATATTTTGTTCTAATTATAAACGTATAATCATGCCTGACGTTATGCCACCCACGAGTAGGAAGAAACAATTATTATTATGTTTTGCGAATCTCCCCCATCCCCTCACCTTCCCAAGCTTTGAGCTTCGGAAGTGCTCGCTTCGGACGACCTGGTTAGCTGATCTCCACTCCACCTGGCCTATGATCTACAAATCCGGGATCACCAAACGGATCAAGAAAACCTACGACTTCATGTCGGTTTTGTTCCAGCTTGTTCCCTCTACCAGGCTGAAACGAATACCGCTGCTCAATGAACTACATGCCCAAGTAGAATCGTCTCAAATGTGACGTCCGTCACGGGGCTGTCCAAAAACCGAAGCGTGTCAGGCCAATGATGGCAGGGTACTGCCATACTCAGTTTGATAGCACATCCGCAAATGTTCCATTCCTCCTATCAACCGTGCCCCCTTGCCTACTCGTTTCATTGACCCCAACGACCACCATGGCATTCATTGCAACCTATTGGACTACTCGATCGAATTCAACCACCTCTGTGTCCCCATCCAACCGAACCCCTCCACCTGATGTCCCAGCAACAGTGCAACCAGGGAGTCTGCTTGTTCTCAGATTGCGCCATATTTTTAGACTAAACTTACCGTGTTCTCCCAATTCGAATTATCCCATCTCCACCTCCACTTTTGCTCGTTATGACTCCGGCCATTTACCCAAAAGCCCAAGGTCACTCATGACCAGTAATGGTTTTCCAGTTTTAGTTCACGTCAGCCGACTGAGTCTCTGAATTATTCGTACCTCATGCCTATTGTTCCCTACAAATTGCGAAGGAAACTTATCATTATTATTTAATCGAGTGCCTCCCACTGTTTATGACATTGTCCCATTTTCGCACAACCCCACTACCCGCAAATCCCCCTATTGTACCCCAGCCTGACTGTAAACGCATGATCGTGCCAGAGGGTATGCCACCCACAAATTGGGAATATACATTATTATTATTATTATTCCCCGCATCCATTCTGGAGGGTTACCAGATGTATGACAACGCCGCCGAAAGAAGACCAACAGCAGTTGGCAGATAATGGCAGCGCCATTATACGGAATCCCCGAAATTAAGGCCAGCCCCAGAAACGGAGCTGATGAAGCAGTCGTGCCATTAGAGGAATGGCGAGTTCGCGAAAGCCCCATTGGGCAGTGCAACATGGAGGCCTTTGTGCTTGGCGTACTTGACTGCCATACGAGACCCTTATCATTTATGCACCTTACCAGGTATGCAAGATTTCAAGCCACAAAGTTTTCATGAAAGTAGCTCACGGGTTAACGAGGATCGCCTGCTACCAGATATTTTATCCAGCAGGAGGCGAGCTAGGTAAATGAAGCAGCCCGCTCGACCTGAACAGGCAAATAATCAACAGCTCCGGCAGTGGCGTAGGTTAAGAGACGGAAAGCGAAACAGCGGCCACTACTGCAATAATATAAATGTGATGTGGATGTTTAGAGCGTGCACGTTGACGAAGCTTCATTGTGATTCACCAGTTGAGTCAGACGCGGACAGCATGATAGAATTGTCTCCTTGGTTTTGCATTCTCCTTCTTTCAGCAGTTCCTATCAAACTGAAGTTACAACGATCTAATCAAGCCCATATTGGCATAATCCGTGCCTGTTGAGAAATTAGCCCATTATTTTTGGGTGTGGCTAAGTAAGGTACCAAGCCAAATACAAAATTCAGCCGCTGTGTTTCATCTAAACGCCTATTTTAGTGTAGCGCCGCATGAGCAGAGGATATAAGGTGGCAATGGACCATGAAAAAACGCATGTATGTCAAATTACCTCAGTTTGATGATGTCAAAACATAGATCTAGAATTTGGACTGAATTGAGAGAGTAAGCCAGGATACAAACCGGGATATATAAAAGGGCAATCAGTTATTCAAACGAAGACAAAAAATAAGATCAGCGTAAACGCGCATAGAAAAAATGCTCAGGCATAACACGTTTGTACTACGAAAAGAAATGTAAATGCGTTCATCGGAATTGGATCATGAAGCGCATACAGCAGTTACCCCCGAAGATCAGGCGAAATACGACTGTTTCAAAGCAAAATAAAATTGAATAACCCACGGGTGTAGGCGCACAAATGTTATGGTGAAACGAAAAGATTAGTTCAGAAGGGCTTGGAGCGCTCTCAGAAAGAGGTGTTTGGTGTTTTGATGCGGAATAGTTTCCATCCCCAAAAAAACAGTAGGCGGCAAGGTTGCTTCGAAAGCTCCTCCAGGTGGATATGTTTAAGGTACTGAAGGGCAACTCGTCTGTGTTGGTGACGACCTACGCCGGACCTAGGACACCCAGTTTACAAGGGGTCTTGCCCAACTGACAGCCGATGGAGACCGTGTGGTGGTGCAATAGACGCCGAAAGAAAAATAGTAAACACACATTGCGTTCTCCACAGCAGGCCTGTAATCACCGTGAAGTGATTCCAGGGCTGATTTCAAAGATGAGTACCACAAATTTAGGATGATCCCTGGAAATGGTTTGCTGTGCAATATGAATGCCGTGCGAGCACAAACTCTGTTAGCTCTGGTCACGCAGTACCAGGGAGTATCGTGGAAGTTTAGGCGGAGAGATGCTCGGGCCCCAAGTTTTCCGTGCTGAGAAAAGTAGAGATCACCAGGACAAGCCGCTCAAAAGATATAGAATAGACAGTGGAAGTTTACGTATTTTGGAGTGAGTTAGTTCAGAATTCCACTGTACTCCTAATTGTTTTACATGGGCCAAGCTCTAGTTTGGTCTGATGAGTAATGCTTATATCTTAAGATCATTATTCGCTGCATGAAATAAAAGCTGGTAGGTCCCTAAATGTATGGAGTTCAATGGGCTCAAAAGATATAGAATAGACAGTGGAAGTTTACGTATTTTGGAGTGAGTTAGTTCAGAATTCCACTGTACTCCTAATTGTTTTACATGGGCCAAGCTCTAGTTTGGTCTGATGAGTAATGCTTATATCTTAAGATCATTATTCGCTGCATGAAATAAATAAAAGCTGGTCCCTAAATGTATGGAGTTCAATGGGGCGAGCATAACTGTGGTATACCTCGGTTCTGCCAGCAAATGCGAAAGTCGGTAAATAGAAGGGAACCAGGTGTTTTTGGTGCATAGTATAGTGCAAAGTCGAACGATCTAACGACAAACACCGTCATCACTTTGAATGAAGGGTGTAAGGAGAAAATGGTGTCTTCGAGTGACGCGTAATGCCATAACGTCGCTGATTTTCTAGGCGGTACCAATCATGTAGATCAAATTCACAAATCATACAAACCACGACAGTAGATACTCGCCCAAAACAAATGGTCCTCTTGGACTACAAAAGTACGAAACAAACGAGCAAACAGACTTCCATGTAAGACAGTCGCACGTGCATAAAATCGGCCAAAAATGGTTGGACAAATGGGTGAAGTGGTAGGGGCAAAAACACCGGTTCATTTAAACGCACTAAACACAAAAGTGGGGCGAATGTTACGACGCGGGGAAATTCAAATGTCAACGTGCTGGACGATACACACGACATTCAGCCGAGACCAGTAGGAATAGTTTTTGAATATTGTGGCAATATTTGCATGTCAGTTCCGTAATTCACAGATGCCAGTCGTCAGATAGCCGCCCATGCGATTGCACTCTTGAGAACCTGATGTCGTACCACTTTGTGTAATGTGACAGCCAAGCACTTGGATCTTATTAGGGGATCTAAAGCTACCAGATCACGGAAAACGCGCCAAAGCTCCTTCGTGTCAGGGCCAGTTTACACCGCACAAAATTCACGTGCAGCGGAATAATATACGCGATCCTCTTTGCAGGCTGTTCGAGGCTGTTTCGCGGAGGCGTGCCAGCACAGAGGCTCCACAACCCACGAAAATATAGGCACCTGATCCCATGAAAAAGCCTCGAAACCTGCAAAGGTTTTTCTAATTTGTTTGCAGGATGATGGCAATCGAATAACGCTAGCAAAAATTCATGGAACTGTTCAGCATTACAGCTGCTGTGTAGTCTTGTCAAAACCCTGACAACTCCCGTGATACGCCCCAAATTTTGGGGAGTTAACTGCCAACTATTAGACATAGGCAAACTAGACAGAGAAACAATTTGAGCGCACCCTCAGAAAAGCTGTTCTCTAATTTTTGTCCCGAAACAGTTCGATTTCGTAGACCTGGCACGAATTTAACAAAGTACCGCTGTTACAGGACAGCCCAAATGACGCCAAAGACAATAGAATGTAATATGATGCAATTTCTCTTGGTTTGAGCACGTCTTTCGCGGTGACTCAGCGGAAATATACGTTTTCCAGTCCGTAGATTTATGGGTTAGGCAGTAATTTGACGGTGGAGAAGAAAACTTGAGAAGTTCAAAGTAGCCATGAACATGACGACAAATTGTATCGCCAATAGATTTTAGTAAAAGACCGAATCTTGGTTTTTCGGTAGACGGGTAAGCAAAGTGTTGCTGTTAAGCGATAAAAGCTTTGTATGCGCATAACTACGTCAGAATGGTTCAAGTGCTCACTTCAGTAATAGCTTCTGAGCGAATCCACAGTCCGCAACCTTCCACGCGTTAGAAAAACAGATTGTAAAAAATTATATAGGTCCAAGAATGTTGAGTGGCTCTCTCGATCTGGGGGTACATATTGTTATTGGTTTCTCAGATGTTTAACATAGACAACCATTCTTCCACGTGGTAGAAGGACATTGTCCTACCAAGCCACGATATTTACATCCACTTAGCGCTCGGTAGCTGGGGGCCCAAAGGGCCAACTGACATTCTGTTGAAGGCGATGTGATGCCTCCCGAATTAGGCCTTTGTATACCACCTCTTCAGAAGCAACGCTGGGAATTCCAGCGAGAATCGCCCTGGTGATCAGCGAATTCCATTTCAAGAGAACTTATTATGTGGGCTCAAACTAATTCTTTATCCTAGGACCGTTCATTTTCTGATCTATCAATGATCCGCTTTATATGCCACCAAGTTTAGGGTCCCTGTTTCCGGCCATTTTAACTCAGTAGGCATCGATGACGCAAAGCAATGGTCACCAGAATAGCATCTGCCTGCAATTCACTGAGGGTGTGCCTAGCCGTCGTTGGAATGGACTCAGTGAACATGTTCCGCGTACATGGTAATTACGGACAGGCAAATATTATGAAGCCAGGTTTCATAAAGAACCCAGGTGACTCACACTTTTCAGATGTTTTTTCCCACTATTATTCAAAAATGGACCCAAAAGAGATTCGTTACGTTCCAGATCAGTCGGCGCGAATTCCCCTTTACTGCTTGCACGGATTTCGAGATACTTTTGGATTCCATCTCAGGCTGCCTCTTGAATACGTCGAAAAAGTTGTCTGCACGGGAAGTAAGGCTTTCAAACTGAAACGCGCTGGCTGTAAATAGTTCTAGAGTCCCTCAAACTCTATCCCATAGACAGTCATCAACTCCAGAGAGAACTGCAGGATGGCTTGAACCATTTTATTGCTGATCTAAATATTACACTTCAGAGACAGTGAAGAGTTTTGGTTGCTTATGGTCCCCATCTTATCACACGCCTACTTTCATTTCTATTGTTAGGCCCACAGAATAAAGTTCCGTCAGTATTACTTAAAAGCGACACACAAAGATCTGTTTGTTCCCTTATGGGGACGAAAACCAATGAAACCAATTGGAAATCCAAAATGCGAAGTAAAAATCTACTTGAACCTTTACCTCTTGTTTGAATTAATAAAACGTGCGCAATCTCATAACAATAAATTTGCGTGAATTTAGATAATAACACAATGGGCGAAGAATTTACGATCTGTCGTGCAGATGAGTCACACATTACCAAAACACTTAGCTTGATAGACCAATGTGCACTTGATGCATTTGGGAAGATCAATTTGCTCAATATCTTGTAAGAGTTTTAAAATTGGCTTACAATGCAGTGAACGAGCTCTAATATCTTTAGCGGTGTTAAATAAAAGCGAAGAAGTCATTGGGTGCGCATGCTTCTCTGACGCACCAAGCCAAAAATATTGTGAACCTGAGAACTGGCGACCGTGGTTCGAAGGAGCTGTTGGATTGCCTGATGTTTCGTCGAAAAATTCCGTTTTCGTACAATTCATTACGGTTAAAGTGAAGCACGCAGAAGTCCCACTGAAAGAATTATGCAAGACAGTGTTCACCGAATTAATAGAAATCCAAAACATCTTCATGGTAACCGAATCAACGTCAAAATATGGTAAGATGTTTGTTTTATTTTTCAGTTCATTTATCACAGTCCTTTCGGAAACAAAACCATTCAGAATATGTGCAGAAAGTAAAAATTTGGGAAATGTCACTGTATCAGTTGCACACAGACATGAGGTCTTCCCGGTATTGTTCTCCAGAATGGCAATGTTAGATTCGGATTCACGTTAACCTTTCTTTCTTTAGCGTAGAGGATAATGATGACATCGTCCCGCTTTTTAACAGTCAAACTGACACGCTGCGTAAAACATATGGAAACTACTACATCGCGGAGCTCGTTGAAGCTCAAAGTGAAGAGCTTAAGTGTATCGTTGTAGAGGTAAGTTACAGCATAATCTGAATTTTCCAGTGTGAAAGAAGGGCCGTAGGGTTCGTAAGTGGAACGAGAAGAGTGGATTTCAATTCACTGAATGAGCAGTACGACTTAAGCATTCTCCATGGTCTTAAAAAGCCACACAAAGACGATATCCTGAACCAAGATGATGCTCCAAAACAAGAAAACCCCCATGATCATATAAAAGGTAAGTTTATGAAGACTCATATGAGTCTTGTAATCAGTGTCACGTTTGTAAGACTGAAAGTGGACTCAACGTGGTTTCCGAAGTTTGTGTTATGTTAACAACCAAACTGTAATCTTCTTAATCCACGCACAGGATAATAGGCCGTCCCAAAGAGGCTATAATTATCCAGTACTCACTTGGAATGCTAGTTGAGCAAGAAATGATGTTTTGTATCAACCAATCCTATTTTTTCATGTATTAGCCACTAACATGACTTTCATTTAAAGTTCACACCTTCAAATCTTACCCGCTTCAGCCAGCTAGTTTGATTCCCATTGTGCCACAAACGTTTTCATCACCTGGTAATGCACTGGTTTCTTTGGGCTTACAGGCAAATGTTAGATAAATTATGTCTTTTGTTACAAGAGATTCTGTTCAAAATATGGATAATGTTACTACGAGTTGGTATCGTTAATGAACCATTTTTTCAAAAAATAATGCAATATGTAGATGCACACCATCTGTTTTCCAAAGAACACATCTGTGTGGTGTTTCTGGGGTCGTATACTTCCAAACATGACAAGCACTCGGGCTGATATTTCCTTTATCGTGAACTGATTAACTCAACGCGGATTAATAGCTGATTATCCTGATTTCTGAACACACTCGTGCCTACCTGAAGTAGTTTGTCTCATAATTCTCCAGGACCGCTTAAGGTGCGGGAAATTGCTTATCATTTGGGGGGCTGGCATTTCCAGATGTTAGCCAAATTAACCAGAACTATCTTCTGGAGTCCCTTCCAAATATTCTACCATCAGATGCGAACTCATACTAGGACGAGGTCGGCACTTCTTTGTAAAGTGTTTGGAGTCCTGCTCACTCAAGCATTCGATATCAGGCCGAACAGTGCTAGTGCATAGAGCTCGGAGAAATATCTCCGCCTGTCACGAACGTAACTTAACCCGGCGAATCATCAGAGGTCAGGTAAATATAAGCAGGTAGGCCATCCATCAAGTCTAGAGAACACGAAATGGCAAAGAAACGGAAGAGGCTTAGAAACTCGGAAATGTTTGAAGATTATTTCAGTTGATCACTGCAACATGTCTTCAGAAAAATCCCTATGACCGAAGCCATCAAAGATCAGAATAGAGCCACCATCTTAAATGAATTAGAATTCGCCGACAATTTTTCGTCCGGGAAATCAGCTGCTACTAATAATGCGATTGAAGTTGGTTATATCGATTCTGTTTATCAGCAGTCTTTTAAGACCATACTCTACTTTTTTTTACCTTAAAAGCCTCTATCTATCGTAAAATCAATTCCATACCAAAACAATGATAGAAACACCGTCCGTTTTACAATGTGGCCACAGATCCTGTTTGAGTATGGCAGATTATAAGGGTTTTATGCCAGAATAATTTACTGTAGCAGTTGGAGATAAAGTAAATCGCTGATGGGACACTAATGGTGGGGTTAACACAACTACTTTGACAGTTCACGGTTGGTATCACTCTTCTTGAGACTCATTCAATAGGTGTATTTCAGGGGTTTCCGTCAATCTTATGTGCTACCTGAACCCAAACTAATGGAACTTTACGAAATACACTCGTTTGCATAGGTTTTGTCAAATAAATTTCGGCCTAATATCTCATTAGTGACACTTTTCATCTGGATACAAGGTTGACAGAAACTTGGGAACTGCGCCTACATGATGAGCTACATGACAGACAAAACCGCTCGGGTGCCATCTAGTAGATTTCAGCAGCCTTATGAATAGTATTTCGTCAAAAATATACTCCGGCATCCCGAATATCGTATCGACTGAAACATGAGGCGGCCCTCTTGTAGTACATTTAGTTGGGAAACATAATAAATCGAAGATTCACCCGGATTTCAGCCAACTCTTCTGTCACAAACAACTTAGCCTTCAAACTAAATTAACACCATTAGCATAATCATGAGTTGATAGTATCACACTTCCAAATGTTACCTTTTAAACTGCTGAAACAGTCAGATTCTTTATTTTTTCATATTTATGCTTTGTATTCCTGCCTTTGCATTTCCACCCCTCTTCGGCAAAGTACTCGTTAGTTCAACAGAGAGCGTCCACTCTAGCTTCAAGCCACAGCCATTTTTGTACGTAAACCAAAATTAGGTGGGCAGTGCTAATAATTTCTAATGGAGGTAGAAGAGCTGAGAACTGTTATTGTATTTTGAGCATCACCCACAACAGGAAATCTCTTCTTGATCTCCCGGATTACCCAGAAAGGAAAGGTTGTTCAAAATTGTTTGTGTTTTCTCCTTGTAAACTGGTGTACTGAGAGGTTTTGTCTTGGGTTGCTTAACGTGGACAGAATAACCGAAATCTGTTGGCGCCATATTTCACTACTGATCACAACTGATCACAACTGTTCCAAGCGCTTTTCGCTTACTTGTAGCCGGGCGAAATTGCTCTCTGATACTGATTAAGCATTAGCAGATTTTCCCCGTCCTGGAGAGTTTTGAGATAAACGCCAAGTATGGTTTGGTATTTGACCATAGTGCCCTTGTGAAGATCAGTACATTTGTTTGGCAATTTTATTGTAACAATGGCAGCGGTTTGAACAGTAAAGCTGCAGTAGTATTCAGTTAGCCAGCAAAGGAACTTGGTAAGGACTTGTCAACCAAGAACAAAAAGATACCGTCGGGTGGAATTTTCCACCAAATTGCCTCGGTCTAGTTGTGTTCAAACGGCTGTTAACGCACCAATATGCCATAATAAATAAACAGCAAAATTACTTAACCTGCCTAATAAACTATGAAAGCGCTGAGAGAACGGATCGCTTAAGCTGGAACCACAATATTTATGGAGTTTGATGCTTTGAAACTGTGGCCAAAGTGATAGCTTATGACAGCAGATTCACTGGAGTTTCAGTGGTCTAGTGCACCTCGTCATAGATCACCCGCTATAAGCAATGTCACCACAGTGACTGAGAGCCTCAACGATAAAAAGAATAGTCAAAGATACCAAAAGCTTAACAGTAATCGAAATCGAGATGCATTTGCGCCAGTTATCCCATGACAGGTATTGAATATTATATCTCCCGGGTAAAATTTTTTAAAATCTGACACAATGTTATGAGTTCATCAATGTCCGATTTCCGCCTTCCTTCTCATTCTGCACCAGAAAGTTACATTTCGAAGGAAGAGCAGATAGAACTGCAAGACCCAATAACGCGGTGTGAAACAAAATCCATCGGCGAAGAGACACCAGAAACTTGGATATGTCGGTCGTTTCTAGGGGAATCAACTCGCTGTTCGGAGTTTATTCCGACGTACGCTGGCGCACCAAATGCCTTTGCAATACAGCTCTATGCGTTTAAGCCGGGATTTGAATCAAGGTATATAACAAATGGCTTGCAAGTTTTCCTTTGGAGCAAAGGGTTTAGTTATATTCATTATATGAAACGATTTTTTCCGTCATTTACTGGGTAACTCCATAGGTGGAAAGGGATAGAACAAGTAACCTGAATAGGATACGTACTGTTTATAATAGTTTCACGAGTTCCTTCAATGTTAGATTCATTTGTGAAGGCAAAATTGTGTTTAATATTTGTTTCACGGTCAGATTACAGAATTAACACAGCGTCTACACATTTCACCAACAAGCTGCGATTCGTAGTTGTACCGCTGAATTAAAAAAGTGAACCGTGACGTAAACATATACATCGCGGGGTTATTTACTCAAAACATCTTGGCATGGCAGTTAAAGCACAACAGTATTCTATTCTGCATTTTCAGAAAAGTCAACATATATTCCAATAGAGATTTTATCCCGTCAGCAAAGCCAGTCTATGTGGAAAAGTCGAGAAACACTTCTCAGCTGTTTCATTCTCAATGGGACCATCAGCAATACCTATCCCACGAATTCCGCACCTGTGACCTCCCGGCTAGTGTCTTAAACATTTAACTTTTTGGCCACCAGCCAGTGATAAGCAGTGTGATCAAATATAACATAGATGGGATATAGCAACCCTGGTTCCTAAATCAGGGGATCCACATCAAGTGGCTAAATGATTGCGGCATTTTTGAGTGAGGACTTCGTGGATGAGAGGTTCATTCGTTGTGCGAATTATGCTCCTTTCTCCTGATTTGTTGGTTTTCAACCTAAGTTGGTCTGATTCACAGGAAAAAACCTTAAGAAATTTACACATTGAAGACGCTTTCACACAAAAATAGGTTTTCGCCGTAGACTTGCGGCGTTCTAAGATCACCCTGCAACATTATTTCTTTAGCCCTTCCAGGAGCTGTATTATGAGTAGACTTTGATAAAACAATGACATAAAAGAGTTGCACTTGAAATCCATTATGCCACAAAAGATTTCTTACTCACACTCTCAAAAGTTTGGTTGCTAATGTATCTGTGGAGTAGCACATGCTAGAGGACTGCGCCATGCTTTCATTAAAGTGGTCAGTAGTTGGCAACAAAACAGAATCGCGGAGGGAATTTCAGGCCTAATAGGGCAAGACGTTTGGGTATGTACAAATAAGTTCATCAACTTAGCAAACAACTTCTTTCAAAGAGATTTTTTGCAATCTAAATACTGGTTGACAAAACTTCCGTGCAAAACGGCATATGTTATTTCAATCGAAAACGTCGGAGATTACAACCGAACGGAGTCCTGTGAGGTCTTCCTGTCCACCTTGCTAGGATCAGTACGATTCTTCCTATGCGTGGATTAAAACTACATGGGACGTTGCATCTAACCGACTTTTTCAGAGGTCGAAGTGCTGTCAACCCCTGGCGTTGCGTATGGGGCTCACTTTTAGTAAGGGAAGGATGCTCGGTCAGTCCCACTGGTGGTGTGTTACTCCGACATTATGCACACGCACTCACTTCATAGCCGTTAAATGTTTGTTGTTCATGATCGAGTTCACTGGGGTCACTTGGATTTCTGAAGTTAATTTGACCTGTCTGTTTGGTGAATATGAGAACGAAAATTCCATCAGCTATTGAGAAGTACAGTAAGCAGCGCTAAATTGGATAAACCACTGCTAGCCTCATAAAATAGACTTTACATATCAGTTAACATCAAACACGGGTGATGAAATACTAGTGACTGCATCTATTTAATTTCGAGGTTCGTGGATATGCTGCCGTTGCTGTTTGATCAGTTCCCAGGATTGGACTACGCAATTATTGGTGTGCCCCGTCCCACGCCGACATTTTCCATGTTGCGATACTTTGCGGTGAGTCACTCTTTTAAAACACTCTCCCCCCAAAATTTGGGTACTAATCTCTCTCCACTTTAGCGCTGTCGAGTGCGGAAGGGACACGATCCGGCAGATGAGCTTTACGTATTTCATAGATCTGGGTTGTTGAGGTGAGTTTGCTCCAGCTGTTCCTACGTATAGTATGTATAGTGCGTGGTGCGGTTTTTCTTCCCAGTGAGTATTATTCAGATCTTTGGCATAGTTGTGAGAGTATATATGTTGAATTTGTAGTGCCATTTCTGCGTGCATTCTGTTCCCAATCGAATTTCAACCAAAAGTGACAGACAGAGTTGCTAAATGGGAAATAGAATTCCAATAGTTTGACTGAGAAATTAGCTGCAATTTAGAACGGGGCAACTGGGCTTAGATGTATACAGATTTCGACTTATACGTTTGATGACACTTGGATGGTCTGCATACCTTTGATTAGTTTTTCTAATATCATTGGTATAACCTGTTTCATTACTGTCTCACTGATCTGCGCAAAAATGATTTTGTGGAATGCTAAATCGCTTGTTCCTGGTCACACAAGTAATGCGGTGTACAGATTATTTACAAAAAAAAACAGCAGATTATCAGTTCAGCTATACATTATGGATGGCACAATCAATGAGGAAACAGTAATACCTAATTGTTACAGAAAAAGATATCAGTTTATTTGAATAAAACATTGCTTTAAAAAGGCATAAGGGATCGAAAGGGCTTCAACTCCATTACACAATAAACACCGGAGGCACCTTCACATTCTAATACTCACTCAAACAGCATGGGTGAGAAAGGACATCAAGGTCACCAGTCAGTTTTTAGTGGTTTCGATTTGCAGTCTTCAGCAAAGCACAGCGTAGGAGCGCGTCCTAGAGGGGAGATTGCACCACCAGTACCGGAACATTTACTAATGAATAAATGACAAACCAAAGAGATAGTTCTACACTTTAGCAAAATTTGGACTTCAGAATGCAATTTTTCTTGAAATATTAGAGCTCATTCCCATCCACCAAATAATTTTAACGATATCACAGTTTTCATGCTCTCTTAAACCAACAAAACAAATGCAACACGTGAGTTACTCGCAGCAGGAGTTAGCAATACGTCAGCAACAGGTTGGAATCTTTTTGTATGAATGTATGGTATTCTTGGCATTCGTCTTCAAACGGCTTCTTTGTATTGACGGAGTTTTTGGACAAATAAGTATGTAGCTGCATTTGTTGCAGCCCTCTTTAACCAAACATGAAGAAAAAGCAACATAAATATGCTAAGAAAAAGATACATTCAGGATGCCGTTCATTGTGTCTAATCAACTTGGCACTGTAGGTATACTTTTGTGAAATGACCAGGGAAGAGAGTACACAAGCGATAAATGGTTCTTCGTAAATTTAGAGAGAAGTGACCAGTCAGTTTCAGTACTTTTTGTCCACCAAAAGTTTAATTCGTACATGGCGATGTTGAAAATAACGTTTATGTCACTATCAGTGACAGTGTAAACTCCAAATAAGTCTTATGACAGCTGTGAAAAACCCCAGAGAAGCAGTTCTCTGAATGGCCAAGTCGTCAAAACTATCACATTTCATTTTGAGGATGCTATCACCCATGGCAATTATGTACAGGTTATCTGAATTCATGGACAACGTATAATTTAGCGGAAGGGTGTGAGAGTACGAAGAGTTTGAATGCTGTTGGTGTTATGTGCCTTCAAGAATGGCATCCCGGTGATCCCGCTAGCGCTTGGCTGGAGACATTTCAAGAAATGGAGGCTTATCGGCATCAGTGGCGTTCGCGTTGCCAGTTGCTTTCTAGATTCCTTGATTAAGAACTTGCAGGTGTAGGCACCTTAGGATGATTGGCAAAGGCCTGTATCAGGTCCCATCCTTCAGCCATTCTTTTTCTATACTGTAAGGCTTTCAAAAGCATCAGATGAATTTTATGACTAGATGGCAGTGAAACATGGGCATCAACATTGATGTTGTTGTCTATGATGATGATGATTCATGTTTGGGGAGTTTCTAACTGCGTTATGGCTGAACTACTGATGTTAACCAGATTTTGCTAACTATTGGTTGAACATTTTAAGCTTCCGGTCAGACTTCATCTCCGATTACGTTGATAGCAGTTAAGAACAGGAGGTTTCACTATTGATATTCCTGTTTCCCGCTCCTTTTTTGTGGTGGAAGATCGAAATGAAGGAGTGAACCTTAACAGTTTTATTGTTAAATTCATTCCAATATAAGAACCACCATGTAGCCATTCCATTCTTATTGGTAGCTGTCGAACCTATGTACACTGGGTCACTAGGCCTGAGGCAGTGCCCGAAATTCAAAGTGACCGAAATTCAAATTATAAGTCCATTTAGATAACGAAGGAAGTTAACTTTGTGTGTGCTCTGAATCATATCTTATCAAAGATGAAGTTATGCTATAGACAACATTAGCATCAGAAAATGATCAAAACCTGGGATCTACATGCATACTGAATACCAAATACAACAGTATCCAGATATCTTGTGAGGGAAACAAACTAATATAAGTTTTTGGATTCGGGAGCCAACAAGAAAACAAAGCTTGGTCTCCCCAGAATGTTGTTCCACGACATCTTTTTTATTCACTCTGTAAGCTGTAAGCTGTGCGCCTCCTCATCCTCAATAGGCCCATCCGAAATGGGCAAATTAGCTTGGAATAATTTTCCATTTGAATCGGTTCAAACCCGCGTAAACCGAATTTAACTGAAAACGCATAACAAGGTTAAGGTTCCTTGGTGAGACATTTCATGAAATTGAACAAATTGCAGATTGAGGAACTAGGCAGAGGAAAACGTATAAGAGGATCAACTTTGGCGAACTACATTCGGTTGTACACCAATTTGGTTTTTACGGAAGATTCACTTGGAAACCAGCTAAATCTCTCGTTTCTGAAGTCCCATATAACCTTTAACTTGTTTTCCAGCGATTTTGTTGTAAGGCGGACGAAACATGAGGACAAAGAACAGATCGAACGGCTGATTTGTCGAATGGATGTCGAAGATCAGAAGCTATTGCTTGGTGATCTGAGCGCTTACATAAGCCATGGACGTGACACGGTGCGTTTGTACTTGAAATTTTGGTTTTCACTAGGTCCGTATTGTTACTTTGTTTTTGCAGTCACCAAGTAGGTTGTAACACCGATTACAAAGCACAGGTTACAATGCACATAACTTTAAATGTGTTAACCCAAGTTAGTTGGGTTACACCACAAACAAAATTCAGCGAGGTCGTATCGCCTGGAATATTCTTGCTTCGTAGTTATCACTGTCTGGATTCCTGTCGGTCTGCTGAGTAAATTTCAACGTGAGAAATACGGTAGTGAAAACCTAAAGCCACACCTCATACCAAATTTCACACACATGCTAGCAACATGATTAAGGAGCATATTTACAGAGATTAGTTGATTGATAGCTTCTTGGACTTACGCTGTGGGATCACATTGTGCGGTCGAGTGCACAAATTCAGAGAAAAATGCGATTGACTGTGAGAAGGTCGACCATAAGTAGCAGCCAATAATATCCTAATTACAGCACAGGAAGGATAAATCAAGGGTTTTTCGAGTTGGAGTTGAGAAATGTTGAGTTTATGAGCTAATTTAATCAATTTATATTAAAATATTGGCAACGTATTCTGTTCTAGTATGTGTGCGGCAAGATTAACTGAAATCAGCAGTTTCCATGGTTGAATGGAAATTGCTACATAATTTTCTGGACTGATTGGAATACGTGCAATCTTAATCCATTCCAGGATGGCGCGGTCATCACAAGTTTCGTCGCAGTGAGTATGGGTCGTGTGGTCGGTGTCATTATTCTCAGAGATGAAAGAGTAAGTTCACATGTATGTGACAGTTGTTTCGATCACGATTTTTGTTTTCCACTGTTGACTTCGAGCTAGACATTTATTCCATTACCGGTGAAAATGAATGGAGCATGAGTGAGTAGAAAATTTGCCGCAGTTACTCCTTCAACATAAGTGTCCCAAGCAGAGGAGTTATTCGCCTGAAAAATTTAGGAAAGTTCGTATCGAACAACGACTCAGCTTCATAAATACAAATAGGAACGATGACGGTTTCCTCTTCGACGGGGACCACAAAAATACTGTTTACAGGCCATATGCGGATTCGAACAAGTTTAACCGTTTGTAGTGATACGGTGACTCACATTGTAGTATCAGCAAATGTATTGTAATTGTTTAACCCAATACCATGTTGATGTTGGGTCAGCACTACTTTTGATTTGCATCATATAGAAGGCCGTACACATTTCAACATTTAAGCTATCAGATGGACAACAGAAAATACTCTGGAAGACAAGACAGGTTGCTTTTTTTATAGAGTAAAGGGTGTGCGAGTTTTGTTGCTGGATTGCACCTGTCTATCGTCACGAGTGTTCCACGACGCTAACCATCCAGTGTAAGCTCATTTAGGGAAACGAATTAACTGTTTTTTATCAAACAGTGAACCACTGCTAGCCTAGTTATGGTCAAAAACGGACAGACCATGACAAGCACAGACCATCGCTGACCACGTCTGACAAAGATTGAGCGACACGACGGTAAACCAGTGGCGAACGTGCTGAAGGGATGTAAAACCTACTTTCATCCATGGACGAAACGCCTTGCTGTTGATGAAAGTAGCTATCTCACATGAAAACAGAGCAAGCTTTAGTTGTGCTAGCATGTGTTCTTGTTTACCCACTTTGACGTTGAGGAACTCTTTGGTATGCTGCGTATACTATGACTGCAGATAAATTCGCGGACGTAAACGAGTGTCCTTCCAGGTGTAGGAACATATCATTTTCGAAGCTTTCACACACGGCATTATACTACGTATGTATTTCAGCGTTTTACATCTAAGGGCTCCAGTTTTCCGTCAACAATGGTCCTTGCTATTGTGGGTATAAAAATAAGTATACATGAAGCGGCAAAAAAAGAATTTGGTGTCCAAACAGAGCAAAGCAAATCTTAGGTTGTCTTTAATCTCTCCAACGAATTTACAAGGAAGCCGTTTTTGAGTGAATTTTTCTTTATAATACGCTGAATGTTGTGTTCTACCCAACAGCTTCCCCTTCAACTGTTTGTACTGCAGCCTTCGGTAACCTTCGGTAGGGTGTACGTTTAGGCTCTCTTCACTTCACTTTTCAATGAACATTTCATCTACCCCATGCTTGCTGATGTAGGCTTATGTACTCCCTTTCGAACAATGTCAGCTAAAGCTGAATGAGGTGATATCAAGTAAAAGTGCTTAGCGTTATTTCGGGGTATCTGAAAGAGCCCACAACTCAAGGGTCGTTAGAAAACAGAACCACTAACAGAACTACTACAAAGGGATGCGTCTTGTGGAGACTTCATCTCGTTGGTGCCACATTAGTCTCCTCTCATCTTGCACCAATATATCCGTTTGAGAAATTAGGCGGCCTCCTGAAAGTTGCAGTTGAATGCGCCCGAATCTACATGACTAATGCTGTCAGTATTTTTTTCGTCTACAACATTTTATTTAAAAGTGTATTAATTAATCAAGACCAACAACTACGGACCGTAACGCATCGTGACACTTCGATCGGTTTCGCAGTGGCCTATTAGATGAGCTCCAAGAGGGACGAAGTTCGTGGGCTGTCGAGGAGTTTTCAGTAGGCTCATGAGTAATATGTTGATTTGAAGTTGATGATCGTCCTTTATGATAAGTCATGGGCTCATAAGTAAGCAGCAAGTTTAAATGACTCACAAGGTCTACAATTTTTGTGAAGCAGTTCTTAAGGTATAATAACGCGGATGTGCGCAACGCTTGTGGGTCATGACTGAAACATCTTCGAAATCATTCTGACCGACCGGAAGGAAGCGTTGCACTAGAGCGCCAAACGTTTACTGATAGTGTGCCATCCACTTTGAACACTATACGAGATGTCACATGGCGTGGCACTTCTAGCGACATTCGTGAATTCGTCATGCTATTCTGTTTTCAAGTGAAATGGTGTTATGAAATTGCCTAACAAGACTCCGGAGATTTCTGTCACTGGAACCCAGAAGTCTAACATGGAGTGCTTTTTTCCTTTACGGCATTCTTAATTAGTGATTCAAATACATCAGAACAGCATATTAGCTATGGCTGCAATTTCTTCTCGCTCCTTACTAAAAATGAACAAAATAGCACCCTTCTAAATCCACGAGATCTTTTTAACGCCCATACTCTATGTCAAAGTGGCAAACAGGTAATACTTGCTGAGACATTATACTCCCGGCTAAAATCTGTCGTGATCATTAGAAATCCTTGTTTAAAACCTGGGAACAAGTGTATCCCCGTCAAACTTCACACAAGAGTTCTTGTGGTTGTCGTATTCAGGGCCATCAGTATTTCTGGTTAGATGATCCTCACCAGCAGCATCATCAACATAATCAGCGAGCAGTTCAGGCAGTGGAAAAGAAAGATGAAGAGGATGGGATGTTGTAATTCAGCAGCAATTCTGGCAACGCTTAACCCAGGGAACCCAATCGAATGGTCGCTTTCTGATTAACATGCTCACAGGTGTGCCATCTGGATATCCGACCACCACAAGTGCAGTCAGTGTCGTAAACGAAGCTAAACTACTTACTTTTTAGCAAGTAGTGCAGTCACTATAGTGGTCTTTCCTGCATCAGGTAAGGATCGAAATACCGGAAAAACTTGCATTTGATCTCTTGGAGTATTTTGGTCACCAGGTGACCAAGAATAAATCTTGAGCTTAGTGATGCAGTCGGCAGTGGGCAGTCGGCTTTTATTGACGCACCAAGCGAAATTTCTGCAGTCGATTTCGATCTGCTTAAAGGTCAGGAGGATTTGGGAAGTTATCTTAAACATATCTTTTTGATCTGCTTTTGTCAGTTTCCTCTGGTCAGCGGATGTAGCAGACACTTAGTTTGACCGGAAATAGTTCCTTGTAGAAATGACAGTATTATTGTGGACATTAACTATCTGGCTTTTACTACTTTTTGGCTTTAATCCTATCAAAACTTAGAGGGGTTATGTGTAGTGGCATCTGTCTTTGTGTACTGGGCAGTTGCAGCCATCCGAATGGGCGGCTGGTAGTAGTAAGTAGTAAACAGGATAACAAGAAAGGGGCTTGCTCGAGAACAACTTACATGGAATGTGCTGCTAACAATAGCGAATTTTATATGCCCTAAGAGTTGTGAAAAACGTTATCAAATAGATATGGTAGCAGTCACCTCGTCCTACGCAAGTTGATAGGCCAGTACGTATAACAGAAAGTACGGAACTGTGAAAATGATATAAAAGTTAAACTTGGACTCGGAGATCCGGTAAGATTTCAAATTATCGACAATGTAGTCAAAAATGATCAGAAATAGATTGGCCATACGGAGGGGATTCAAAGCACAGTTTGGTCGGCAGGCGCGCCACATTTCGAGCGGCGCCACAAAATAAAATGGAGATAACCCTGCCTACTGCCACAATGCGAAATATGTTTGGACTGCTACGGGCGAATAGAAGGTGCAAAATGTAAAAAATCATATGCTAAGTGAACTTATGATCGTGCGGATAGCGTAGTGGACTTTCTCTAACCATCTGCTTTTGATCCACGTTCGCACCTGTTCTATCTTTGCAGAAGCGGGCGTGAAAATTGGGAGTTACGCAGGCTGCGAGCCTTTAAATCTCCCACATTGATTAGTAATGCACGTTTACTTGCGACGGACGAGAAGAAATCGGAAACAGTTAATATGAAAATACGAAAAGGTTTGATGGCTTACCACTAGACTGAATAGACCCAACACTTCAGTAATACTATCCCTGTGAGCAACCGAAATTTTCGATATGCAGCATCAAGGCTTGCTGGTTTGGGAAATCGGGCAAGAAATAAGCATTGATTTGTCAAGCACTTCAAAAATAAAATTCGTCAAACTTAATGAAGCTGGTGCACTTCGGAAGGCCGCCATACCTAATGAAACCTGATGGAGGGCCAATTCGAGCTGAATGATTGATACGCAGATAGAATACAGTATTTACTTATTTGCAGCTAAAAGAATAAACATAATCTCAGAGGTGATAAAAGTACGATATGACTGAAATATCCAGGAATCTGTTTCCATCGAACCAGCCTGCATTGTGAAGATTTTTTGAGGTACTATCATTCCACTCCGATTCTACTGGTGTTAGTCAGTTCTCATTCTGTAATGTCTGCAGCATTTTCACAAGCGTAAACTTTGTCCTACAATACGCATGGTTAAGTATATCGCGTTTGTTTATGTCAGGCTTGAGAAACTTTAATCACACTAGTTTTTGTTAGTGGCCTACGTTTTACTGCCCACGGATCTACAAGCCACGTTAACTTAGGAAGGCGATATTTGGATTATGTTTGATACTATTGAACTTACATCCGAAGACGATCAGACTCAAACATTCAGTGCCATTATTCGTGCATACCCACAATAAAGTTGGAAACATATCTGGGACAAACATGTTCTTTCCGGGCCGCACTTTTGAGCGTAAAAACTGTGGAAGTTGCTCGGCGGATGCACATTCATTAAGCTGATGATTGTGCCGTTACTTCGAGCATCGAACACCTTTTTGGATAGTTCCTAAATAGAGCGCGTGACGTGCAATAAAGTTAAATAAATTAAGAAATCAGGAGTCTGGAAGGGTGAGGTAAACTATTTCCCTGCCACATTTCCTTTGTCTGAAGGAACCCACATTTTTAAGAATGTGACAATGTCCTACAATTGACACAGTAGGTGCACTTATTTTCAGTCCCCCCCTCACGCAATTCTTGTGAAGTAAATAATGTTTTGGTAATCCTGTTTAGAGGTAGCCTTCTTTCTTTAAGAAGCATAAGCACCTTTGACTGTTTCAAATAATACTCATAATCGTTATTTGTTTTGGATTGTTTTGTTGACCTTTTCACAGGAAATCGAATGGATAAGAGCACACTATGATATTGAGGAATTTATTCACTACGGGCACCATGCTCGTAACGAGCATGCCACAGTGTATCATTTTGCACTAGCTGCGAACTACCACTGCCGACGTACATTGTTTCTTCGCGAGGTGCTGAGGCTCGCAAACAAAACGTGTATTTATTATCGGATCTTGCCACCATATGCAAAGGATGCGGTGAGTCTTGTTTGATGCCCATGCTTTTAATGGTTTCCAAGGTGGATTTGTACTGGTTACTCCCACGACACTTCTTAATAGTACATGGGATCGGAAGGTAGAGCCTGACCCTTATGGATTTACGCAACAAATGAGGACTATCAAATAACGGTCGGACAGAATTCACTTCAGTCAAATTATACTTTGCGGAGCTGATGCCACATTTTGTACGTCCCACCAGATTGAACAGTCGACTGGCGGCTGTTTTCTGTGCGTGTTCTCCACTAGACTGGCGTTTTTTGTAGCCGACCCGTTTTTCGGAAGTGGCAAGGTAACGAAACAGACCATGATGACAGGTTTTCGTGCGACACGCATGTAAGTCGAATATGAAGTTGGCTCACTGCAGACTTATCCACAGCAATGGTGTGATAATTATCACAATCGACTTTTATCCGATATGTGCAGATATTCTGCGCAGTAAGATATTGTGGCTGAGGTACAATCTTGTAACCGATACGTATTAGTTCTCGGAGAACTTGAAGAAAAAATTTCATTGTAGCTACGAGCTGCTTGTAACTCGAAAGTGGATGGAGTCCGTCAAATACTGTAATTCGGTCTTAGGAAGAGATCCAGCTAGACTCAGCTGAGTCCCCAATAAAACTAACTTGGTGTGCAACTAAGACTATTAGGCGGGATATTTGACCTATCCTGCTAGTATACTTTAGCCTAATACGAGAATCTGGTTAGGAAATCCATCAAGTAGACTGAAAAATACAGAGGTGTTCTAAAACTCCTCGCATAGTTCGAATAACAATACAGTGTCGTAATTTGATATCAGAACAACCAAGTGTTCACTTTCGACCTCAACACATAATCGGATATCATCATAATTGAATACAAACGTACCATAAATCTATGAGAAATTTCAAGTTTCCATGTTTAATAGCCGTAGAATCTTCGTGCATTTATCTCACCGTTCAACCGTGTAAATGCTACGCAAACAAATGCTCTTCAGTGGCCACTTCGGACCCCAGACTCTGCTGGTCAGCAACGTAAAAATAGACATACTTAACGACAAAATTCTCACGCAGCTATTTACTCAGCATTGCACCTCATCCCTCTAAACTGACTTTTCCCTAGAAAGTTTTAGATCAAACAGTTTGACGCATGATTGATAGCCACCTTTTATCTGTTTCAACCTTAAGTTTGCATGCAATAGCAGGAGTATATTCCCAACTAACCTGAAAGAAATGTGGATCACTGATGGGATTTCTATTCTTTTATTAGGGTATGCTCTCCTGATGCGAATGCCTTAGCCAGATGTAGGTGCAGAAATGCGTTATGCTGATAGCAATGGAAACGTTTTTCGGTAGCAATTTCATCGTTCAGTGGAGTTAACAAAGAACCAATGTACAAGAGATCCCAAATCGATTGAAAATCGACAGGTCATGCATTTACCAAAACTATCGCCTTTAAACGGATTTATGGGATTAGCATGCTAATGCATCTAGTCAGATGGCAAATGGGTTTATTGAGGGGGACAGTGATAATGGGTGCGGTGCCGGCTAGCCACATTGCTTTTGCATGCTTTTTCCATCCTATGCATCTAGATTGCAAATGGGTTTATTGAGGGGGACAGTGATAATGGGTGCGGTGCCGGCTAGCCACATTGCTTTTGCATGCTTTTTCCATCCTCTGATCCTGCATGCGGTTTCCACTGGACTTGGGTGTACTGACAATGTAAATAAGCAAAGATGTGCACTGTACTAACCGTTTTACTGCAATACCTTTTCGGTGCATAGGTTTTAGGTCAACTGAAAGAAAACGCGGAGGTTGAAATACTCCAGATGCTCAGGCTTAGAGGGGAGAAGTCGAGATTCTGAGGTTGATTTCTAACCCTTCCGCCATAAGCTTTATACTTTTCCTAAGGGTGTGGGAGAAGACTAGGGGACGGGTGGCGTTAGGCGGTGGATACGGACAGGAATTAGTTTACTATCGTTTGTAGGTGCCATCCGCTAGCACGACTGTTCCGTTTATGGAAACGTCGATGCGGCCTACTGTCCGCTAAACATCCAAATAACCATCAATTCCTTCCGGCATCAGAAGCCACCCACTGGCATCCTAGCCTACTGCAACGGATCACTTGTTCGTAGTTTTTCTGTGTATAAACCAATTCGGACGGCTTTAGACTATTTACTGATAGCAAATATGTATTGCATCAAAAATCTGCTACTTTGGACCTCATGATGGTTGCCAAGAACGACTAAGTTTCTGTCGATTTGAGAATCTATTAGTATCAAAACTGGCATTGCGGTATGACGCATCTTTGGTAAATTCTTATCCGGACATTTTGGCGGTAAAGAGACAGATATGAACACTTTGTTGGTGGTCAGACGTTTTGTAATTGCGTTCGGCACACTTAACGGTGAAGATTTCAACTAACGTCAAGAAACTTTATCCTGAATGTCAAAGCAGACTCTACATTTTCGAACTTTTTCCAGGTGACTGTCAACCTGCCATTTGTAAACTAACATACCCGACAGTAGGAATCACCTTTGATTTGCAGTGACGAGAACCTCGGAAAGATACACTAGGTTCCCGATTTGCGGTCCTATTTCTTTGAAGGGATTTGTCTACATGGATGTCAGTGAATAAAGTTTAGTTAGAACTTGCAGAATGAGGGAAATAAAGTGTTATCCGAAAGAAAGTACAAAAGAAGCAGACTAGAGAGTTGAAGGATTATCAGTTCACTCCAAATATGCCAAGTGTAATCGCCAGGCAAAAACAAATCTGGTTGTCGTTTGTCTTCGTAAACAACAATAAGGTGTTGCAGATTTACCAAGATTACTGAAAGAACGACTTATCAAACGAAAAACATCGTGCAACCGTTGGGATTTTTTCATCGATGTCTAGCATTTCTTCTAAACACCTCTCTGAATTCCTTGTGCAATGGTAAGCGAATCAGGTATACACAGACCTAAAATCACCACACATGGGCTTCGCAGCGATTATTAGAAAAGATAAATAATATTTTCACTTAAGGTTAGCCTTTCGTGAGGTGGTTTCGGGTCGAAACTGTTGAATTAAACCTTAATTAAATGGTGTTTACGTTCAGAAGAAATTCTCATGAGGTGACTTCTTACCGATGATTCCTCAATAGCTATTTTGTACCGTATTTTTTATCTCCCAAACTCAGAAGTACACAAAGTCAACTTTGGTTACTTGCTTAAGTGACCTGGTCTTGGTACGACCCCGTCGGCAAATCCTTTATCCTCCAAAAGAAATCCTGGGAGAAAAGGCACCAGAGGAACGAGTTATGCATCAAGTAGATGATCCTCCAGCGTTAATGATGAGCACGGTAAAACTGTTAAGCAAACCAAGGCATGATATCAATGCACGCATCATTGTTGTAGGGGCGTCTACAACTGGACTGGCCGTCTTGGCAACCTTGGCTACATGGTAAGCATCGAAATTATCAAGAAATAAATCCAAGGTTTTAATCTAATCATTAAAAAATATGTCTGACTTAAGAATATATATAAGCCTGCTGATTAATGAACTGCTTTTCATTTGCCGCGAACAAAACTCATTGACCGTCAAGAGAATAGAGCGTGGTTATTGGAGTCTAAAAACAATTTTTGTGGCAANAATAGAGCGTCGTTATTGGATTCGAAAAACAATTTTTGTGGAAAATATTTGTATGAGACGGACCTTTACTATGTGATGAGAAAATATATGAACTCGGAATTTTTTCAATGTTTTGCGAGATCTCGAATATCGTACCAACTGAAACATTAGGCAATATGGTAAAGCACATTTAGTTGAAGCGGATTCTCATGAACGAGAGATTCAGCTGGATTCAATTAACGCCCTTGTCAAAACCAAATTAGTGTGCACAAAACTGTATTTGTCCAAGTCTGTATTTGTGCTTGCAGTATGACGCTTTTAAAATGACCGCACATTATGATCCCACTTTTGATGCATATTATGGTGGGCTTTCAAAATATCCCAGTCGGATTCACATTGGCTATGAATAAGGTACACAAACAACCGACCCACGAAGCACTTGCCACAAACTACAGGCGCAGCTGATGTCTCCTTGTCGGTGGTATTGGATTCATTTACCTAATCAGTCAAAGGCAACCATGTGGGTTATATTTCGGTAACCAACCAACCCAGTCAGACAAGTTTTCAAGAAAGACCTAAACTTCTTGCAACGCTCGGAGCAGGATAGCATTATTTCACCATGGTTAGGGTTGATTAATGGCTGGCAGTCACCGCTTGTCAACCTCAGGCACAAAAGCAGTAAAGTATGTGGGTAAAAATGGTGTTCAATTTACGACATGCGATTGGAGCAGTTGAGTGGAAGCGCTCAAGGTTGCAGAGGCTCAAGGTCACTTCTGAGAAAGACAGCGTGCATTCTGTGGGTGGTAAAATGACCCAAGTTTTGAGCAAATGGTGATGAAATAACAAGAGGAATCACATGGGTTTCAACGTCGAGGTTTGATGGTAGCTTTTCTATCTCATAGATACATCATCATATAGATATCACAACCAGGTTGAATCCACCGAAAACAGAATTGCTCGTGAAACTTGGCTGTTTCGCTTAGGTGCTATAGTAAAAAATGAAGCCAAACAGGTGTACATAGGGCATCGTAAAGGTATGCTGATAAATCAGCCTTCCAAAAACTGTGACCTCGATATTAAGCCGATTTTTCTCCGTTTTTTGAAGTTGTTGTGTGATGTCAATGTGCATTATTTTTCCCACACAAGTGTCCTCACGGCCTGCCACCTCATTTCCAGTTCTCACCTCCGTTTTAACAATCTCGTTCTGCTGTCTACCAACGGTCTTCCTGGGGATGCGCTTGAGAAGCCCGATCCACTGTTATTTCGTTTTCTGCATACTGAGTAGGTCTACCGCTTTTTACATTTCCCATTTATTGGCGCGCGACCGTGCTCATTTCCTAGACTATTGGCACTCAGATGGTTTGGTTGCGGGCGTGATCAACACTAGAGAAAATCTTTACCATTGCGGTGAATTTATCACCCTAAGTTTCTTGTACGAGTACTAGCACATACTTATGAAAGCGAGAAAGAACTTATTAAAAACAGAAACAGTGGCGAACAAGAGAGTAGATGCGATCTACGGATTTTAACATTGGTTGGGGTTGTGAAGCCAAGTTGATAGTTTCAACAATACGAAGTTCCTTTAGACTGCCATTACTCAGAATGTGTGGCTTCAAAGCAAGCTATTATATTTATTTGATTTATTTTTATTTATTTATTTGATTGCAGGGCATTGTAGGACGGGAAAATTCGACAATAAGTACGAATCTTTGCCCCCTCTGTTCTGATCATTTAGCGTGACAAACTGCTAAGTGCTAGCTCTTTCGTAATGAGTTTTTTATTGAACCAAGTAGGTTCTTTGTGTTGCACCCAAAAGGATATATGAATAATAAAGAATACCTGTTTGTTTTCGGTCGGGAAAAAATGTTGCTAGTACAGAACTAGAAAGCTCGGATTTTCGAAATGGCTGAAAACAAGACATAATCAAAGTTTTCGAAAAAGTTTAGTGCCAATCGGTAGATTTATTGCCGAACTACGTTTTGCTTTTGACACAAAAGCTTCGTCAGGCCAAGTGACTAGGTTCCGGGGTTGGTCGAGATTTAAGGCGGAAGGTAAACCAATCAGCTAAGTCAATGTAAATCTCTGTTGGGTGTCGGCCGAGGGATTTTAGTGTGTTAGAGCGGTTGAACAAGTGTTGGCTCGGTGGGGAAACCTACATGTGCTTGGGTCCAGCCAAGGGTTCGGTTCATTTGATGGTCCCTGTCGAACGTCGTTTGAACCCTCTGTTCGTTTGTGCGGATGAGCTAGTGGTAAGGTGGTTGTGTAATAGATATGTTGTGAGCTTTGGTCGGGTTGGGATTTCCACCTCCCCCCCAGTTTTTGCTAATGGTTCTACGTGGAGTGACAACCGCACCGTTATGTGTCAGCTCGGCTTATCTAAGACCGCTTTCCATACGCTCGCCAGTTCCACACCCGCGGTTCTATTCACACTGTGATGCTTAGTAATTTCCACCGTCTCGGCTATCAGCCGTTGTGGTGTGAATCGCAGTCCCCGTCTTAAGACTTCCACATTCTCCAGATCTATTCTATGTCCCGTGTCTAAGGCATGTACCACCATCGCTGAAACATACTCAATTTGCGTTTGTGCTTTAACAGAGAAAAGTTTCTTCAAGATCATCTTGATGCTGAGAAACTCCCAAATTAGAATGTTGGTGTGTGACTTACTGATTGAGCCTTGCGGCAGAGTGACATATCAGTCTATCCGACAACTTAGAGTTTTAAGAAAAACTGAAAAGATCGATCCATAGAAAAGGCTATTCGAAAGTATCATCTTGTGAATTACTGAAATAATGTTCAGCCTATGTTTATTTCTACCTTACAGGCTAGGGCTATTGCCCGCAAATGATCAGAATGATTGGTAAAGCCCGTTGTGGTCTCCATGATCGACAACGGTTTGAAGTCTAATCCAAAAGCCACAGATTTAAATGAGGTTGGGCGTTTTTGACGAACGAAGACCGGTTGCCCCGATGAATACATTGTCAGTGCAAACAAATCCAAATCTTAACTTTCGTATTATTTGCTTTTATCTGCAGATGAGTTTTGCATTCATAAGCTCATCGGTAAAGCCATGCAACTCCAAAATTAGCAATTTTATTCTGGTCCTGGAGAATAACTGCTGGTATACTTCTTTCTAGGACAAATTCGCGTTTATAAAATCCCGACTGCATTTTGACAGCTGATAATCTTGCATATTTTTTATCATTACAGTCACTGTTATCCAACTGAAGTTCTTGGGCAGTATGGATTGCGACACTGCGTACATGTTATTCGTGGAAAGCTGACCGGCATAGATAGGTAAGTCATCCAATGGATTTACTTTAGTTGAACCTGCATTATAATGGCAACCAATGACTTGACTTCTAGCGTTTCAAGGTTGAGGAACTTTGGTGATACTTCTCAAGGAATGGAGCGATACAGCGTGAATAAAACCGTCGTCTCCTTGACTCGAATTTGTGAAAGCCCTTCGAAAGCCCACCATTGGGGCTAATCAGCTTGGCAAAATCAACCAGTATACAGTATGCTCTGCTTGGACAACATACTGTAGACAGTTTGTGAAATAAATTCATTTGCAAAGTTAATTGTTGTTAATAAACCCTCGGCTGCGTTTCACTTTTAGGTTTTCTCATGATACCTTCAAGCGTAGTGTGTTACACAAAGAGAGCATACCGCGTTGTCATGATTGTGAGGCCTTCTCAGGACACATCATGTTAAAGAATACCATAAACGACAGATTCACCTAGAATTCAAGTTAGTCTTCTGTGGGAGCCAAGTTAGTCTAAAAATGAGTGAATTTTACTAAGTGGGTCCAGTTTGGGCTCAAGTCGAACATCAGATAGGCGGAACTGTGGGGACTGTGCCCATCTGATGATCCTCAGGAAGGGCGACACCGACCGTAGGCTATCAAAGACATCTCAGTAACCATGTAGGTAGTATTCTATAAAAAATTTTTGTACTAATGTTTCTGTGTGTAAATACACACCGCCTATTAACGTCATTCCACCAGCTCACGCTGGACGCAGCTGGATCCTCAAGGCTAACGAGTATATGAGGTGTAGTGTTTTGCCTTCGCCTATTGAGCAAGGCTGAAGGAATATTTGAAGTAGAATACTTGATATTCACCAATAGGGTTCTTTCAGTTTGGCGACAGATGCACGCGCGCACTGAAGTCAAAGAAAACAAGGAACTGGTGCAAGAAGATAATGCTAGTTTCTATTAGGAAAAAATGCTCTACAGTCTTTTGCTGTAAAGAGCATATAGCAGGAAGATGGGTACAAGCGCAACTGTAGGTCCAACGTCCTTTGATTCAATGGTTCTCCCACGCGACCTCGCAGATAGTCACAAAGAAGAAAGGCTGCATGTGAATGAAAGCAACTCAGCTGAGAGTGTCCTTTCTGTGTTTTTGCCTTAACACATCTTTGCATTTCCGTACTGTGCTCTGCATTTTTATTGATTACAGTACTTCTATATTGTTTTCTTTTTAAATTTATGCTTTTAATTTAGTTTCTTCCAGCGTATTACCCTTTGGAGCAACAAAAATGGAGTTTGTGCATATTTCCAAGGTTTCTTTTCAGATAAGCGGAATAGTAACATCAAACGAGGTTGCTGACCAAGCTAGAACAATATACATTGTACTTCCGACAAGACAATAACGATCGTTCCAGAATCGATCCACTGTCCATGGTCGGTTTTTTGTGGAGTTCATCAACCTGATCACTTTAGGGTAATCATCCAGGCTTAAGCCACTTTCGATTACCGAATGAAGAGCTTACCAGCTACGCTATACATTTTCACCACAAATTATCAACAACCGAAACACACCACCCCTTAGGACAGGTGAATACATGTGGGGATGTTGGACGTCTGTTTTCTTCTGTTTCCACATGTGATGCAGTGTCTTCCTGCTTTACGGGCTAGGGGAAGCATAGCAATATTTCAGTTAAATGAGGATTGCTTGAAACCAGCTGATATTTCGCGATTTAAGAGCAGTTTTTTAAAACATGCATAATTAATTCTTTCAGGAAACAATTTTAAATAATATTCGGTTTTAAAATAGTTACCGTTAAAAGATAAGCACCGTAGGTATCACAGGGCTTAGTACAACTCATCCAACTGCGGTCTCCAGTTCTGTTTATTTTATGCTACTCCAAATAGCATCATTGCGGTCTGTTGCTGGTCTTATGATGTCTCATGGTTAAATGTGTAGAATCAAATTCTAGGTTTCTGTGGTCTTTTACTTATGACTCATTTTTCACAATAGGGGAGCGTCCAAAACCTTATTTTGGTCACACTTTCTAGGTTTTGCAGAAGAATGTTCGAAGATGGCTATCACGATTGGAAATATCTTACAAGCGGAGACCATTCGCTAGTTTTTATTGGTGACCTGCCATTTCACTCGAGCATGGAATGAGGATTTCATTGAATTTTTTGACTGTTCCGATTATTTTAAATGCGTCTTTGAAAGTCATTTTGGTATTCTATTCATTCTATCTCTTGCAATTCTCAATATCGTCAAGAAAATTCAAATTCATCACTATTGACCACAAACAACGTCTAAGTTTCGACCATGTGGTGATAACAACCGGATTACAGTACCATATTTGCTCTCCGGGGACGGATGACAAGATAAAAGAGCCCATTCCCTACGAAACTCCCTTCAGAAGAACCCGTCGATTCTCGCGTGAGTGACTTGCCATGTATTAATGTGTCATGTTCATCCATCTGCTTCTTATGTTTAGTGGTGAAGAGAAAATCACAGCTGAACTTTTCCACTTTATTGTAGTAAAACAACGCCAAACTAGTTGGAGGATGGACCTGATATGCAAACAGGCGCGAAAGTGTGGATAAATAAGACCCACTTCTGACATATTATTATCATTAAGACAACTGCAGACGGTCTTTTCTTCAGGTTCTTTAAAAGCACATCACAGTGCTCGGGTCGCTGTTTCTGAGGATGTAATGCCACTCCGTAAGAAATCAAATAAACCATCGTGCACCAAAAATGTCGTTTGAAGTGAAGGTGCACCATTAAGAGACCTCGCTTTTGGTAAATAAAAAATTCCATGGGTTATCTACTAGTGGATGGAATGCATGCCAATGTTTGTCCCGTGCCAGTTTGTGAGCCGTAATTATCAGTAGGTCTCGACAGACATGATCCCTGAGAAGAACACATCTACGAATTTCCTGTATGAAAATGGGAAACGAGGGCCAGTTGGCAATTTGACGGAGGGTTTATTGTAAGTTACAAGTGACCGGAAAGATCCTTTCAGAAGCATGCAAGTACCTTGTTATGTAATTGCCTAATGTATGAAATTACATGCCACTGTGTTTGTATGGTAAAGGCACCCGAGGACATGGTAATGTATCTTTTTCTCACGAGAAAAAACCAAATAAAGGAATACTGAGTATTCTAGTTATCTCCACTATCCCACTTGTGACTAAAACAGAATCCAGGACAGTACGAAATCCCATACCTAGGATACCGAAGTAAATGCCTTTTGACAGTCTCAAACCTTGAGTAAGGACTTATGTATCCGTGTTTGGCGAGTTCATGCTCATGATAACTGAAAGACTTTTTGACCATTAAAATATTACACTGGAACGTTACTGGGATAATTAGTTCAGAATTAATGACAGTGGTGTCAGGAAAGTGAAATACTTGCCCGCTTCGATAATAACCTGTTCTAATGCAGGTCTTTTTAACGGCTTCGTGCATATGAGGTATAAGAATCTTGAGAAAACAGTTAGGAATAGCCAGTAGGTTTGTATCCCAAACTCGTATTCACTATGTAGGTTAAAAGGTTTTCATGAACAACCAGTCTTAACTCCCTATTAAAGTGCAATGTAGAGGAAATCGGAACAGTACTTAATTAATCGGTTTCTCGGCTGATTGTGTTGTTTCGTTCATTTAGTATGATTCTAAGGTACTTGCTGGTCATATCATTTTGATTTGTGTAGCAGATAAAGTGCGTTACTTTTATGGTTTCTGCAAAATAGTAAGGATAATCCCCCACTTGTGTCCAGATACCATTATTCGACCTCCAAAGGACATACTTTACACGACGAGTCACCTACAGTATCCCGGCATTCAATAGCCTTTCCACACCTAACAATTTTCTTATACATCTGTGTGGAGGTGCATTGAATCGGGAGGGAAAGACTGATCTTGCCTGTACTGTACAAAGACACCGTAATACTGCAAACTTCGTCCGTTTATTCACAATTTTAATGGAGAATGAGCGCTATACATCCAACCTGGCTGACTGTTTGGATTCATTCGATTTTACCGGGCTTTACTGAAGACGACAGTGCAAAATAGCATAATGCATCCAGTGAGACATATCTGACCAGCTAAGACGGCAGATTGTCATTTTGACGAACCTTATTCGGACTGTGTATGGTTTGCCTCAAATGGCTACCAGTAGAACATTGATTCGAATCTGAAAATGTTAGCATGCAGGCTGCACTTTATGCCGAATTTAAAGTTCCCTTGTTTTAGCCTTTCAAAGGGAATTTCGATCTAATCTTTTTTGAGCAGAGTGAGAAAGTTCATCTACGTAAGCATTTTGTCTGCTTTATTTGAATGTGGTTACACACCTTATAAACTTCACTAAATCCATTTTGATATCGGGGAATAATACGAACTCTAGTAGCCGTACCTCTAGTCTCATGGGGTTTCTAATCGGACACTGCATACCCAAGTTTTGTGATCATATGTTTATAAACAGCTTAATTCCTCCTCTCTAAGACTGCGACTGGGGTGCATAGTACGATAATGTATCGACTGTAAATGGTTTGTGATAGTGACCTAATTTCAGAAATCCTGCACTGCCCTTGTTTTGCAACTGGTTTCACAGCTAACGAATAGGAATGAAAAATTTGCCAAATTAAGAGACGAAGTAAGAGACGAGAAAAAAGATTACGTTTCAGAAGAGCTTGGTAAACAATCGGTAGTTATTATTTGGGCAACGTTTCGCTTTTGACACAAAAGCTTCATCAGGCCAAGTGAATAGGTCATCGAATTGGGCAGGTTATAAGACAGACGGGGAACCAATCAGTAAGTCCTCTTCAAACTAGATCAGTGTTGAGTGTCGATCAACGGCGCAATTGAAGGATCGCCTCCCGGCGAACAGAACCAGGGACTGTGTCTACAAAATTAAGTGTGATGACTGCACCAAGGGAACTACACCAAGGAACTACACATCAGAGTCGGAGAACATAGTAGAAAAATAAACAGGCTGCCAAGGAACGCAGCTGAATATCAAGCGCTACTGAAAAACTCGGCACGGGACACAAAGTAGATTTGGAAAATGTTTAAGCGGGGACTACGGTTCACGTCACAGAGGCTGATGGCCGAGGCGGTGGAAATCGCCAAGCATCCCAGTGTTAACAGAATGGAAGGCGTGGAACTCGCAAGCGTGTGGAGAACGGTTCTGGATTAGTCGAGCTCACACGTGTTGGTGTGCGGTCATCAGAAGGAAGAGTGGTCATCATCTGGATTCCACTGAAGGTGGGAACTGGCTAGCGTGTGGAGAACGGTCTTGGGTCACTCGGACGTACACGTGTTCGTATGCGGCCATCAGAAGTAAGAGTGGTCATCATCTGAAATCCACTTGACCTCAACCCCCCTCAAACTAAATTGTCGGAGCACTCACAACCCCACAAAGACCAGGGAAAATCTAACAGCGGCATCCGAGGTGAATCATCAAGTGAAGCACCATGAAGTGGATGATTAAGGAACGAAAAGCGATCGGAACTAATTTGGAACTCCTCCAACCCATCAATTCAAGATTTTGGCACCCATACTAGCCGAAAAGAGCCGTTAATTGACACTCAACACTGATCTAGTTTGAAGAGGACTTACTTTTGAGTATACTGAGGACTGTGTAGGATGAGTTTTATAAACTTAAATTGTGATTTGGTGAATTCAAAATATTCGCCAAAAATATTTACTGTTCATCTGAATGGGCTGAGATTCCAATAGTTATCCCATGTCAAATTGTCATTATTTTTAAGAACTTAGGAGTAAAACGCCCAAGTTTTCTTAACTGAACCGAGGGGATAATCGTGAGGATTTCGAATTGCCGCTTTGCAACTTTAGAATAGTGTCCCTTTTCCGGAGATCTCCATAAGCTTTTACTTGTCGACTCAGTACGATTGACGTCGTTCGGTCATCAGGTTTATAAACGTGAAATTTGGTAAACTATCCAAAGGACGACTAAGAAACTGACCAAACTGTCCTGCCGCCAAAGGGCCACCAGTGAAAATCGGGGCTGACATCAGTGCTGCACCCCGTGCAAGCAACTCAACGGAAATATTCCGGATGAAACCGAAAAATTTCCAAACAGTATCCTGATTCGCAACTGTTCTCATGCTATCAGCACATCGGTCTGATAGCGAAGGTGGTCGTTTTGGGCAGAACAGGTTGTACATAGTTTTAAGTGAACACACTTGGGTGGGCTGAGTAGGTATGCTTCCTTGACATGCGCACAAAGATTTATTGCACATCGGTGTTTCTAAATATCCTCCTTACTTGGTATCAGTGTTGCGTGTATCACGGAATAGAAACAATACGAGCTGAACGTGCATGGCTATATTCACTTTTACGTGTTTGTTAGCGTGTTGGTATGAAGTAACCTTGAATGAGAATTTCGATTCGATCCAATGCAGCAGTCTAGTTTACAGTGAGCGGTTGGTTGGAGGCGCCCTGGTATGACAATTCGGAAGTGCACGTTGCCCGACTTGAATGGAAGGGTAGTGTTTCACATCTTTACCTCAGCCCATCTCAGTGTTCATGACTGGTTAGCTGTCTATATACATTATTTTGCAAACAGCGCAGTAGTTGTGATCTGAGCTAGAGTAAAACAGCTGTTCACCGGCTCGGTGATTACGCCTGGGTAAGACGTCGGTCGAACTGAGTGTGAACTATGATTGCGGGCGCCAACAGCGTTTCTTTTAAATTCTTTTAAAATTCGACATGCTTTATCAGTAACTATTGATTTCCTAACAATCTAAGGTCTTGAGTGAGCCTGCGGCAGAAGTGATATTTGACTAATTTGCACGACAGCAGATTACTGACCGTGTAAAGACACGTGACTACGGGTACTCCGCGACGAATCGTTGTTTTTGGATGGGCCGAACTCTGCCTGTTTCACTCCTACAATTTAATAGGATGAGGTCCAGCCTGCAAAGTTGTTCCGTAATTCCTGCTCAACTACTAGCGGGTTTTGTTGGCATAGATGACTCAGGTGGTGAGAAGATAAGCCGTAAACCATTTTGTTCCACCAAGAGTTCTCCTGGACGAAGGTTTCTTAGATAGAAGCACCTAACCAACTTCAAAGTAGAAGATTACCACTTAATTCTCCTATAACGAAAAATGCCATTGTTGAGCAAATGTGATGCTAATTTGTTACCACCCAAAGTGATAAAGCTCTACCAAGTACTGACCCAGTGCAGATCAACCTCAAGTAATTATTTATCGTTCAGAACGGGTCAGTGTCAGTCTGTGAACTGATAACTGCATTGGTATTCCATCCATAACATCAATCCATCCGCATGTATTATTAACAAAAATGGAGCGTGTGAAAATGCTGTGAGTAACTTGGGTCAAAATGGTAACCTGCATGATTCAATATCTCACTCTTTGTTGGCGATTCCAACCGTTACATTTTCACCCACTGTACACACAAAACTCTTATTGGTAATGGACTCCGACAGACTTGAAATTGGTCACACTCCCTCTTTCGTGTTTGTTTGGGTTTGTATTTGAAGAAATCGTGCTTGCCAACCCAACCAAAGCGGTTTGTTATCTCCTTATTACGCGCTAAATTCAGTTTCTCACCAGGCTAGAAAGAACTCCCTTTTTGTTTGTAAGTGAACTCTGACTAGTTCCTTCCCCAGGCTGTTATTGGAATGTTTACACACGTCCTTTCGCCTTAACATGCATTGAGATTGCACGAATTGGATATTACCAAGGGATCACGAATAAAATGAAAAAAAAAATAATATTACACATGCTGACCTTGTCATTTTTCGAGTTTATGCAGGAGTTTCAGTTCATCAAGTTCAAATTTGTTTGTACATCACTTCGAATGTTCCACCAAAGTCCTTTGATTACTAGTTCTATCCGGTTTAATTTACCTCAAAACAGTCAACTACCCGACGGCTTTAAGACCAAAAAACCTGTTTCTGATCAACGATTGGGTGGATGCCTCCAACGTGGTGGATTGGGTCCGCACAAAATACCTAACCAACCTGAGTACGGATGAACTCAATGTGCCTGAATGGAAAAAGAAAAGAGTAGAATACTTAAAGCCCACTTATTCCGATAATGAGGACAGCCTGAGAGCCAGTACAGAAGACCTGGAGGAATGCTTAAATGAAGAGAACAAAATTATTGTTTACGGATACAATCTGGACTGTTATACTTGTGTTGAAGCTTTATTGGAGTGTGGTGTACCCGGCGGACTTATCCTGATGGTGCAGCCTCCAAGGCTCGAGGGCGAAGTAAGTTGAGCTTCTTCCGGTGTGTAACGTAAACTACAGTATGCAAATCAAAGGGCCACACAAAAGCTTTTGTCACCTCCAAACATAGCGTGTGACAAGTAGAATAACCTAATTCGTTCAAGAGAACAGCAATGTAGCGGATATCTGTGAAGGTTCGAGTAATCAAGTAAAGTGCGATGAGGTTTGCATACCAATCTGACGGCAAGTAAAACGAAGTACGTAGGTTTTCGCATAAAATAGTCCTGCAGTCGTACAAGTAACACATTTCCAAAAGTACAGAAATACGCGGATTCCTTTGCAGCTAAGTTATTGAGAAGATGAAAATTTTAATCCTCCAGGTTAGAAACAATAAAAAGAGCCCACGAACAAAAAAAACTTATGTTCAGTTTCCTGATCACATCCTTGACACCAAACAGGCCACCACTGATATCCGTGCATTTCGCAAATTTTACGGTTGTACAATTGTCAGCCTCCTTTTACTTAGTGTTAAAAATGTTTATCAGGCTCCCTAACAGGTTCATTTGATTCACTGTCATCAAACAATAGGACACTAGTATTTTCGAGTATCGCTGACCATGTGTTGCGTAATCGATACGGTGTACGTTTGTTACTTTGATCAATATGTTTCACATCGCACGTTTCCGTCGATTGCGGGCAGGCAGAAGATGGCTTGCCGTGATCTGTCCCTGCTGATTGACAATCGATCTTCCTAACAGCATGCTTTTCATATGTCCATTATTCCGGCTAACAGAAACTGCCTTTTGAAGACAGAAAGGTGTCGTCCGCGGTCGAAATGGAACTTGGCAGGGCGGAAGTTCGTGTGCTTCGTGGCTGCACTCTCCTTGAATGGGATAAAAATGACCCTCCTGATATAGAAGAACTCAGTGAAGTGACCTTTGTCTCGAACAAGGAGACTTTGACTATAAAGTGCAAAGTGGGTTGAAAAATGAAGTAATAATTCTGTGTGCACAACTTTTCATTTGCAGATTACCGACAAATCCTCAGTTAATCTTCCAACACAGACCTTGATCTGGTTCTTCAGATGACCTAGGGAATGCCGCTCTTGTGCCGTGTGAGGGAAGGCAGAAGTGGCTGTCTTGGAAGACAAGATCTGATGAACTCTACTTGTCTGGAAATACCAGGTGGTTTGTGTTTTAGAGAACTAGTCACACCTGATTTACAATGAAGGGCAAATATCGTTGCAGCGCAATCCAAATTTTTGGGTCCTTGAGAGGACGATTGATATCACCAGATCAACTGACTATAATGGTGTCCGTTTTTAATAACTTACTATCTATTTCTCTTCAGGTGATCATGCTCCAGTAGATTTACACGACAGAAGCAACTTGGTGTGATGGTAGCTGATGGCGAGTGAGGTTCGTGAGGTGCGCATTGACAACGACTTCAAAGAATGATAAGGCAACCATAGACTGCTTTTTGGTATTTTACTGTAGATTAACCTTGCTCGCGCAACAAGATGTTGACCAGAATTTCCAAACTTGTTCTTCAAATTATAAAGTTTTGAGAAGTGTTGACTTTCTCCCAAACTATAAGCAGGCTTAACACACTACGCAGTTGGCCTGGACCGAATGAGGAGAATGTCAACTGCACCTCATTTATAAGGAAGGCGAACATTCATACACGGAATGTGGAAAGGGTAGTGGATATCTTCAATGGCCATTTTTCCAGCCCGGGTCCCATCGTTACTCATCTTAACGACATTGATACAGAAATAGTCGGTTCACAACCTCGCAGTAATTCGTGGCCCAGCCGATGCTTGTATTTACTTAGACTGATTTTTGTTGTAGCCAGCCGATGAGAATGAAAAGATGTGTGTACGTAGAAAATTTATCTCATGCCTGTTACCTCCAGCAATCTTTTTGTTAGGAGGAAATCTAACTCACGTATTTGGACCACAGCTCCCGGTCAGTCACATCGAGAATCGAAAGGCTTCTGACTTCGTTCTTCCTATGTCAATGATTATGATAAAGAATAGCATTTTAATAGGAAATTTGTCACTTTGAAAGTGTAAAACAGCCCAAAGAGAATTCTACTTTAAAAAACCCAAAGCGATGCGCTTACTTTCCCGGCTGTTGCAGAAAAGTTTTAGTGGAATGTCCACCAGGTCCGATAAGAAAACCAACATAATTAATGCATGACCCAGTGCGGCACATCTAACACTTTGCATCGCGCGGAGTAAAGAGTATAAGAAAATGCCTAAGTGGAACTTCTGCAGTAAGGAAGACTTTCCCTATAGTGAATCTCAGTCACCGAGAGTGATGTGAAAATGTAATGTTTTCCTACTCTTTTTTAATCACCTAAATCTTAGCTGCTTTCCACGCCGTTTTTACGTGTTCTAAGTGGCCGAGTGGTGATTCCCCGTCCAAACATTTTCGCGTGGAACTTTGTTGTTTATCCCCAAAAGGATAGCGGAATCTGTTAAGTCTGATCCACAGTCTAAAGACTGACGAAAAAGCACTGGACACAAAGACCCGAGATTTGTAAGAGTCGGTACATTTTGAAATTGTGAGAAACACGGCTAAATAGGCCATTCATCAATGTTCCTATCGTTTGCTTTGGTTGGCCGAAGTTTTGGAAGAATATTTCACTTTGTCTGAGGCGCCCAACGCAACACCCACTTAGCCATTACTTAGTCCTAACGAAAGCTTGGAAGGAAAAAACAGTCGGTCTTGAATTGCTTTCTGCTTGTCTAAGGCTGGAACAGTGCCTGTTCGGTGCCCAAGGGCATTCTTGAAGTGCATTTCGAAGGCAAATAAAGTGACAGAAGTGATAAGAATCTGCTGCTTTTCCCCTCTTCGGAGGTGAAGGTTATTGATGTCGTTTCAGTGTCTGTTGCTTCAAAATTTCCCACAGTTATGATCCGACACAAGCTCACCTGCACTTGCAAGAAACAGAAGCGTGAGAATTTAGCGGGGTTCCATCCGTGCAGTGAATGCATCGGCCACATAGTTACCTGATGAAGCCTTTCCAAGTACCGCCATACGTATAGAAGGTCAACATCTATTACCTTAGATATAGGTTCAGCTTTTGGTTTGGTTGACAACATTTTTGCTTCAATGATCTGCCGAAAGTTTTTATCACATTTCTAACATTCTTATAACTGCGACAGCTGTAGGCATATGGAATCCTGGGGGTCGTGGAAACTTATCAGAATTTTATTGGTACTGGTGCATGTCGTCTGAGAGGTTGGAGTACCAGAGGCCCATCACACAAATAGTTCGATTTACCCATCGATGTTGTGGTGTCCTGCCACACATGGTGATGTTTTATCAGTTGTATACTTTGTAATACCAACCCGCTGTTCTGTGGTCATTTGTTTTTTGTACCCGTTGGACTCTACACTAGTTACTGCGGCGACAACAGTAATCCCAAATAGGCACAGAATCCCTTGTTTTCGGACAAAAATAAACAAGTACATGATAAATTGTGCATTTGAAACAAGTACAACCACCGCCTGACCTTGAACAACTGCTTGACCATACAACTCATAAACATGATCGTACAATCTGTAAAATGAGACAACGAAATGGAATTGAAATATCGACGCCGTGACTAACGATGACTTAATTTCGAAGCCACAGATAAAAATTAAAACCGATGACATGGTACAAACAACGATTATTGTATGAGGAAGTAGAGAAATGAAGCAAGTAATAAGGGTGCCATAATGTTTCTTTTTTCAAAAGAGAGGACAAAACCAGTAGTAGAATTCAGCATTTTCGAAACGGTCATCCTCAAGTCACGCTGTTACGCAACCTTCTAGTGCTGGTCTTTTGCCCTTCGATTATTCATTGCACTTTGTTGCTTTGCGCTCTGCGATAATAGACAAAAGGTAAGCAAACAGAGAGCTTCCAGCAGCCACAAAGTTTGCACAAGTTTTTTATCAGGGCGGTAAAATACGCCCCAATATTTGCTCGGGCGTTAATTGAGCGAACTGGGGACCAGTTTTACTTAAAGCGAGACGGTTAAAAAAAGATCCTCAAAAGCAACTGGCATTAGACACGGGGAAAATACATCTTCCTAAGTTAACTATACAAGCTGAAACGAAGATGCTGGCTTTTTGTCTCAGGTCAGAATTGACCCAAGAATCCATCTCTGTGTGCAGTCTATGGGTTGAAAGGAACAATCCGCAAGTCGCACGACCGATCGGTAAATCATTACAACTGGCTGGAAATATATAACATCTACTGCTTAAAACTCACTGTCACAGCTTACGTAAACATCAAATTATCACCTCATCACTTTGCGTATTTGTGTGTTCGTTATCATCGTGGATGACGTTGAAGCTGTTGATCACGCAATCTTCGTTTCCTTGCGCGTGCCCTGTCGATTCATTGCGCTTAACATGGCTTAAGTTGATCCTACACGGAACTGAGTATTAGTTGTTTCCATTGTTGTATATAAGATGGCACGTACCTCTTTGTCCGGCTAAAATGGGTTTGTGGTGCCAAAATGGAGTTTCCAGTGAGACGGATAAAATACCGCGTTATACACATTCGTCAGCATTTCCACTCTTTTCTTACAAATACGTTGAAACTTTTATGCCAAAAATTTCGTCTCGGAAATTTTTGTGTACTTTCCAAACCGATAAATTCCAGAAACCCTTTTTGCTCGTTTTCACCATATGTTGCTTATGTGCCCAGGTTTCCCGGTTCCAGAATTGATCAGAATCCTGCTCTACAACAGATCAGGAGGAAAGAATAACAGAACACTAGCATCGTAGGCAAATCAAGCTCATTGTGTGTAGGTGAAGGAAAAAAGGGAGTTTAAAGAGAAAAAGTTTTGTTATTTTTTTCGGATAGATAGAGGAAATGACCGCGTAATGTATTTACGAAAAGTCAGCGAGATTATTTTGATCGTTCACTTCTACTAAGACCGGTATAAGAGTAATTGTTCAAATGACTAATCCAAATACTCTTGCAAACTGCTGTCGGAATGGTGACACGATCAACCCCAGGGTTAAAACTGTATACTGGTGACTGCGTACGGTTCAGTTGCACTGATCAACAGGCAATCATTCGCACTAATGTTTCACCGCAAATATATCTGTTTATAAACCATTGAAGAAAGATCATTTGACTGGCTGCTTCAAAGCCATCCACTCTGATCAAGAACACGTTGAAGACATCAGTTTGGGCGTGGATTAAGGACTCAACTATTCGGAAGGGACGATAATTTCTGGTTGGTCCTAGCCCCTGTTAAAGTCGAGTAACTGGATAGGTGTCGAGATTTCGTCCAGGATGAGTTTAACTCACAGTCTTCCGGATAGTAGTTGAAGGATGAACGGTTTGAAGATTACCGGCTGATTACCAGTGTGATTTCGGTTGGACGGCATATAGCGACATTCATTCTTCAGTCGCAGAATTCGCCTCATGTGGTCATATGTTGACTTGTTCCTCGAATGACAACTTCTTAGATGAAAGAAACGCTATCGGTTAGACGGCATAGAGCGACGTTCATTCTTCAGTCACGGAATTCGCCTCATGTTGTCATATGTTGACTTGTTCCTCCAATGACAACTTCTTAGATGAAAGAAACGCTCCTCGTGGTGCGATATTATTCCGTCTGAATTTCTTTTTATGTTGATGATAGTATGAGAACTGAAATGAGCACTGCTAATAACATCCAATATGGATGAAACATTCCCGTGGTAATTCATAGCCTTTCGGACAAACAGATTTCATTCCTAAGGTGAAATCTGGATTGAAATTTCTAAATCTCCTTATTCTTCCGGAAAAAATGGCTTGGAAGGAATTACACTCAGATTGTCGATCCATCATGGAGGCTCAAAACTGAAGAAGTTGAATGGTTAAAACGAATGCATGGGCTGTATGCGTGTTATTTTTTAGTGGTGATTTGTTCTCTACTAATAACCACAACATGACACCATCGGTTTCGCCTGACGAAATTCAAACTGGAGTCAGCAGATAAGCAAAGCTAAATCCAATGGGCAAAATAACCAAGGACCCAGAACACTGAATGAAGCACATGAAAAGGTGTTGAAAAACAGAGCACAACATAGCTTGAAATGTGCGACTTAGCTCTTCGGGATCCAGTTCTTCCCTTGGAGGCAGCTTGTAGAAGCACAATGACAAAGAGCTCCTTACTTAAGATAAAGCAACTAGAAACAGTTACTGTAAACCAGCGAGGGTAGGGTGTTTATTCTTGAAGACAAATTAAGTGCCCAAATGTGCAGCTCATATATATGTGTAAACCTAACGAGTTATTACGGCGCTTCGCTTCCATTTCTAAGCGAAAAAAACACGAAGAACTTGATCCTTATTTTACTATGCCTCATCTTTCTTCCATTACTGTTCCCACATCCAGTTTTAAAGACTGCCAACACTGATATATAAAAACTATCGGGTTTACAACCGTTCCAAGTCTTTTGGTGTAGTGAACATCAGACTTCATATTTCAATTTCTTCACATATTTGCATTTTAGGCGCTGTTTTGCTTCTATGAGAAAACTGTGGACTATGATTTATTCATGGGTGAGTTCCACCTTCATAACGGCTTTCTATTGCACATGAATGTGTAATTTTTTTAGGCACCAACAACGTCCAATCAGTTTTCGAGATAGGTTCATCAATAAATCGATTATAAAATATAATTAATCCTATCGTTTTCTTGAGTTGATTCGACATAAACTTGTTCTTCAGTGCCTTGTGAGGCACATAACTAACTCTTGACGGTTTATAGTCACTTGTACGTGAAATGTTTTTAAGAAGGAAACGACATGGCTTCGTACCAGAATGATAAATTCTGCCATAGTTTCCCTCAACAATGAACGTTCCCATAAATGCCTGCATTGGAATGTGCTGCATATGTGCTGAAGTAGTGAAGCCTCAATTAGTACTGCCTACCCAACGAGAAAGTCGTTTCTCCTTCGGATTTTAGCATGCAACTGCAGAAGCAAGTATATTCAAAGAAAGGTATCGTAATGACTAGTTCCGCATAAATTGTACCGACAGTGGGGATGGACTGAATGGATGAAGCGTCGTTAAATCGTCTAATTGGCAGGAAGACCATGCACATGATTGAATTCGGTGCAAAAGCTAGCAATGAACAATAAAAGACATCAAACTTTGTCAAAGCGGGAGTTTACCACTTGGTTGTTGAGCACAAAACATGATGATTTAGGAAGCCAGGCAGTATGAAAAATGCTACAGAGACATTTTCTGGATGCCTCAACTTCCAAAGACGTGATAACCCTGGACAAGGTACTCACTGAATTTCGCTGATTTTTGCATCCATTTCGGTTTGATATCATCAGAACACCCAGAACGTCATGTTGTATGTCTAAAGAGTGTGGAACACCATAAAGGCATTGAAAAACTCACGTCATTTTGCACCAATACATAAATTTTTCTTTGTTTTTCATTCAATCCTGCTGGGTTTCCATTTGCAACTGCTGTCTTTAGTTGACTGACATCGTTGAACAGACTGTTCCGGCTATAATCGTGCCTTGTCTTTATGTTACACACATTTTCAGAGGGCTGTATGCGTGAGGTTGTCAGCCAAATATATTGGATTAGCCACAACAAGCACTTTGGAAATCAGGCCATCTTTTTTGGCCTCCTTTGCTCCAAATTGACAGAGAAATTTTCAGAGACACGAGTTAGGAATATTCTAAAACTGGGTTTTACCAAACAGCATTTTTCTCCCACAGAAGTAACGTGTTCATTGGCGGTTGTCCATCATAAATTTGGACATAGTAAAAGCTTATTTTGGTAAAATAAAACCAGACTGGATGGAGCAACAAGATAGAACTTCTCTCAAATAACAAGCACATCCTACCTTCGTGGTCCCGCGTATCAGATGTGGCTTTCTGCTCATGTGACCTTGTGCAGCCTAAGTACAGTACTCAAATGAGTTGGCTCCGTCATTATTGTGCGTTGCGCATGGAGACGACCATCGTTAATTTGATTTACAAGCTAAAAAACGAATTCTTCATCGTCAAATGTGCGCGTTCCATGGTAGACGGCAAGTACCACTACAATTATCCTGACGGAATTTACGTATCTTACGTCCTTGAGTGAGGAAAGCAAAATAAATTTTAAAACATGGCGACACGTCTTCTCTCGGGACCCTAGGACCATCAATGCATATTCACCAGAACTCATAGCTGACAACCTCGTGAATGCTTTTTACTTTGCGAAAAATATTTCCTTCCATTTGATGATGAAATTGTGCACATACAGTGGCACTCATGCACTTCTGTTTGCCACATCAAATTTGTTTTCTGGCCCTTGTCTAACCGAAATGATGCAGCAGGTTGTGGGTCGCCACTTCCCAGATTTTGGCGATAACCCAATTTGCTGACTCATCTGCTTGCCAAATTCTTTCAATCACAGACACACCGACTGGCTAACTAGCGACCGACTTGCGTTCAGTGAACAACGCATGTAATTAATGGGCATGGGAGAGGGCAACGAGGTATTGATTAAATTCTGCTGCCTCCGCCGTAAAAACTAGGAAGTACGAAGATGACTATCTTAAACAGCCCACGCCAAAATTTCATGTTATTCCTAGAAAATAGCTTAGCCTAAATGTAATCTAATTTCTTTCTCTAAATAATCTTTGGGAGGGAGAGTATTTTCGATGTTTAGCTGTTCGGACGAAAAGAAGCCGAGTATAGAAAAGACCTTTAATCCAATCCCTGAGCCGTAGTGTCGAAATGTGCGGTTGTTCGAATAAATGATTTCTCAGCCAGTGCTTGTCACTTTGTCGGTGACTATCTTAAGCAGCCCACGCCAAAATTCCATGTTATTCCTAGAAAATAGCATAGCCTTAATGTAATCTAATTTCTTTCTTTAAATAATCTTTGGGAGGGAGAGTTTTTTCGATGGTTAGCTGTTCCGACGAAAAGAAGCCGAGCATCGAAAAGACCTTTAGTCCAATCCCTGAGCCGTAGTGTCGAAATATGCGGTTGTTCGAATAAGTCATTTCTCAGCCAGTGCTTGTCACTTTGTCGTTGGCACACGACCAAGTAGATCTAATGCCCTCTAGTTGAGTAATATATATGTCTCTCGGGTGCATTGGGCCTGTGCTCATCGGAAATCAAGAATGCTTTCTGAACCAGCAGTTGGAGCTAAAAACCCAGCCATGAATATCTCATTTTACAATCGATCCAAGTGTACCATCAAACTTTTATTTTATCCTTCATACAGCGGTGAACAATGCATGCTTCGTTTTTGATGCACGACTGGCTGTAGACATAAACTTCTACACAAACGACCGCGCAGTCCGAGCAGCTGGTCCAGTAACAAAACTACAGCGAATTTACTACAATGATCAGTGGCGTCATGAACTGGCGAATAGTCAGGAGGTTGGAAGATTGGTGCGTTTTTGTTTATTTTCTGTTTGTAATGAATGGAATCGTAGCCTTCTGGAATACCACCTACGAAGCTGTTGACGGAATTCCTATTTTAAAATCTACTGGAATTACATATGGTGACAAAATTTTCACAATGCCTAATCTCAGTTTTAATGAATGCACAGGTTTGGCAGCGACACTTCATGAGGAAAAGCTTATGAATAGGAGTAACCTCATTATTATCCCGAAGTCCATATACGTAGTTGAATTAGGATTCCAGGAATCAAACAGGTACACATTCTCCTCGATGATGAAATCGTGGCAGGATACCCACATTTCATCAAATTTGTGTGACGACGTTGACAACTGGCATAGGAAAGTTAATGACCACGATATTATCCTACCGAAAATCTCTCCTTGGTGGCGATTCATGTTACAACTTGAAACCTCCCTAACTGATAATACCGTAAGAGACAGGAAGCTTCTCATAATACTAGGTCACTAGAAACAACTTTTCTAGTACGTTAGAATACGGAAAGTTAGGATGTTGTTCTGACATGCTGATTCTGATAGTAGAACCTCGAAAGATGGAAAAAATATATAAAAAGGCTTCTTGTTCACCAGAATGAACAAAACAGAACACCGATTTGATCCATACAAGAGTTCAAACTGATGCTAACGCAGCATCTGTTAGTGGTACAACGATGAATGTTGTTGGTGAAACAGTATAATCAATAAGACTACTGATGCCAGTATCGAAATTACATTTTATACCCTCTTATTTAATCGAAAGTTAAGTTTTCGTGACAAGAGAGTCTAGGTAAATCTAAGTATGCCTTTCGCTTACTAGAGTTTTCAAAATACTGTGGTGAACACAGGCAGTTTGATGTTTTACGCAAGATATGAATGCAAGGTATGAATGCATTTCTGCCTACATGACGCCACCCATCAGGCGATAAAATTCCAATACGGTTTTTTTCATTCTTGCTATTCATCAGGCTTGCTTAGGCCCCGGAGTTCCATCAGTATTGTTTCCTACTTGAACATCAAATTGAATATGTGTAGCGACAAAAACAGCTGCAAAATATCGTATTTCTCCATTCTGTTTGGCCATAAGCGGATGCAAGATGGCTAATAGTGATGATGAAATCCATCACATATGTGATAAACGACTCTTGAATGGATCCTACTCTTTGCTTCCAAAATGTCAATTTAGTGTTTTATTTGGCCTACTGTTGTGTACGTAGAAGAAGCTCATCAACGTAACAATAAAATGCAGCAAGGGCGGTGAACAGCAATACACAATTTGCTGATGAGTTGGGTAGCTTATTAGTTTCCTCCACAGGATGCATGATTATCCCGACCCCACGAGTCCACTCTGACACAAAGTACAGGGTAAAGGAATGAAGCGAATCCAAGCGAAGCCTTGGGTTTCTCTGCTGCCTACATCTCAGTCATTTCTCAGTGGTAAATTTATGTAAATAATGCGGAACTCGGTGTCTAACAATCTATCAGGTCCAACAGTCGTGAATCTCGATAGGCTAAACAACATCTCAGCTTTCATTGAACCAAAAATCACCTACTGTAATATGCTGACGCCTTTTCATTATTTATTCATGAGTATTACGTAGGATGAGCATGCAAAGTGGTGAATCACTGTCACTTGCGAGAATGCATCATGCGCAGAATTACTTACGCGTTCAGTAGTGGTTTTTAGACGACAGCCAATTAGCCGATACGAAAATTTGGGTCACATGTGTGATTAAAAAATACTTTTTTTTTGAATCATACTTCCGTAATCAGTAGCCAACATCTACATGACTTTCGGCTTATAGGAATTGCATCTGTGTTTAAAACACTCAGAAGTCATATCGGATGTTCTTGGCCTCCAAATATCAGTCACACTGTGCATGCGCTTTGTCACACAATGCACATCATACCTAAGTATCGTGAACCACAGAGACCGCTGCTTGTGCCTAACTGTCTGTCGTTTCGTTTCACGTGAAGCGTTCTCCGATGTCTCGTTGTATATGATGGTTAGTGTGATGTCGTGTGTATTTTCGACGAATTGCAATGACTACAAAATGCTGGGAAATTTTCCATGCTTATTTATTTGTGGTATTCAAGTAAGAGCTGATAAATGAAATCATATTTACCCAGGTTACCAGAATTTTTTCGGCAAAACCGGCTAAGTGAACAAGCTAGTCTTTTGTACTTTAGAAGAATGGATTTTAGATATTCGACGTTGGAACCAGATTTTGAGCATGCTTTAGACTGATCAGGGTTCTTCCATATAGTGAATGCATGTATTGTATACTGCTCATTCCAGTGGTTGTCACATTTACACATTAGATACTCGACAATAGAAGACTGAATGCAGTTATTACGATCCAACACAAATCTTGATACCTGTAGTTTTAATAACACCAAACCACTAAGCGATATTAGAAGACATGACATTGTGAGTGAATTTTACCTCCCTCGGAGCACAGTCTTCTGATTGTCGTCGACTAACCGTAAAAAACCGTTTTTAGCCTCAATCCTGACTCTACGACGCAATTACTTCAAACCACTAGTGAAGAGTAAAAATTACTTGGTTGTTTCTTCCGTACTATTTACAATGCATGTGGAAAGTGTGCGTCAACTTCCGAGCGCTAGAGTGCACTAGAAAATTAGTGCGGACTCCATTGTCGTCGTAGGCAGAAGTACAAATATGAAACCGGCTGCCGTTCAACTGTATTCGGATAGCAGCAAGTAGATCGAGTGCGAATGGCACCGACTGGGGGCTATATCCTGGTGCAGCCAAGCAACAGAAAAAGACTTTTCTTTATTGTGTAAACATCTTTCATCCTGCACAAGTCCCAATCTGTTATTGTAGTCTTGAAATCGGCCTACATTTAATAACCTTTTTTTTGCTTTCATCCATCTGGAAGTCCCCTTAGTGCTTCATTGAATTCTAAACTGTGAGTGGCGTACAATCCACAGCTTAGGTCAGTCAAAATAACTGCTTTTGATTTCCTCACAATAATGAGTCAAGACAGTTCAAGTTAACTCATGTTATTAACCGCGAATTGAAAACTGCCTTCACGTAATATATCTGAGGAAGCAGTAGGAAGACCAACAACATCGTCCAGAATGTATTGTCCCAGCTACACGTGCCATCCAGTTGGCTTTCACCCGAGTGTATTCTTACCTACATTTGCATGCTTTTTCTTTCAGCTTGGTCAAGAATTATTGAATCTATTCAATCCAGCTGTGGCTACCCCTGAAAAGCCACAGAAAGATGATAACCGTTTACTACCTCGGTTCGACGAACCCAAGGTTGTTGGAGGCAGGCTTCCCGGAGGCTTTAATTACCTCTACATCAATGCACCAACACCGAATGATTTGTCTACAGAACTTTCTGAAGATCACGCTGGTGTGAGTTGATGCCCGTTATGTTTTGTCTAGAAAAATAGAGACCAGAAAACCTGTTATTTGCACTAAAATGTGGTTGCACATTATTCACTGATTATTTTGCCTGGACCAGCGTAAATTCTGAGGCCATATTACACCCAACGTGATGTTGTTCCTATTATTCACTGAACTGAAAGTGATTCTCTTGACGAATGTGGACATATTGAACCATCACACCCAGATTTTCTAGCCTGCTGTGAGTGTATTCAGCCATAATCATCTAATGTAGTGCCGAAAATTTTCCTCATAGCAGATTCAATTCATATAAAAAACGTTTGTATCGGCGCACATGTACTCAAGTAAATTCTGAGTTAGCGCAATACACTCATTTTCATAAACATGCGATGCAACTGGTTTCTATGTGGATGTTCTCTCAAAACCAAATAGGTGTGCAAACGAGTGTTTCACTAATTGCTTGCCATTTGGGTTCAAGTAAAACATAAGTTAGCCAAAAAGTAGGGGACTACGCCTACCTGATGAGCCACAAGGAGGATGAAACCGGCCGTGGGTTGTCGAAGATTTCTTGACAACCTTGTGAGTACGTCTGTCAATGCCAAATTGCTTTCAGCAATGAACATTCCTGTGCACCCTGGAAATCATAACCACTATGTCAGGTCTGATCAACAAGTTTACGGTTTGCTTCCGTCTGGCAGAATGATTACGAATTTGAACCGATCTAGGATTGGTGTTCGCAAAGGCCATCTCTTAATGCCTCTTGGGGATCGATGGATTAATTATGTGACTTAAATCAGGAAGAGGCATTCCGTCTGTTTTATCAAGCAGAGTGGATCAAGGTGTCCAGCTGGTTCACATCTTGAATTCCTTCGTATGGTAATGTCTGAAAGGCTCAAGTACACTGTAACTATAAAATGAAGCAATCTTCCCGAAGTCCCAAATGATATACATAATTTACCTGAGTTGCGTGCTTTGACGTCGAATGAATTTCTCGTTTGGTTTGTTTAGGTGATCACTGAATTTGAAATCGGAGAAGGATCAGATTTTCCATACAAGAGGTCGTCTAATCTAGACAGTGTAACGACAGTAATATCACAGACAACGAAAATATAACAGGAAATTCCCTCTCTTCTCTCACCAAAGATGAGTGTTTGCTTGGAGGGTTAATGAGACTGTTTGGTTTCAGTAACACAAGAAAATGTTACAAAATCCTTGAACTGGGATGGTACGTTTACTCTTCTATCACTTTGCCAAGTTATTTTCGTTGAAGTTTTATAGATTTTGGGTTTGATAATCAAACAAGCTACAGGCCCGATGCAAAAAATGAATGCATTTATCACGAAAATCAGACTGTTCCCTAGAACACTTCTTTCAGGGATTTATTCAACTCAAGTTATCTGATGCAAGTTTGCATTGTTGAAAATTGCACGATACGCAGCTATCAGAGGTTTCAGCTCTGACCTCTTATTCAAAGTTCCAATGCTCTTCAGCATCCAGGCAACATGTTTTGCTGACGATTTCTAACACAAAAATGACGGTTTTCAGTTATTTAACTCTCAACTTGGGCGCATTTAGTCAGTCAGAAAAGGAATTGTTCGGGTGTTTTATCTTAGTTAGCACGAGTTACTTAGACGTGGCTGAGTCGGTCACGTGCTTTTGGTGATACTTCGAAATAACGGTAGCTGTGGTCCATTTACTGACTGTCAAATGGTTCTCGATCCGTTAGCCGACCAGACGCTATCCCTGGCTGGTGACGGAATGTCTACTGATTATTCACCAAGCTCGGTAAACTGATCAACATCTACCTCATCAGTAGACAGCCGCGTGTTGTTTTGGCGAGCCATATTCATTCTTATCCGAAGTACCTATTTTAGATGACAGTGGTCTGGTGTACCGTGTATTATATGTAACACATATTAAGACAATACCTGGATTATGCTCTTGCGACTATGGAGAATTAACCTGTAATTGCGGTGATGGGATGCACAATCGACCTGGATACCTATATCTTCTCTGTCCCAGACAGAGAATAGGTTATTGGCCCATTGAAAAACTGAGAAGATTGAATAGAGCAAAGTTTTCAGGATTGTAGATGTGTTTTGATGGTTGTGAGCACATCTTCCGTCAGGCAAAATAGGCTGGTACTTCAATGAAAATGTCTATCGAGGAGAAGTCTTTTCGCCCGGTATTTTTGTATTTACTGTTTTCGTCGGTGCAAAACTCCCTTTCGTATAAAATATGAACTGTCAACGAGATATACCCACGGGGAATACCAAAATATCCTTATGCATAGAATTCCCTTTTTTAAGATTTTGAACCGATTGGCTTAAATGCCCAAAACCGGTGGATACATTTTTTCGCATCCTACCGGAACTCATAGACATGCGAAATGGATTTAATAAGTTTTCAGGTGATCGATCTGTGGAATTTGATTTTTGAAAGGAATTTTGAATAGCTGATATCCAGACCCATGTTACATTTGAAGTATGTACAGAGAGATTATTGTCTGGTGCTTGATTCCCTTCGAAAACTCGATAGGTCTAACTGATGGGCAATAACCTCTTAGGAATTTCCCTCACACATTAGGGAAAGTAGGCTGGTTTCGTTCACATTCACCAGAAAACAGACCGAGCCAAAGAACTACAGTCTTCCTTTCATGCCACTCAACGTGCTGGAAAGTTTTCCATTTGCTTTAATGAGTGGCAGTTAAATGCAGGCGCAATCACGTTGTTCAAAGCTTTGTATTTTAATCTTTAGATCAGTGAAGCCGATGGACCCCACTTTACGTCTTGACCAAGAAGTTGACGCCTGCGGCTTTAGCACAAAGAGGTCACTTTTATGCCCTCAGTGGGCTATCGGAAAGTTTTCGTCAATCATCTGAGTAGTTTCATCCAAGAAAAAATACTGCGATATCTCAAACATTTTGCCAAGCGAGACTTGAGGTGGTCTTCATGCAGCATAGTCAGTTGATAAATGTTGTATACGGGAAATTTAGCTAGGATTTAGTTGAGTCCCCAGTAATGCTCAAACTAGTGTGCAAATTAATGCGGCTTAAAAGCATCTCATAGAATTTGTTCACTGAATTATCATTATCACATGTGGTTAACTCTGATCTTGGGTAATGATATTTAAGACAGAATTTATTAAGTTACATTTCAACGGGTAACGGAGATGACTTTTGGAAATGAAACTGTTGAATCGAGTAAAGTGTGAAGAATTCAACGCTGCCGAGATTCGACCGACAGCTAGTTCCATATGCCACCCTCAGTCAATAGATTTATTTGCGAAGAATCAGCTGCTGTCATTCATACTGATCGCAGAATAAAGGTTTTCCACTTTCAAACACCAAGTGTTTCCTTAGTAACCGGGACATATTGTGACACCACAAGTAACTGGGCAAGGTCGAAGATGATGATTACAGAAGGGACACTGTTACAGAGATGAGTGGATGCTGTCGTTTCATACGAAAAATATGATGTGCTGCGCGTAGTCTGTTGTGCGAGTGTGGTTGACTGTTGTCCGGTTCTAATTCACACATATTCATGAGAGTCAAGCCTTCTAAAGTGAGACTGCAGGCATACAAAATACGGCATACGAATGTACACATACTACCTGTTACTTTGAACGGGGCTTGTAATAAGTGCAGGATAATTCTATCTTTCTAATCATTCGCTGCGCATTAGCAACCAGAATTGGCGGTATCCTTTTTATCTCTTTTCCTTGTTACCATAGCTCAATTACGCACAGGAGTATCATTGCTGTTGCATGTAACTGTTTTTAAAATTTAAGTTAAATTGACTGTGAGGGTGTGAATGGGAATCTGTGTGCAACTGTTATGGTCGCAACAGATACGTATCTAACTTCTGTCAACACCATACATCTTCTCTGGAGTTAATGATCAGAGTTACTGTTCGGCCCATTTTCAGAGCCTTCTGGCACTACAACAGTTTAGCTGCTGACTCAATGTAGGAACACAAAGTAACATACTTTATGTTCTTCCATTGTTGTATTCGCTATGGTACACTTATAGTTTTGTCGTCTTTCTGACAGTGCTGTGAAAAAAGTGAAAACTTTGAGTAAATTTTGGTATATGGAAGCGAAAGCTACAGACGGTCGAACACTTGAAGAGTTGTTTTAATACAGCTCGAGAAAATTTAGGATTATGTATAACACAGATGAGTTCGTTGGTTTATTGCAGAAATGTCTTATGGTAAATTTTGATGTGGGTGCTTTGAAATATCCTGCATTTATTAAAATGGATTTCCATCTAGTTGAGATGAAGGTCTGTTTCGAGATATCGTCCTTTACAATTCTCCCCATACGTGCTCACCGACGGAGTTCAGAATAGTGGTGTATCATTTTGTGAATTTGGAATGACTACCGATAGACCGGTTTGGTCGCATTGCCAATAACTCAGTGAACAGGTATAAAAAGTTCACTAGGATGGTTCAGGTCTCGGGTAGTAAGTTAATAGATCTTTGCTCAAATGTATCACAAGCGAAACATCTCTCTTTAATTTTGACTCCTGAACATTAGCATAGACGCAAAATTAGATATCCCATTTTATTAGAGCTGACGATGAGTGATTAAAACAAGCCTCACTGTGACGGTCCGGCACCAGTGGCCCGTGAAAAGGTGGATCTGGCTGAAGTCAGCAGTGCATGTTTACAAATTGCTGTCGAGGTACAACGTTACACTAATGCGTCAGTAACATCATTTTATACGTCTGCAGATTTAGAAGGAGGAATGAATATCGGGAGATACTTGAAAGCACGGTATCTCTCTGACTAACGTGACTGTTTTGAACGTATTTATCTAGTGTACTGGAATATTCCTAATTTTCTCAGATGTTTCGGCGATAGACCCGACGGAATTCCAAAATAGCCATAAATGATGTGTTTCCTATCCAGGCCTCCATTATCTAACGGTAAATTGCACTGCACTAAACACAACATTCGAGAATTGACGGATAATGTGATTTTAAAGCGTTTTTGATGGTCCCATTAACCTCTTGAATCGTACTAGATGGCGTCTATAAGGTATTCATAGGGCAGTCAATCGATGTCAGTGGTGTTCTTACTGTCAGTTTCTCCCCGGATTGTCTGATTGAGCGGTTGGAAGTGTTGGCACCTCAGAATGCTTGACATAGGCCAGCACTAGGTCCTTCGCCCCACCCACTCTTTTCCTCTTCTTTTTAATGTATATATATATATATATATATAACTAGATGAACCTTATGGTTGTACGGCAGTGAAGCATCAGTGCCAACAGTGATGTTGCTGTCTTTGATGATGATGATGATGAAGGGCTCCAAAGAACACAGCATCCTACACGTCTAAGTCGGACACTGTAACTGTGCGGCAATTTGAAAACCACCAGCAACTGCTGCTGGTGCACTACTGTTCATGGGACTGAGTTCACCTATGGCTAGGAAATGAGTTCCGGTCGGTTTTTCTCAGGACCCAGTTCGTAAGAAGATTCGAGTGCCCGACAACACTCTAATTAGTATTTTCCCAATCAATCATCTGGCATCTACTGCCCCGCGTGATGCTGTCGGCCAGTGCTGTCGCTGAAGAAAATGATCTATCCACATTAATTTACCATAACTTGCATGTTTTCATGGTGTCCCTCATATGTATAATTGTTTTGTTCTTTGTAATCAATTTTCCCTGAGGAAAAGACTTGTCCGTCAGTAATTCTGGAGTGTGTTTCCTAATCGACTTAACTTAAACCATGTGACGTTCACGAGTTAGACTTCATTGATCTGTTGTTTTTCTAAACCTCTCCGAATACGATAGTGTAAAGCATCTATTTAACTCGGTCGGCTACTACGTGCTCTCAGGGTTCACAAAACTTCTTTATCCTTCCATGAAAGAAGTAGCTAGTTAAATAAATTGTCACACGTATTACCACCACGACAGCATTGACATAGTCGGTGCCGCGAAGCACTGTCAGGATTTAAAAATTATTCATGAAGTTGACTGGAGCATCCATATTGTCAAATTCACAGGACGCAGACTCATTTCATTCGGATTGCCGGCGGCGGACGTTTATGTGGTTGAAGGCTCAGGAGTACAGTTCTCCTGTGATTTAGTTAGGCTGAGTACACGGTTTGAAGAGAAGAACCAATCAGATCCATAGGCACATGAACGAAGTGAGGCGTCAACTGGCAGCAGACACTACAAAAAAGAATAATTATCAGTTCAATCAAGCCCATTCAACCATTTGGGGTATGAGGCCACTTAATTTGTGGAATGCATATTCACATTACTCTTCCTCTTCTTGGTGTGGGCTGATCAGAACAAAAAGAGGGCCCGAATAGGAGTGGTGTGAATGTGAATTATACAAATCCCGCAAATATATAAAACATGAACCTGTACCCAAAGTCAGAAGCCGAAATTTCCATTTTGGTACAATTTGGTTCCACATTCACTCTCAAATCTTTACCGGACGGGCTTGGGGCCTGTGGCTCTCTAATGTAGCGGCAAGTTCACTCTTGCTTTGTTTGAGCAAGGTTAACGGAATAAAACCAACCAAAATGAAGTGTAAAACAGCTTTATTCCTCACTGTTTCAGGGATGTCTCATTACCACAGGAACCGCCGAAGAGGGAAACGGGTACTTCAGTCTCCATATTAACAAATTTGGCACCGTGCAAACAATCACATGCCTGTCCAAGAAAGTGAGTTTTGTCGTCTCTCGTGTTGTTGCGAATTCCTCTATAAATTGTACTGTTGGTCAAAATGTGAGTAGCTGAACTTGAAACAACAGGATCACCAATGAAATGATTGGATATTCCGCTTACGGCAATGACACTTGCTCGTTGTGGACAGTATGAGCAACTCGAATTAACCAGTCAATGCAAAAACACTGTTGTCAAAGAATATACATATTTAGCTAAAATCCACAAACTGCAATCAAAAGTGACACTGAATTTCACTGATCTGAATTTCGAGGCTGCGGTTTTTTGGAATCCCCGAAGCATGCTTTTCAAATGCAACAAATCAGATTTTCTTCATCTTATCTATTTCATTTGGGACAACTGTCACATTTTGTAGCTACTCAAAAAGTCTGTCCCTCAGGTGGCAAACTGAAATCTATTTAATTACACAATGTCCCAAAATCGCCTTGGGGCTCAGCCGTAAACGGCCGGTAGTCACGGATTTACAAACTCAGAAAAATTAAATACGACACCATTGCATGACAGAACGTCTTCAAGTGAAGTTGAATGTTGCGTTTCACTTGATTTGTGATCCACTAAATCCAGTGAAATGTCGCTCGTTGATTACTCAAACTTGTGAAAGGATCTGATCAGTCAATCTTCTCATCAAAAAGCTCATCTCAAAATCTACCAAACGGTATATAATCTTTAGAGCTGGGTCGTTTCCAAGGTAGGGTCGCTTTCGGTGCCAACTATTTCTACGCCCATCAAATCGGTGAATATATTGTCCTCTTACATAGGAAGCGAAAAAGCTGGGTTACGGTACATTCATAACACAGCGGATGTCTTTTTAGATCAGCGTTATGAACTATTATGCAGAGGTGCTTCGTGATCGACGACGCTGGTATTTAAGTATGTGTTTGCTGTAGTGCGACATTCCACCGTTCTACATAATACATACTCAAAGATGTGCTCTGCTGACCGTATCGAAACGGTTTGGTCAAAATAGATTTAACCACATTTAAAAGCGGGCTGATAGATAATGTCAGACATTTATACAATGCATTTCGAAAAAGGCTTTAAAGTTAATATTCATAGAATTCTATACTAGGCACACTAGCGCTCCCAGACATCCATGTCCAACTAAGTTCCCTAAATGCTGATGAAATTAGTTCGCGAAGTGAATACCATTCACATTGCAGGGTGATTACAGATGTATCGGAATTCCGCCGACTACACATCCTGGTAAATAGTTTTGGATATCTGATGGCAACGAGGGTTTTTCCGGTGAGCTGATACCTAGTTTCCAGTTGACAGAAAGTGTAGATTACACTTGCACAGTAAGCTAGATTTCTTACCAACCAACCCTTTTATAGGTCACGATTTGAACATAAAGTGGTTTTGCTTTCCTGTGTGAATAAATCTGCAAATCACACGGTGGTTAATTCATCTTTCTGAGCAGGATATCCATAAACGGCAGACGACGATTATCACTTACATGACGAACAGAAATTCATGAATGAAAGAGTTCAGATGGCCAGCAATAGTTTTGAAATATTGAGTATCACTGATAAGTAGAATGCAGCTTACTTGTTGCGCAGAGTGCAATTCTTGCGATATCATCATTCTTAAAAAGATTTCAACCAGGTTTGGCCCGTAAAACTGTAATCAGTACTTCCAAAAGTGAAACAAATGTGATATTTATACATAGTGAAATATCGAACGTGACCATGTTGGATGCACAAAAGCATACTGGATGTAGAATTGTGAATCTACTTGTAACTGAACAACTGTGGGTATGGAACCATAGGAGGTAAAAAACAGATTTCGAGAACTGACAGAGATGAAATCCAACATTTCTAGCGAAATATCACGAAACTGCGTCCAATGGGATCCGAACTGTCAACTTACTACCCTGTGCTTGCTAGAAATCTGATTTTCTCTCCAACTGTCATTCTGAAAAGATCTCAATTTCGTGCGGTATTCCTTTCAATTCAACCTGATAAATTCTCATACTTTGCCTGGTCATATCCAGTGCAATATTGTTAACGACTTAGATTTCGTGGGAGCTACATGTCTGAATTTAAGCAAACGTTGAATCTCAGTCAAACAAAGGAACAAGTTAGTTTTGCGATTTAAGACTGATTTAGACTTATTTCCACATAACATTTTAAATGATGGCCATCGAAGCTGCATGATTGTAATGCTTGCAAAAATTCCACCAAATTTAACGTCACATATGCTTCTATTGAGAAATGCTCAGCTTGTATATACAGACCAGATGCTCTAACATTTCGTGTGGCCAAGATTTAGGTTGAGCTTCTCATATACGTTGTAATAATAAAGACAATCATTCAGTTGTACCGGCATTTCGATGCACGGCGGCCACGCCATCCGACAGAAGCGTAACGATCGCCCAAGTCTAAACAGGAGTGGTCCGGATGTCGGGATTTGGTTCGAATCACTCGTTTTCCGGTAAGTCAGTTCTCGCCATAACCACTGAACTATCTTGAGCTCATATTCACTACACAAAGCGCTTGTCAGTCCCTTCACTATGCTTTCATGAAAGTACTTACAATTATAACCGTACTAGTTGGTTTTGACGCACAGGCTATTATGTTGCAATGACGCTGATGCAATAGGTTCCTCTAATCAGTAGCGTTTCGAATCTTTGTCTGTCTTCCCTTTTAGGAAATTCCAACTAGCAACTACATTCAACTGTACAGTGTGCACGCGAAACTCTTGAACAAATTAGTCAACCGTTATCAAGAAGGTCTGATCACGGATCTCTACGAGTAAGTGTCTTTTCTTTCAGCCTGGGATCGTCGGCATATGCAGAACTTATGTGTATACTCCAAGCGAACTGAGGAATACTTCAGATTAACATAGACGCAAGTTAGACATCTGGCACCAAGGTAGCCCAGTCACTGGTTTGCTTATTGGATTTCATCCTCCGTGCATGAGATTCTACGGGGTTCTGCAGCATTCGTATTTCGTTATTTCAGCCAACAAATTCCCGTTTATAACTAAGGAATATTAATTGTAACAGTGATGTTGAAGCACCATTCTATAGCATAATGTCACAAGAATGCATCTCTATAATGTGCTGCTCACTGTGATTGTACTGGAGTGACGCTTGGTAATAGTATTAAGTAAATACAACATTATGTACTTGTTGCGAAGAGTATATGGGGGAAAATCATCACACTATCATCAGTGAGGTATCATTTGCATAGCTAGTTCTCCGACATTTGAAGCACATTTCGAGTGGATGTAGGTGCTTGAACTAAGTGCTGGAGTAACGCTATACTTCCAGTCCAGATAAATATTCAGGTTACTACAAATGGGCACAAAATGTTACCTTAGGGTGCGTTTTCGTCCACGATATTCGCTGTTTCTTTGCGGTGCAGTGTCAGGCAAGAGTGCGCCCGCAGGATTTTAAAAATATACCAAGACTATAATGCGATTTACGCCCACTGTTTTTCGTACACTCACTTGTGATAATCCGGAAGACATAAAACCTTTAAGTTTCGTTGGAAATCAATGAAGGTCCTATAACAAAGTTTGACTTTTAGAAAAAAAATACTGACGTTAAGATCAAATGTTTTGAGTTGCTGCGTTTCAGGCGAATCAAGTTGGAAATCAATGAAGGTCCTATAACAAAGTTTGACTTTTAGAAAAAAATACTGACGTTAAGATCAAATGTTTTGAGTTGCTGCGTTTCAGGCGAATCAAGTTTGATTTTGCCCTACTCAGCTAATCAAAACTTGTATTTTTTTCTGAATCACTTCATTTTGCAAACTGATGGATATCTACTGCTTTGATTCTCATCGAGGTGCACAGGAAACTCGGTGGGTCCGAGTTTTGTTTGGGCTACTCAGTCAATATCCATGATCAAGTTATAGCGACTTCACTACTCCGTGCCTCCACAGAGCTGTGAGCGGAATGCGTGGATCACATTAAAGTTTCCTAATTCTGCGGAGTATAATTACTGCTTGACGGGCCATTACATCTTGGAAAAATTAAGCAACTCTCGCAGATATCAGCGATTCAAACTTTCATCCTCTGACTTTACTCGGGCCTTATCGACCAGTCATTTGACCTCAAACGATAGCTGTTTCTCTTGTGTAACTCCGGGTTGCGCAAAGGTCACTGTCAATTTCAGTCTAACGAAGACTTCTGGAGTTATGCAGATGAGATTGTTCGCTTTCTTGTCAAAAGTAGGCAGACTGCATTAGTTTAGAGATGTAAACTACAAAGCATCAAAATGAACAAAATTCATTGAAACGGATGTCGTGGAAAAAATATTGGCCTCTATACATGCTCTCCAACGGCCTGGAGAACACATTACTGGACAGTTAGAAAAATCTTGGTCACCAGCGGAAGTTAACTCTGCGCAATGTTGATGGTCCGGCCTAGGTCTGTTGGAAGTGAATTGTAATTCCCCAATGAGTAAAATTGCGACGTCTACCAACGAAGTGTTGTAAAAATGCATTCCATGATTTGTACATCAAAACTTTACATAATTCTGCTTTTCCAGGAAAGCAATATTGAAAGTACTGGGGAGATGAAATTCAGTCACTGGTTTATCAACCCAGGTTGTCGCTTGAGACTTAGACTCCTGATTGTGGTGGTTTTTGTACCTGAATTGATATGCAACAGATGGGACCTGTCTCTGCCGAAATACCTAAGACGAATCGCTTTGTTATTGCCCGATGAACTGTATGCCACTGAAAGGGGAATGAAACCAGTATAAAAGATCTACTAATCAGCTGGTCCGTAATCACTTAGTTGGGTCTCATGACGAAAGGTAACGGGAAACTTTACTCAACAGAAAATCCGAAAGGATCACAAACAAAGTTGTGCGTATTTATAAGTTTACCGGTTGCATCAAAGTTTTCAGCTCACCATGAGTGCAGATCAGTAGGATCGTTGTTGGCACCTGATTTTCTAGCTGAATAAAGTCTACAAGGAAATTTTTGTTGCAATAAAAACATGACGGAAACGTCATGTAAAACTTCCATGGGAATTACATCATAGACCTTTAGGGGATCTCTAGAGTGTTTAAAATTCAACTACATACTTGACACAGGTACGAACTTTGAATTCCTTTATCTTTCTGTAGAACTACTTCACTGATTTGTTCCTTGCTGATTTTCAACTTATTTTGTCTTGCCTGCACTACTTAAAGAATGTGGAAGGATATCACTTGCAGAGAGACCATTTTTTATGTCAGTTTCGCAATTCTTGCACTTCTTATGTGTATAAATAAGCAAAGTGTAAATTGTGGTGGCCCAAATCTCTTATAAGACGATGGTTCTAGGAATTCGATTCACCTGCTGGAAAAAGGTTTGAGACGTTTTCCAGCGCAACTGTGCCGTTTCCAATATGGAAATCGAAAACGAAATTTCGCATGCCTTCCTGAAACTCGAAAACAGTTCCATGTGACCTTTTCTGTGCTTTAGTGGAAACATGGCGGCTAATCAATGTCAGCGAAATTTATGCTGTCGTTTTTTTACCCAAATTGTCTGACTGTTTTCGATGTATGCACCTCGAGGACTTGTGGTAGGCAGGCCCTAGGTTCCGTGCTCCATTTTCGTTCTTTCCATCATAAACTTTATAGAAATAAATTTACACGGCTCTAGGGCCGTGTAACTCATGTGATGATGATGATGATGATGATGATGATGATGCAGCTATCGGCCTTGAGAAATTCTTTTCTATTTGTAATTGCCTACCCTTAAGCCGGTGAAGGGGACCTAAATGGAGGACGGCTTCTCGCTACACATCGTACAGCTGTAAATGATTATAACATTAAAATTGTGGTTTTTCGCTAAAATAACACTGTACTCTGGTGGGTGCATCAGTACTTGCTTGATATTAGATTGGCTTGTATACATTGGTTACGCTTGGAACATGAGGTTGACGGAAGCTCATGTACTGCACAAAACTCATGAATTCCAAGAAGAGTTAAGGCGGTGATGAAATAGCTTTGAGTTAGGTTCTGTCTAGACCACGTGTACTGTTTTTAGGACCGGGGATAAGTATTCCCTTGATGGTTTTGTTCACTTAATGAGGGTATCTTGACGGGTCGATATGGACCTCGGAAACTGGACTTGATGGTTGCTTGAGGACATTTGTTTGACTACGTGCCATGTAGCAAAATGGTTCGATTTAATTAACCAGTTCTTACTAGTTTTGCCCATCAGTAAATTTACGTGGAACCTCTAGTAAATAAAATGTTACGGACGCAAACAACATTTTTCTTTTCCTGGTTTTCATTCCATTGCATCAGTTTCTTGAATGATGTTTGGCCACTGGTCATCTATCATGATCGTTTTCCTGAAGCCGAAGCAGAAGCACACGATATGCTCTATGAACCATCTGTGAGTTCACCACACAGATTGAAATCCTTTCATCTAAATGTCGTTTATTCCGTGAATTACAGCTTTCTTTTGCTGCCCAAAATATCTAGCAGACGAAATGTCTTGGCTTAAATTTTCCCGAGATTCAATAATATTAATCAGTCAAAGACCACTTGGAATAACCTCACAATGCGTTGTTCTACACAAAGAATCAATTCAGAGTTTCCAACCTCTTATGATTTCAAAAGGCTTACCAACTCCATGTGCACTTTACTAACCAAAATGAACACTAACAACGAGACAAGAATGAGATAATTACACATCACTTCTGTTTAGTCAGTTTGAAGTAAAACTTTTCAACAAAAGCGTGAGTATCAAGAATGTACAAGGCCCTTTCTCAGTGTCTATATTTCACGTCCTCCCAACAAAACGCAGGCATCTGAGAGTGAATTTTAAGCAAGCGAGGAAGTTTGCGAGAAGCAGACAGGCAGACTGTAGCAAGAAGCTGTAGACGCATGTACTTTTCGATCAAAAAGGTATCGAGATATACTAAGGAGAAAACAATCACGACGGTTTCTGGTGTGAAGGGACATCAGGTTGTTTCTATTCTGAAAGCGGAAAAGGATTAAGATAAACTGAAGCGAAGGTATTTTATGCCCAATTGAAGTGAAACAAGTGTTTTAATGAGCAGCATTTTCTGGGTGATAGAAATTTTGTGGCCATGTCATAACGGAGGAGTCCTTCTTAAGCAACTTGGGAAAAGAGATGAGGAAAGCTGATCAAGTTAAGTGCATTTAAGTGCATTTATTATGTCAGAAACCCCACGGATAGCAGCCTGACTCAGACTGAGGGGGTCAACTCAGATGTGCTCAAGTGTTCTCTACCAGATATTTCGTTGTTGTGGGATAGAAAGGTCTTTGAAGTCACACAAGTTTATGACTTCGCCTGCCAGTAATCGGGTATATATTTAAGGACTGTAAGCGTCGGATAATGCTCATCAGGTCAATTCATGAATACTGTTGGTAGGTCCTTCAGGAGTGATTCCGGGACGAAGTATCCGAAAATCACACTGGATGAAAGAACCAACGATAAGCCTGCATTCGAAATAAAGAATATAATGAGAGGCATGACAACTTGAAAAAAAATCGGCTGGTGAAACAGTTTGGGACCTGAGAAAACGAACTCCGTTTAACTCAACAGTCTACACACAACTGAAACCTTACATCTGAATCTTTGTTGTCATTTACACTTGTAGGATCCTCAATGTTGTCGCTAATGGTAAAGGCAACAGAGTGTCTTCCAGCGCACACTATGGTTTTTGATGTGTGAACTGGCGTCAGCTTATCCGTCTCATCCTAATTGAGAGCCTGTTTCAGATGGGTTCGCAGGTTATGCGACGGGTGGAAAATTAGCATTTTCCTTTCAAATACGGTATTACTCCTACTACCCTCTAGCTATCGGCAATCCCTGCTGCCGAGATATCGGTTAAACAGAGTAGTTAATGACTCATTGTCGAAGTCAGCACATTTTATGTTTATTGTAGATGAATGAAGTTTGTGGTTACCGGATTTTTAACCCGAAGTTGTTCAAGTCACCTGTAAACTTTATTAAATGCATTACTTGCTGCATTGCCAAATTCATAACAGAGTCTATTAAGATTAGGGAATTGGGACAAAGGCTCAAAAAACTTACCACCTAGCTGCTCAATATTATCCCACACTATGGAAAAGTTCGTACCACCAAGAAGCTTTTGGATTTGGATTCAAATTAGGCCTTCAATCCTTATTTCGCTTAGTGCCATCAGTTCACCGAACCTACAGATCGTACCCCTTCCTTCAAGATGTACTTGAGTAGAGAAGACGAAATCCTTCAGGTCCTATACTAAGCTGTCTCCACACGGAAACGGAAGTAAAAGCAAACTGATTTGCTGGTCTAATACTTATAAAGTGCACAAGTGTAGCTGATGGAAAATCAGTGACTGATATCCTCCAGCTGACTGACATCCCACTGCAATCAGCTTTAATTTAGGCATCCTGGCAATATTCCTCATAAAACACCTGTATTTACTCCTAGAATGTGCTTTCCAACGGAGCAAAAGAACGCGGCCGTCACAAGAATCTAGAAGAGCGCATAGTGATAAAAATAACGCAGTTGTTCACTGCACAATATATTTTGAAGACGTTTATAGTAACAAAAGGCCAAACAAAAAGAAGCGAGACTCGTCAAACTCACTGGAAGGTCATCCAGAGGCTAAAACAAGCACGGGTTCAAATTCAGTGCACAAATAGTTCCAGTGGAAAGATGCTTCATTATAACAAGTGCATGATGAAATGTGCTCGACCCTCGGACCACTAGTTTACGCATGAAGACGGGTTGATGGTTTGAGTAGAGTTCAAACGGATCACTATGAAAATTCTACTTGCATGTGTGGGTCTCGGCGTTGTGTTGCCTATGCAAATCGTTGATAAATAATATAGGCTTACATAAGCTTACATGTTCCGTCAACAACAGTTTTCTGACAGTAAAAATTCCGCAATCTTCCACGGTAACTGGCATGATAGCCACCTATGAATACACCCAACCATCATCATAATCGAACTGCACAAAATGCTTTGGAATGAATGTCTTATATATTGAAGTGTAAGCGGCTTTCACGTAGAAATACTACCCAAGTGTTGGTATTTTTAAGGGGTAGAAGCACAGCCAACCTATCAATCGGGACGACCACTGACAGAATTTGCAATCCGTTGAAAATTTCATGTTAGCTGGATACCATCCAGTCAGTATGTTGTTTTATTTTATTTCCATAGCGTTCAGGAATAACACAACTGCAGCCGAATACCAGAACCTAGTTGGTTTATACGTGACTTTAAGAAATCGGAAATACAGTACATTATCATGATCCTGAAATACTTAACAGTATTCTCCCGGTTCATGACAAGAAACACTGGATTTCCTGCACTTATGTGGAATTGAACTTAAGGTAAAGGCATGGCGCCAGTGGGGAATTTCGTTCAATGCGGCACACCCTGAAAAACACATAAGCAAGACCCATATGACAGTAAAAATGTCTAGTTTTTTGTCCACTAGTCAGGTATGTGCCTAATCATGTTCGAAGCTCACACTCATATGCATGCGATCTGTTACTGACTCTTGGTAGCCCATCTAAAATAGTATCCGTTCAGTTTGCAGAAAGCTCTGGATTTCATATCGCCTAGTTTCTTATGCTCTCTCACTGATAGCAGTAGTATGTCTGTGGCCATTTGCGTTCACTAGTCTCTTAAAAGGCGTCACAATTAGACCGGTTTCCGGAACTCAAACGCGGATGGTAATAGGTAAATCTCTCTAGTATCTGTTATGTGATTGTTGTCCCAGCAGCTACTCAGTCAAACACGATGAACAGCACCTGCTCTTATTTATTGAGCAATCAAGTATTCATTAAAAAGAATTCCTCTTAGACTAACTCGTTTCTTTGTCCTTGAGTGTGTATAATCAGGCGATGTTCTCTGTATAGGAGAATGCCGATGGCTCGTTGAAGCAGTCAGGCGAGGCGAATCACCAAATGTATGTTCATCTCATTGTGAGAATACATACCTCGTACAAACAGTTGACACACTATGTGACTTCTTTTGAAGATTAGTGCACAGTAAATCCAGTATGGAACTTGTGATGGTCGCAAATAACAGTGAAGGCACAGTAAAACTTCGTTGATTTGGAGGGCTCGATGTATGTGTTCCATACTGCAGTCACACAGTGAATCCGTTCGGCAAATGTAAACGAATAATCCCATTTTGGTTAGATGTTTTTCCAAAGTTTTCCTCTGTATTGAGTTTGCTGAATTATAAAACGACCGGCCAAACAAATAGCGGTCAGTAATGTCTTGGAACACTATTTTTATTTGATTTTAAACAGCAGCGTGACGAGACATGCCTTGGAAGTCTGGTTAGAAAAATGCTCGCAGATAATGGGGAGGTGAGTCGTCGAACATTTAGTTTATGTCGATATTTGGTATATCAGAACTTTTCCGCAAGTACCCATTAGTTATTTGCAGTAACCTGGGACGCTTTTTCCGCACACACAGACATACCGCTCTCGAGAGGAGGCTCCTAGATATTTATTAGCGTTAGCTAGTTTCCTGAGGTGTGCATCACTAGCCCATTTCTATATAGAAGGAAACGTTTTTGATTATGTTTTGTGTGAAGCGAAAATCTGGTTAGGAATTGATAATTTTCTCAATACTGTTGTCATTGGAAGTGAAACGGTGGTTAATTTTCCGGCATTATTTCCGTCCAATCAGCCTAAAATATATCTTCCGCATCACAGCTAAAAAGACATCTTGAAAGAAATTAGTTCCTTTTTTTCCAGAGAAACGAATCATCTGGCTGTCTACTGTGATCTTTCAACGAATGGATTATAGTTCTGTCAGCTATTAGCCTGTGGCTACTCAGGACGTCTAAAGATGCTGAACATTGCGATCAAAGTTGTTTTACCAGAAATTGCCACCGTGTGGACTTGGGAAGGGAAGATTTTTTTGAGTTCCAACATTTGCTATATTTTCGGAGCGAAAAAAATATTAACCTTGGCTGCGGTTACTCCAGAAAATGAAAGATTTTCATAGGACAAAACAGCTGACAAACAGCTGATCTGAAGCACAACTTAGCTGAAAAATTTACATTGCGTATTATAGCCTTTGTAGGCAAGCAGAAGTTTTGAAAATTAACAACGGAGATGGAAAAGGTCGTGAGCCATGAAAGAGTTTCAGGCAAATGTTTGCGCACATAAAGACCAGTGTATATGAAGAACAGAATAGGCAACAGGTTAGACGGATTCACTTAAGTACCCCTTCAAAACGAAACTCGTATGCAAATGAGAGTACTTGGTGTAACTGTTGACGAATTTTCTTCGTCTAGAGGCCCTGAACACAAGTTTATTCAACATTAGTGAACACAAAGTTTAAGGGAAAGAAGTCCTCATATTGTCGTACATTTTGTCTTGTGCTTGGTTAGTGTGGAAATAGTATGGATTCTTCCAAGGAATGCACCAGCCACCTGTTACTCAGTTTGCTCAGTGTCACCATTTAGGTGCCTGCTGACCAGTAACCGTTGACAAGTATAGCCGGCGTTTTGCCAGGTCATCGACTAAAAAATAAAACTACTCAGCAAGTGATAAGTATATATATATATATATATAAGAATTGTGCAGATGCTAGGAAACTGTGAAGTATGGGTTTCACAGCTTAATGTCCAGTCTCCTAACTTTGGTCAAGCGGCTGGCAAATTAAACGATAGTCTCAAATAAATGAATCTCTTCCTTATTACGCCATCACCTTATGATGGCTTTGGAGGTATTGAATATATGTTAGGGTAACGCATGCTATGCGCTATGCGAAGTCCGCATGAATAATTACAAATTCGAGCTTACTCAGTGTGTCGTTTGACTAAGAAGTAGTGCTGAGACGACTTGAGGCTAACATAATTCCAAGAAATAATGGATGAACTCCAAATTGACAAGTATCCGTTTCCATCATAAAATTCATTGCAGAGTTGTTCGTTTTGTTAACTATCTGGCTTCAGTTTGGCAAACCACAAAAATTGATGACTCGCCGAGGAATTTTCTATCAACAGGTAGTCACTGCTTGGTGGAAGAAAATGCACTACCATCAAGAGTTTCATTCATAGCCGATGCATCATCGTACGGATGTTTACGAAAGGATAATTCATAAAATACTTTGAGTTAAATCAAACCCACACCGACGGTTTAGCTTGTAATGGAATAGACAGCCAGACACTTTACTTGGTTCACTTTCCCCGTCGCCAAGTGAAAAGCTAACATTTAACTGTGTATTTTGTTACAGAACGATGGAATCGTTACAGCGGCACCCCTTGGGCTGTATTTGCTGCACTATATTTCGTCTTCTACCAAATTAGGAAATGAATACAACGATATGCGAGGTAGATGAAACCCCGGGTTTTGTGACTCATATCCCAAACACTGCAGTTCAAAAAACTCGCATTACTTAACATACCTTCCTGCCAAATGTGCGCCTGCAAACGTGTGAAGCGTCTTTGAGACAACCGTAGTGAGTAATTAATCCATTACACCTAGAGACGTGAATAAACAAAAAAGGTAGCGTGCGTCTTACTCGAGCACGCACAGTCATTAAGACCCAGTGATCTGTTGAATTTGATTGGCACAGGGAAATTTACCTTCAAACACATGAGCCGCAGCCCAACAGTCGAGGCCGCTGAAAACAAAGTCTTGATAAAAAACCTCAAGACTTTACTTTTGTCAATTGACCATATCAAAACGTGCAATAATGTGAGTTATTTATTACTTTCCGTTCCAGATTACACCAGAAGACATGAAAAAGTTGAAAGCCATCTATTTGGATGAGGGCTACAAGCAGCGGGTTGAACGCCATCTCCTGAGTTTCATCAATAATAACTATAATACGCTACCGATGTACGCCAAGCCAGACTTAGTCTAAAGATATACATTTGATGGCTAAGTCAGGCAAGAGGGAACGTTGAATACAGTGTTTGAATAGTTCATAAAGTCATGAAACAATGAGACAGAACTTCAAAAACCAGTTGGGCTTTTTCCGTCCTATATAAGAAATCGATTCAAACGGGATGGGCAAGCTGTACTAAATAGAAGCATACAGCTACTTGGTGTTTACAGTAAATATATTCTACACACTGTCATGCGGCAGATCCCACCAGTGCCATAAAGCTTAAAGATACCCTACTAGTTTCCTCATTTGAAATATAATTTGATACCTGAGCTCAGTGAGTTAACCGACCAGTTATCTAACTACAGCTGTCTCACCAACAAGGCTGACAGCTTAAGCCTTTAAATGACGGGATTTGAGAGTACCGGTGCTTTTAAAATATAGGAGAATCCGTTTCTCATCTTATCGAGAATGTGGGTCAATGAGATAATCTTAAATGAGTTACCTTTAAAGACTAAGTATTCTACGTAAATGTGATAGATGGCACTAAAGAGTAATTTGTACAGAGACTGAATATGGTGAGTCACAGAAGTGCAGTGCATTACTCTACAGTGCTTTATACCGCAAAAATAACTTGTTTTCGGATTACAATACTAGATTTCGATGAACATGTATTAAAAGGTGTTTACTAAATGAGACGCACTTGAACCGTTTGGCGAAGACAGAGGCGACGAGCAGCATTTGTTAAATCACCATTCTTTTCGGAAATGTTTTCCTGTGGCCTAGATTTTAGCAGCGCTTAATGAATTTCATTACTATGTATAAGTGAATGAATCTCACAAAGACATCTGTACACCAGCCTTATGTGCTCACAAGGGTGAAGGTTCAACAGCGTCTTACCAGACAAACAAAACCCACTGAAGGGTTATACTAACAAGCAAGCTAGTCAAATAGGTTACAGATGTTGTGATATGTGGCCATCAAAAAAAGTAGCCCTAAAAATTACTCCTGTATTTTGGGAAGAAATAGTTTGCGACTTTTCAGGGCGAAGGTTTTTAACTAAGTTCAATGCCCGTGTATTCGTCGGGCAACACATGGAGGACAAGCCTCCTTTTCAGACCATCTCTAAGCTTGTTCATCAATTTAGCGAACAATTAGGCAACTATTCGAAAAATGTTTGAACAGATTCTTGAACGATAAAAATGTGCCATCAACAGTCCACTTTTTACTCTGTATGCTCGATACGGGACGCCATGAAGTTCACGAAGTTCCATCAAGACAACTAGACGTAGGACTTTTGTCACTGCCCAGGTCATTGGTATATGTGCTTACGAGCACACGATGAGTACTGCATATAACAATGATGCTATTTTAAGATTTTTATCAAAGTCGGTGGGAATGGAGGATTACGGAGTATAAGGCTTGGGGCGTGAGCAAGGAGAAGTGTTGGAAACTATGTATTTGCCTGTGTGAGTTGTATATCTGTATTTAGCTGACGATTCAGACGGACTGTTTCTGAAATGCGATGACTGGCTTTACCGAACATGTTGAACGTTTCAACAAATGGAAATGGATTGCGATTAAATGTGAGTAGCTAAAATATGCGGTTACGCTGGCATTTAGGGGATTTCTAACCTTTACCAAAAGTTTCATAAACCTATGAGCCTCAAAATGCTATCTGAAGGCAGTGAAAAAAAATCAAACCATCCCCATACTGAAAACTAGAAAAAGCGTGGAATAGTTGAAGGAATAATTTTTAAATTATAACTGTAGATCTTCAAGAGCCTAAAGAGCCTTCCTATGGATGTTATTCGGATGTTCAGAATTATTAGTCGCAGGAGCATCGAGCATACCGAGTCGCTACCTAACCAGCCAAAACCAGGAACTCTTGCTTTTGAAAGTAACAAGATCTGGGCCCGAATGACCTCTCAGGAAAATCCTCCTTCATAGGCACCTCATACCATTTGGTTAACTCAAACCAATCTGAACCAGTTTCACTCCTGAGTGCTGAAAATTAACGTGAACAAATGTATAAACTGGGACTGGAAAAGTCTAGGCTTCCACGGTTTTAGCTGATTGGCGTCCTACCAAACGATAATTCTATCCAGTGTCAACCAGTTACGCAAAGACCTCACGGTCTGGAGTAACAGTGCAGTATAGTCCAGCAAAGCGGGACTCAAATAGAGCGCGGTTTTCTCTAGATGGTGCGAACCTTTTAGGATATAGGTACTACGCAGTTAATTTGGGTCAACGTAAGCTGATTCTGATTTCTGCAGAGCATCACATTCAGGAATGCTAATCCAATCACTTTGCACTATCTTACTGTGGCCTTTAAATGACGGTGGGCGCCTCACTAGTTAGTGGATTTCACCTGGTCAACGATATTCCGAGTGTGGTGCAAATATATCATCCACGTAACGTCTATAGATCACGGGATCTTGGGTATTTATGATGAATTATGGTTTCCGTAGCCCGTAAGTTAATCATTCAAGACGGTTGGAGAGGAATCCCCATCGCAGAGGGAGGAGGTTAGATGATTTGTCAGATGGGATTCCCAACTATAAAGGAATTTTCATAATAGAAACACAAGTAATGTCCGAAATGTGAGTGAACAACGGTTCTACGTAAACGCCATCATTACGTGTGTTCCGTTTCAAAACTTAGTGCCGTTTCCACGAGTTCACATTCGTCTCTGAGGCTAAGAATGACCAACTGGGATCCCATAGTTGCAAGTATAACCACACTGAAAGGATGTTTGAACACATTCTTGAACGATAAACATGTTCTATTAACAGCCCAATTTTTATTCCGTGTACTCGATGCACGACGTCAAGAAGTTCATGAAGTTCCGTCTAGACAACTATATCTAGGACTTTTATCACTTCCTAGACCATTGGTATCCGTAATTACGAGCGCATAACGAGTATTGCATATAACAGTGATGTTTTTTTAAGATTTTTATCAGAGTAGGTGGAACTGAAGAATTGCGGAGCACAAGGCTTAAGACGTGAGCAAGGAGAGGTGTTGGAAAACATGTACAAATTTTATTCGCCTGTGCGAATTATATATGTGTATTTAGCTGACGATTCAGACGGACTGTTTCTGAAATGTGATGAAGGCTTTACTGAACACGCTGAACTCTTCATCGAATAGAAATGGACGCGATTAAATACGAATGATTAAAATATGCCTTTACGCTAGAATTTGGGGGATTTCCAACTTTTGCCAAAAGTTCCATAAATCTATGGGCCCCACAATGCCGTCTGAAAGCAGTGAAAAAAAATCAAACCATCCCCATACTGAAAACTAGAAAAAGCGTGGGATAGTTGCAGGAATAAGTTTTAAATGATAACTGTATATCTTTAAGAGCCCGAAACGGTTTTCTATGGATATTATTCAGCTGTTCAGAATTATTAGTCACATGACTGTCGAGCATACCGAGCTGCTACCCAACCAGCCAAAACCGGGAACTGTTGCTTTTAAAGAAAGCAGAATAAAAATAACAAGGTCTGGGCCTGAATGTCTTCTCAAGGAAATTCTTCCTCATGGATCCCTCATACCATTTAGTCAAATCAAACCAACCTAAACAAGTTTCACCCTTGTGTGGAGAGACATACTGAAAATTAACGTAAGCAAATGTATAAACTGGGACTAGGAAAGTCTGGGCTCCACGGTCTTAGATGATGGACTTCCTACAAAACAATAACACCATCCAGTGTAAACTAGGTATGCAAAAACCTCACGGTCTGGAGTAACAGTACTGCATAGTCTAGCAAGGTGGGTCTCGAATAGAGCGCGGTTTTGTCTAGACTGTGAAAACCTTTTAGGATATAGATACTACGCAGTTTATATGGGCCAACTTAAGCTGATTCTGAATAAGGGCCCACGGCTTTCTCTGTGGGGCATCACGTTCAAGAATCCAAATCCCATCACTTTGCACCACCTCGCTGTGACCTTTAAATGACGGTGAGCACTTCGGGAGTCAGTAGAATTCATGTAGTCAACCATTTTCTGTGTATGGAGCAAATATATCATCGACATCGCGCGTATAGATCGCGGAATCCTGGGTATTTAGGATAACTTCTGCTTTCGTAGCCCGTAATTTAGTCGTTCAAGACGGTTGGAGAGGAATCCCCAGCGCAACTCCATAAGGGCATCTGTAGAATGTCCCGACAATTTTAGAGTAGCTTAGATGATTTGGCAGATTGGATTCCCAAATATAAAGTATTTTCCATAATGGAAACGTAAGTAGTGTCAACTAGTTATTCGACCGAAATGTAAGTGAACAACGGTTCGACGTCAAACGTCATCATTACCTGTGTTTCGTGTTAAAACTTAGTGTCATTTCCATGAGTTCAATTTTGTCTCTGAGGCTAAGAATGACCAACTGGGATCCCATAGTTTCAAGTTTTACCACACGCCACTAAAAAAAGCTCATGAAACGGAGGCTAACTCGTTCGTTATAGTGGGCAGAAATACCTATTAATCTCGTGCGCGTTTGAAAGCCCGCGGATACGTGGCTTATCTGGAGTAACCAGTGATAAATGTGTGGTTGTATCCCTCTCCTTTTCACTCAGAAATCCTTCCGGGAGGTCCTGATTGTGAGTATGACATCTTCTAACGCGGTTGAAAATACCCATGAAACTCATGAGGTGAACGAATGTGGTGGACAAAGCTCCTGGGTGTGTTAACCATCGGTCACTTGGAAATTCTGTGTGAATTTGCAGATACATAGCATTTAGAAAAGAGGGTCCATAAAGCAGTCGGCTGTGCATTTAGGTAGGCTACATCACTGTCAAACAAGTCTGTGGAACTGAATTTTCCATGGGCCAAATCAAGCTCAGAATTCGCACAAGATTTTGGATGCAGAGTTTACGCCATTCACTTAGATACCGATCGCTTCCAAGGACCATAATAGTCAGGATCGGAGTGGTCGTAAACCGATATATGACTTCAATGAATTGTTGTTTTTCCATAACATTTTTGGATGGGTCGAATGTGATACAGCGTCGCTCGAGCTCCCCTGCTGTAAAAAAGCAACACTTAGGTATACGAGAGTGTGATTTTCAATCATATCGTGGAACAAAAATATAAGGCATGGTGCAAGCACACGAATAAGTGCACAAGGAAGTCGGCGTATTGGCTATCATTTTGTGTGAAATTTGGACTGAAATTAAACTCAAGCACAGATTGGCAGTAATATACGTTGAATCAATCATGAAATTTCTAATCTTTCTGGTAATTAGTCTCAGAGCAGAGTTACTTATGGATGTAAGATGTACAGAAAATGCTTTTTCGCAACAGAACGTTTCTTAATTTTCTACACTATGGATTACATATTTTTGAATTGAACAATTCAAGATATCCGCTCTGTGAAAATGCATGCTATAAAATCTTTAACTCCTCTTATAGCCAGTAGCAGGAACACACCTTGATTTTCTGTAGAGCAAAGTGTTGGTAGGTCAGGTAGCGTAGATGGTCGTTGGTTTGTTTGCAATCAAATTGCCCAGGAAGGAAAACGTCCAGCTTCTTAAGAGCCTATTTCGTAGAAGCAATTTGTAATCACTTCAGGTGGCATTGATATACGTATATATCACTAGAAATATGTGGTTGAGATAACCGCCGCACAAGTGCTCTATTTTTGTCTGCGATAGGATATAGAATCACGTCGAAGCCGACAAACCGTTATAAGTTGTTTGACCCTTTGTATAACCAAGTGACGAATCCTGCATTTAGCTTGATATAAATTCATATATTTGAGATCAAAAATATCGATGAGACAATCTTGCGCTGAACAAGGAAACTAACGGTAAGATGCACAAAATAAAGCAAAAAAACTGGCCAGTTCAAAATTGAGGGACGACAAAATACGGGAATAGCTGTGGCGGAGCAAGTGACAATATAGGTTAGCTTACGTTCTCTCTCCTGCATTTACTCCTAATAATTGGAGGCAAACTTGAAAAACTACCCTGGCTGAAAAAGTCCATGGTAAACGTTTTGATGAATACGCACGACGCTTTCAGTAATTATCGAGTATGCAAAACATGCCCTTGCTTCCATAAAAATTGCACCACATGTCACAAGTGAGTAATACTTGAACAGAACGACTTACTTCGTCCATGAGGCTAACATAAATTCCTACCGATTTTATTAATTTAAAGTGTAAGCAATGGGAAACCGCATAGTTTATGTTCGCTGGGTGAACTTGGCCACGTAGTTCACACGTCAAGAGCATACCACGTCTTCGGAGATTGCATAGTTCCAATGAGAAAAAGTGGGCATCTATTCTTCTTCAAGGAGACACGCTGACAGCAAACAGGATGTTACTAATCACAGTGAATGGGTGGTTAATGTGAACACTTCCCGGAATCGAAAGTGTGTCACGCAATAAAAAAACGGCATGAGCTGTCTTTTGCAGTCCTCACAACTTTCATGAAACCCCTACATGTGATTCAATTGTTGCTACTGGAAGTGACCGAATCCAATCGATATAACTTTGATTGACATATCCAAGCTGCAAGAAGCCACACCCATTCAGAGGAAGGAGGTCTCAAGTGAGATTCTGCACGGCGTTATCCTTGTACAGATGCATTCGGATAAATAAATTTTACGTGACAACCTAATTGGAATTTTCGCTCGTAGTTTTTACAATATTTGTTATGATGTCATTTGTGTTATGAGGTAAGCGACATATCAGGTAATTTGCTATTTGGAGGTTTTGAATAATCGGAGTGAGAAGACCCACAACAAAATGGGAAGAAGTTTGACATAATAACAGCGACATAGCTGGTTGAGTTTTGGACAAACCTCGCTTAGAAGTTGGCACAATTCGTCATTATGGGAGATGATACTTTCACAAGAGAGGCATTTTTGGAGGGCTTCTCTTGGATGGAACCGTCGTCATAGACTGCCAACCATCTATCTACTCTGATGCAAATGGGAAAGATAGTACCATGTTGCGTGCACCATTCACAATAACTGCTCAGCTTACATAGGCGGGGACATTTTAAGGGTCAGTTAGTGGTTAAAACATTGGCCAGTGCATGCACTTTATTGAATTCTTAACTTGTTAGTCTTTCATGGAATTTAACTGTGGGAAGCAGGATAATACCAGTTGCAACTGCGCACACGGACACATACTGGAGTGATTGAAAGTAGTACTGAGTCAGCCTTGCTTCCGATCCAGACCGTGTGACTACAACGACTAATTTAAATCGGGATCATTCTATCCTCTCCCGGAATATTCTTCGTCATCGCATTAAATAACACATCACAGGTATCAACGGTCTCACGAGCGGTTTTGACAAAACTAGGATGTGCAACCTTGGAGGGGAACCAAAAATACCAGAAATAAAAAATCTAGGAAGGTCATTGTTCATCTCAAAATTGTGGACCAGAAAAACAACAGAAATCAACGACACCTGTTGAGCAATCAGGACGGCAAGAGTTCTGATGAAGTGGAGGCGTTACAAAGCGACCATGTGTGTCTCAAACATTGGAGCCTAATTTTCCAGATGGTCGCCGCTGCTTAACATATGTGCGCAGTGTAACAATATGATGGTTCACTGATCGTTCACCCAATCTAGAGTAACTTTACCCCAAAATTTATATAAGAGTCAAACAAGTGAACTTAAATGTGAACCTCCTTGAAAGCTGCGAAGATTTAATTGGTTCTCCCACCATTTGTTGGTTTTAATAATCTGGAATGCAAGAGAATAACAGTTCAAAAATTTCCCTTTGAAACTGCCAGCGTTTGTTGGCGGTTCGTTCCTCGCGATAGGGCATAACGCGCAAGTAATTCAGTCATTAGCATTCGGTTAGAATTTTAAAAAATACAATCAACAACACAGATACATCGAGTAATCGCGTTAATTATACGGTGCTTCAAGAGAGTACACATCACTGAAACTAGTCAGTAAGACGTTCAGTGATAAATTCTTTTGCCCACTGCAAACTGCGGTATGGTAGATGAGTGGACTGTATATTAGAGCACGTACTGTTTCAAGACACGGTCACTTAGTGAAATGCTTACCGTAAAACACTGCAAAGCAGTACGGGGAATCCTTACAATGCCCTTTTCTCTTCTTGAGTATCTCATATGGAGGTAATGCTTTAATCGGTAAAGTGAATCAATCAGCTTCAAAGGTATAGCATTCTTTTTATGTAGAATTCGCCGCCGTAACAATATCACTATAGTGTGTCGAATTACGCTGATTCAGACGAGTAATCTGTGTTTCTCCCAAACAGCGCCGACTTTAAATCGCGAAATTTCCTCGAATCCATAAATGGTGTATTTTGTGGCATCTGAGTGAGGTTGGTCACTTAGGTATGGTCTGAACCAACGTCTTGCTGAATCACTCGCCTTACCTGAAGAATCTTACATGGTTCGTTGCGTGAATTCGGATTATGAGATTAGCCGACTTAAATTCATTGTGTCTTACTGGTCGATATGCTAGGATCCGTGTTTTATTTATTTATTTATTCGAGCATGTCCGGTTTGCCTGAATGGTCATAAAAAATTTGGTTAAAACAAAACCACAATCCGCAGTTCTCATGAACTCGAAGTTTGCAGTGCATCCGTACTTCAATTCTTTGAGGCTTCTGGGTGAACCGAACGATCAATACGTTCACTCAAAATTGACCCAAGTATGAAACGATCGAAAAACCTATTCTGACAACTTGTTTTGGCTTGACATACACAACTAGATTCATTGTCAAAGGCAGTAAGACAGCGATCGGATTAGCCCACTACCTATTACGTACCAGCATACAGTCAGGTGATTGGGTGAGTCCGGGTGAAATCCACTCGATCGGCTGTTGGAATTACCCGTCTTGGATATCTGTTTGTTCCCCTGACCCTCAGAACGTATAGAAGTCAGATGATTGGGTGAGTCCGAGTGAAATCCACTCGACCGACTGTTGGAATTACCCGTCTTGGATATCCGTTTGTTCCCCTGACCCTCAGAACGTATAGTATTACCCGGCAAAATATAATCCACCGGTACATGTTCTAACTTCTCTGAGCACATATTACACGGGATTTCTATGTCAGCTACAGAATGGATGAATTCGCCTCGCTTCTAAGCGAATTGGGCAGCTAAAGAAGAGGCAATTCTGACGTTGCTGATTAAAAAGCAGTATGGGTTGAAGGTAAGCAAGCCGAATAAGTTGCACGTTAAAGTCATGAAATTATGGGGAACACCGATTTCTGAACTAACCCATATACATAAAACCGAAAATTTTTTCGAAGATCTAACTTTCTAAAAGGCATAATGGTGACCAAATTTAACTACTCCCATTTTTTCAAAGATGCGTCCTTACCGTTCTGGGAACACATAACTAAGTTGCGTGCAAACGGTTAAAACAACAGTCGAGAGTGTTTCTTGTTCGTCTAAGGAAAAATACAGCACATGTGGGACAACGCTACCCTACTCGATTTTAATTTAAGTTATTTATGACTATCTTTTCTACACAGTACTGTAACCACATTCATAACTATTCTGTGAATACCGATGAAAACCAGTTTGATATGAATCATGCCGTCCTTTGAGTGAATGATGGATTTTGATACCTATGAATATTTTGCCCCGAATAGACAGTCAAGAAAAAGCCACTCAGAATTAAATTAACATTTAGAAAGACATGAAATTGCTAAAAGGGATTTCTAAGGCCCTGAAATTCGAGGTGGAGGCGACGAAGTGATACATAGGATCTGAGGAGAACAGAGTAAGTCCTGCTGACAATCATTCATGACAGGCTACGAAAACGTCCAAAGCCGTGAAGTATCAATACATCTTTGTGGTCCAAAGGAGGACTTTCTCCGCCTGGTCAGCGGAATTCCTTTGAAAATCACTATTTCGTCCGTTATTGTTTACTGTGGTGCCGTACAGTGATCATATCGGTTCCAGGCCTAGTTGTTTGAATTCATAGCATTCGCCATGTAAATGCACCTGTTGGAATTTGGTGAGATGAGGCAACGTTGGTGTCCGATGTGACTAGGACCAGCACAATAGCCAAAGAACTACTGAATTTCGGACATTGTTTGCTGCGTCTTGACTCAACTCCCACTGCCGGACCGCATCGGCGTTGCGTAGGTTGGATACAAAGTTAGTCGATGTTCAAAACTCGTATCGAAATAAGGGTCACAGATAGTACATTCTATTCAATAGTGGGTTTCCTGACACAAGTGTTGATCCGCTGCATTGGCTCTTTGATGATTCACAAAACAGGTTACCTTTTATAGCGTTTTAGCTCTACTTGGAATCGGAGGCATAAATTATCACTGTACCTAACTGGGTCCGTTTTGCAACCACGCAGATGTACTTCACACATGCTGTCAAATGGTAAAAAGATTCAAAGCTCATCAGTCTGTTGAAAAAATAGAAGGGGTTTTTTTCAAACTGTAAGATGTCCCCTTCATAGATCAAACCAAATGATAACTCGCAATAATTTTGATTTAATTCGAATGCATTCGGCGTGAAATCTTGATGCTGTAATTCGACTGATTGAGGGACACCGCCAGTGAAGTATTTTCTAGAGTTTTCAGAAGAGTGGTTTTCTCTTCAGGAACGCTTCTTTCGGATGACCATCATTTATCAAAAAGAAGAATTTATAAGTCACTAACTGGAGAGCATAAGTAACAAGACGCATTAATCTTTCTTCCAAAAGATCGCTTCCAAGGAAGTGAACAAAATGCAACCACATGATGGAATCTCGTGACCAAAGCGTTGATGATGTCATATTTTGCCTAAACGCGACTTAATGGCATTAGTGAGCTGGCGCTAGTGGCCGAACGGTTGCTTAGTTAAATAATAGCCGGAAGTTTGCGAGTTCACATCTCCCTGGGGGTCTGTGAGATGCGCATCCTTGATGATTCCCAACAAAAACGAAACAGCTGTACAGTGTTTTATCTGGTACGAGAATATTTTGAACAAAGTCGACAGTGATGCTTGTGTTTCCAAGTTCATTCGACCACATTTTCAATTTAAGATAAACTTTGATCGAATTTCTGGATTTCAAAAGTTAAACTGTGTAGTCGCTAGAATGGAAAATCAGAACTGAAGAGTTATTTATAGGAGACTTTGTTCGAAACAACTGCCTAAGTTCATGGGCTAAATCGTGTGCTTGTTGACAAGAAGAGTTTTGGCACGCTGCCAGGAAAGCGTTTGGTGTGTTGTGGATGCTGCTATAATGATTGTGGTCAGGCTACGCTTTGTGCAAAATTATCCCAAGGGTAAATAGCATATTATTATATTTACTCCATGCACTAAGGTGAGGTGGCTTATGCCTCTAGTTTTTCATTCACAGATATTACAGTAAGAAGACATCGGTGCACTCTGAGGATAAACGCCTGCAACAGTTTACAAGAAGGCGATAGATTTATTAGGTTGAGTAGATAGGTGGGCAAAAAGGGTTTATCTCATAAACACATCTTTTTTTGTGCCTGTTATTTGTTTCCCATCCCGGGGAGCAAAAATTCGTTCGTTGTTTCACACTTCATTATAATGTCGATGGCTTAGCACCTTTGGAACGTTTCCAACCAGAACGTAGGTAGACACAAAAGATTGGACGAGGTACATGACGATCCGGTAATGTAGATGCAATCCGCATAGCGTGCTTACGAGGGGTGACTTGCTCGTCTTTCCAAGGCAAGTTGTTTCTACAAAACATCTGACACACCTACGCATTAGTTATTCAACAACAATAACATACAAGCATTCCACTATCTTCTGCTCATATTCATAGTAGGCAAGTGGATGTATGATGCCGACAGATAATGTGATGTCACGTCATAGGAACTAAAAGTCCCCGAAATCTACCCTTGCTTTCTCTACACGAAAAGTACTATCAAATTTCCCTAGACAGTATGGATCCATACAATTCTCCCGAGTAAAATTCACGATGCCGTGGACGGCTGTCGTTCAAGAGTTAGATCCTAGCGTGGTGTCAGCCAAGCAAACAGTGGGACCTTACACTGCAGCTGCGAGAAAGCCTTTATTCCATACTGTTTTCCCTACTTCACATACATCACCCTCTAAAGGGAAACAAATTTGGATTAATTATATGGAAAATGAACTGCGAAAAACTTTGAGAACACCCAGTAAAACCTAATTAACTATGGAGGTCGAAAAATTTAGTAAAGGAATGGCAGTATATGACAGTGGTATGACCGCACTTTCGGGGGAAGTGTGCATCCTGGATGTATACGACTTTGATCGATGTTATCAGATGTACCTGTTGGACATGAGTAATGGGTGAGACTTTTCCAGCTTCAGCTATGATATCATGCGCACTAAGGATGTAACTGAAGATGCCGACCGCCTAACACGAATGTGAGCTAATTCTCCAAAAGAGGTAACGAACCACATTTCATAAGGCACAATAAAACTCATCGAAAGCCCACTGAAAGTTTCATTCTTGTACATTTGGTGAAAAGACACGGTAGATGAGAGATGCATTCAAAGATCGCTCGATACTCCGCGAAGTTATTTGGTTGTACTGGGGGAACAAATCCCAGGAAATAATTGTAGTTCGCGAAGTGCGTACAATTTGGGTTTAAATAGAACGTAAACTGAACGGAACCTTTCGAACTGCAACTACCTAATGGACCAAACAAGGGTGAAACTGGTCGTGGTCTGCCAGCAACCTAATGAGTAATGTTTATTCAAGAAAACCAGTCGACACTCCTATTAACACTAATTGCATACGCAGTGGTTATAAATACCGGTTTCTTCCATGAGGATATCCGAAATAGACCATCTAGGTAGCTGCATACAATGCCAAGAAATGAGAAACCCTTATACAACCATGCACAAATAATTTAATGGTAGTGTAAGTGAAGGCAATCTACGCTGAAAAACCAAGAAGCACTGTACAGCTGTTTCGTACCTGTTGAGTATCATCAACATGCGCACTTCATGCATTTTCAGGGAGTTTTAAATCCGCGACCTCCCACTTGGTAGTTTGAAGACTTAACCGTAGACTATGAGCGGCTTAGCAGCAGTGTGATTGACTGGCACTTAGACAGGATAGTGCTAGTCAATACGTAACCGCGTAATGCAGCGGAAGGACCTAAACAGGTCAGTCATAAGACATGTGTTCATTACTTTAAAACTTTGTCTGGGTTTATCGCGACTTCAACGGCCAAGCATTACGCAAATTTAGCCTATTGTTTAGTCCTAGCTTATCAAACATCAGCAGGTACGGATGCCGGACGCAAGCTGAAATTTCGTCGCAGCAGACAACTTATGGAATTCCTAATATTGAGTCGCTTATTCGATTCTTTAGCATTCCATCTTCTCGTATCGGTGAATACCCAAACTATAGGTCACACAAATGCCATCATCGAGGTCACCGTAACTGTGTATTTTGGAGGAACTATTAGCCGTCATTCCGCTACAAGTGATATCATATGAAAACAAGATAGGACCGACGGAATAACACCCAGAATATCCTCCGTAGACTGGATGGTTTCAGCTGAAACGAAAAACTGTTCAAGGTGCCTTCGCTTTCAGAAGAAATGTTCCGAGGTGCATTCGATATTTCTCAGCATAAAAGACGAATCAGGGCAGGACTTATACGATTATATTTGGTCCGCGAAATCTTCATATTGTGTCCTACAGGTATACCGTTGAAGGGGGGGACTTCAAAGAGTCAATAAAATGAAAGTGCATATTGAGAGCAATTTTATTAGGATGCGATTTCTCAATGGAATTTTAGAATTTCGCCCACCTCCGATGCCATCTAACGCTATGAAATGAGACTGTAAGAACGAAAAAACTGGGTATCGGAAACCAATTTAGGGGCAGTTCACCATTTTGATTGAAACAGCATAGATTGACATCACTCACATGATGGAATATTTAATAAACTTTCCAAATCTCCTCAAACTCTGATGGTCCGAAGTTAGTTTAAGCATAATACTTAACATACTACAACTGGACAACGGCCGACTATGTTTATCCGAAAATGCAGACATTCCTTAACCACAGTGTGAAGCTGCGTCCTGGACTGCTTGTTCCAATATCTGCCATGAATTGCGAGGGACTATGAATTTGGGACGTTAGACGACTAACCCTTTTCAACAGGTTCCACAAGCATTTTGGTTTGACATCTTTGAGAAAAAATCCTAGAAAAAACCTGTATACTGTGTAGTATGTCTCCTTAAAAGATGGAATGCGATGGGCGCTCGATAAAATGTACTGCGATCGATACACTGGTGTCATGTTACGCGTATACAATGGGTGAATTAGTGGTAATAAATACGTGAAAGAATCACAGTGGATATTCGCGAGATTTTTTACAAACAACTACCTAAGTGGAAGTTCACAAACGACTGAGTCGTGATATGTGGAACCATTCAAAATCCGATGAGAAGGAAAGACGATTCTCACGATTCGAAATGGAATAATGAATCGAGTGTTAGAGGAAAGAAGCAAATGCCTCATGGTGTTTCAGAGAGGTTTAGTAGACAATCGAAGGATTTATGGCTGGGTGTTGCTTCACAGTGTATTTTCAGAGTTTGACTGATTGGTTTGTATGCATTTAGTTAGTTCATCTGTACACAGCATTGAAAATAGGGCGCCTCATCTGCTAATCGTGTAAATCTGTCGTTATTTTCGGACTCATCAGGAACCACCTAAAAATCGAACTTACGGGGGCCACATGACCTATCGTGACAGAGCAGGTTTTCTATGTACCGCGTGATGGCGCTACCAGTGAAAATGAGCTATGTGAGAAATGAATCCGGTTCCCCTGTTTCATCAGCATCCTTATCCATATGGCCTTCAAAAACACTGGCAACGAGAAAACACCCTCTTTATGATGAATGGCACAGTACAAAACCCTTATCTGATGGGAGGAGGTAAAAAGCCGGTGTAGAAAGTAAATGCATTTTGATGCATAATATGGTAATATAAGAATAGGGTTCCATCTAAAAAAACGTGGCTGATCACGGGAGCACGAATCGATCGAGCGGACCCCCTCGGTGCCGTTTTTCTCTGTTCATCTGGACAACCTTGGTTCGTTTAGAGCTGGAGGGAACGTACAGATGGTAGAATAGAGATTAGGATCAGCTTCTACATAATAACTGCTAGTGATAAGTTATATACAATTCTGATTGATCGATCACGTCAACGAAGTTGGTTTTTGCGGACCTATGAAGACAGTGGTTCCAAAGGCTAACATAAACGAGTAGGCGAGACGACCTAAGACAGTACGAATGAAGGAGATGTACTGTTAGCTCTATGACAGATTAAGTTGTCAGCTGGTCACATGATATCTAGCGACTGATTGAAAACTGCGTGCAAAACCGTACAGCGTGTCCGGTTTATTTGTACCTTGGGTTACATTGTCTAGCCCTAGTTCCGACTGCCCTCTGAAACAACAGAATGCAGATTCCGAACACCGCGGCAAACAGAAGTGATCAGAATCATAATATTCTCAAAATTGTTCCGCAAAACTTAGGTGGCATGGTGGAAGAATCATTCATCAGTAGTAATGCGGATCTATCGAAAATGAGAACAAACAGATAATTCCACTATGTGGGAGGTTAAGCAGACCAACAAACTTTTTCCTACAATATCCGCCTTTGATTTCGCAAATGAAAAATATGGAAGGCCTTTAGCATATGTTATTACTTTTTTTGTGCTTTCCATATCGCAAGTCTTTTCTCACAACTTTACTGTACTTTTTACACAGTTGGTACGGACGTCCAGCAGTGAACCTGGAAGGGCTTTATCTAATTGTCACCTTCCTTTGAAGGAAGTCGTGTGCTTCGAACCGGTCCCACAGAGTACCAACTGGGAAGGCGACCTAGGGATTGAGCTAGAAATTACATCTAGCGCAGCACATTTACCGGCTTTGACAATGAACTAGGCTGTACCCTGGTATGTAACAGTGTCCCACGATGTCTTTGGTGCACGGATTCCGTGGGCTAAAAATACTCACATCGATTTCACCTTTGCAATAGATTCACAGCAATGAGCACTGGTTCCATAGTTTAGTATGTGCACAAAGAACAATGTTCCACATGAGTGATCGGTACGTTCGCTTCTCGGAAGCACCTGTATCTACACACAGTATATACCTTGCGATACAAATGAACCAAAAGGCGATCCACTTCACGCCCTTTTTGGAAGCAAACTCGCATCTAGAGACCTATCAGGGAGTAGCGAGCGTGGTGTTTTTTGAGCACATTCCTATAAATTGTATGGACTCACCAGGCTGGCGAAGAAGCTAACGGAAGCGATCGCTTTGTCTTACGGGATGTTTGCTGAGTCATGGGAGACGCACTACTTCTGTCTTGGGATGGAAGGGTTTCCCGGATTGCTTCGGCAATTGTGTTTCGGTTGAGGCAATCGTCCAGATGAGTGTTAAACTGTTGAAAGGAATGGATGGAATTCGACCAGAGTACAGAGAAATAAGTGCCAACAGAAAGACGGGTCAAGAATGAGAAACAAAGGCTTTAACTTACTCGTAAATCGCAAAACATTAAGTGCATCACTTTGAATCAACCCGTTCACTACTTACTACACTCCTACTACATTATACTACTCAGTTCAGAGGTATCACGAGTAAAGAATCTTGACGACGTTGCCATATTCGTGGGTAATCTGCTTTTCCAATTAATTTACTAGTCACGCTTTCGCGTTTTGTCATAAAGCAAAAGGTGGAGATGCATGTTGGTTGTTTTCACCGTTGGTATTCTATTGTTTTTCCGCCACAGAGGTGCAGACAGCGCAGTATCGGCGCTGAATTATCGCCCCCAAAAGTGAAATTTTGGTATCTTTTCTGGATTGTTTTGTCTCCAGTTCCTATTTGGACTGACGGTAACGAAAGGAACAACGTTTCGCCTGAACAGTCCCTTCCCTCAAATCTCATTTCCTGGCTGACCCCATGAGTTGTGAGTCGTAGAAATACTTGAAGTGGTTGCCATTATAGGTCACTGAGCGAATATGCATCGAAGATTTCTACTGTTTACTGGTTCCACCAATAACAGATCAATGTTAACCAGAAGTGGCGATTTACAGTTCGATTTGCAAGGAACGTTTCCACGCAATATTTGTGTGGAGGTGGCTCGAGAATCGTAGTGTGATGCCAGCTGAATCGTTATCCCTTTTTACAAGCGCTTGAGTCGATATTGTACTGAAAAGCGAGAAAAACGATAGTTTCCATATTTATGCCGTTTGTATCAAACGAGCCTTATCTCCACCTTCATGTGTCTTACATATATCTTTTTCTACACGTCCACAATTNCGTTCAATAGACAATATGAATATTATATATATATATATATATATATATATATATATATATGGACTCTGTCAAATGTACCATTCACTTAACAGCGGAAAAGTGACACGCATAAGGGCGTGATATTCAGATGCTCATCCATTTGACCATGCATTAGGCTAATAAATGGTACGGTTAGATAAAAAGGTTTCGTAATCATTTCAACTATGCCAATGATAGATTACTGCGGTTTGTTTACTATGATTGTTTTCAAGCTATTAGGCACATTAGTGAATCCGGCATGAAAAGTACCTCAAGGCAAGTACGGAAAAGCCTTCTCCACCCGAATGCTGATCCTCAGTACACTAGGTGTTAATTAAGGTGGAGTGAGTACAATATTCGCAAACCGGAAAATATGAAAGGCGCATAGCGAAATGAGATGTTACAAATAAAACGTATGCAAATGCAAGTCCTGCGCTTATAGTATAATATTACTACTGACAGTAATATAGAATAATGCATCCGCATTGCAAAATAATCGGAAACTGCCGAGGAATTTTTCTTCTGCGATGTCCTCTCCGGATGGTCTCTCGAAGTAGACGTTTTCACGTTTCCATTCAAGTAAACGAGACAGCACATGCAGTGCTCGTTTTTAATTATCAATTTATAAAAACTGTCGAGGCTAATCAAGTTCGCGCATTACCACACGCTACAAATCAATTTGTTCAGAGACGATGAGAATCTTAGACATTCACTCAAGCGTGAGAAATTTCAGATGTTGGAAATATTTGCAATTAACCGAAATTTCAAACCTGAAAACTGCATAGCAGGTCGGAGATGGTCCATGTTAGTCAGTCCCTCAGGGAAGGACCAACTCTTGATATCCACAGGTATTTATCCGTGAACAGAACACCATTATTCAGGATTAGCAGTGAGTGTAAGGCACAGCTGTAGTATTGTGGTCAAAGTAATAGACAGCATCAGAAAAAGCGTAACACTGGAAAAACCGGAAACATCACTTCAAGTGCTGCGATGAGTTTTATTCTGTGTACTGTGTTCATATTTGGTTATAGTAGAGTTAACACTGCGGGATGCATAAGACTCGGTTATTTGAGACTGTCAGTTCGTAAGAGCACAGCATGTCATTTGAAGTAAAGATGTTGCAAAATCTACACTTGTGAGGCAGTTAGGAGTGAACTGCTATCGAATTTCATTGGTAGCTTCTCAAATATTTTCATCGGGACTTTCCACTACGCAGAGTGATGTCCACATCAGATATTGACACCCGGACGCAGTCTGTGGACAAAAGCTGCCTTCTAAATGCATTAAGAAATGTTGCTTCCACATACTCAATGATTCTGTCGTTATGGACACTCGATTAGACACAATGGAAAGTGGTCCGTCACTTTTTTTAACTTGCGTCTCCAAAGGTTACATACGACCGTACAAGTTGCCGAAACAGCGGACATTAGTTCGCTTGAAAACATGATGAGCAGGACCACCAGGAAAACGTTGCTGAGTGGTACAAGTAGATAATCCTCGGGACGACTTACTCCAAAGTAACAAATCAGACAGCTTAGCGGACGCCAAAACATTACTGAGCATGAATCGACTAAAGCAAAATTTTCAATGCAACGCGTCAAGCCATCTCAGACAGACGAGCATCGTTTGAACAAAAAATGCTCTGATTTTAAGAGTAGCCTTCAAGCAAAGTCACCTTCAGTTAGTTTGTACAAAGTCAATTTGGGATAATGGAAAGTTTTATGTTGCTCGGTGTTTCCCACAGCCGTTATACTGTCTGAATCCTCTACCTTCACTTTGTTTACCGGCCGCTTGTTTCCCCCCAGCTCACAGCAAACAAGACTGGACGAGTGTACTTTGTCCCACTCCGGCAAAACCGGTGCGTAATTTGTGATTCTGTGATTCTATTATCACGTCGCACCGATGAGTTTCCAGCTGTCCAATTCGTCAGAATTTTTTAATATGCCGATGACTGCTTGTTTGAAGTCGGAGCAACTGTGCTCCACTTCTGAATCCATGTGAGTAACGATCCATTCGTTCAAGTTGCCCGTTCGTTCACTTTTGTAGTTATTCACATGTTTATTTATCTAGTTATCTATTCGCTCCAGCAGGTTTAAAGCATCTGCGGGTCGTTGTTCCAGGCGTCGGGAGTTCCACTCACATCCGGTACGCTGGTGCGCACACACTCGCCTCGCAAGTCATGTATGCGGAATTCAAACCCTGACATGGCCAATGGATATGCACTGCTGATGAGTTCTAATAGGAGCGAAACTCGAGTTCAGTGCTTTACCCTCCTTCTGGTATGGACTCATCAGAATGACCGCTCCAGGACAGAGAGAAGACTGTTTAAACGAGTCATGTGATTATACATTCATTTATTTATTCACTTGTCCATTCATGCGTTCTACCATCCAGAAGTTCAGATGTATAGTTATAGATCTGTTGTATGAAAGACCTCACCTACGAATTCGTGCTTAAACAATCCAATCGAAACGTGTCATCATGATTCGCCGATTGCACTCAAAAAGTGATCCGCCAAACAAGTAGTTGCGACAATCCGCTGAATTCGTCAAACAACCGTGCATGAGCTACAAGCAAAATCCTTTCTTCAACATGAAAAATGCACCCCTACTGCACACCCACGAACTGTTCCCCAGAATGTACAAGCCATTGAGCGCATGCAATTCCTACTGAGGGACCTACATGGACCATTTTGTGGCAATAGTGCACTGTTCTACCTAAACGAGTTTATCCCATAATCAGGACAAGAACAAAAACATTTTCACACGTCACTCTAATGCCAGAGTAAGTTCATACACCTGGAAAATCACACCGGATTTTATGTTTATGACTACGTTGTATGAAGTAGCCATCAATCCACTGCCGGACAAAATCGGTTAGGATGACCTGATTGGCGACATTGAGTCATCAAGTTGAGGATGGACTAGCGATGATGCTGACAGTTCTCCAAAGTTAGGATGACCTGATTGGCGACATGGAGTCATCAAGTTGAAGACGGACTAGCGATGATGCTGACAGTTCTCCAAACCACAATGCGTTCTTTGAATGAAAACAAGGAATTCCGAACGACCAAGTTTCCCAAACGAAAGCTAACCCATGATCAACACGGCGGTGCATAAGGATAAGAACGCTCCATTCGGGCCACACTGATACAGGTGGACGCAGACGTTTTCAGGCAAGGCTACACACTACCATTCAGTAAGAACTAAGAACAACAAATATATTTCCTAGCCTAAACAGATTACTCATCAGGTTACTGAAGATTCTTCGACAGCCCAGGGCCGTTTTCTGCCCTATCGAGACCAAGTCCATCCAAATGGATGTTTACGTGGTACACAAGGTTGACGGCAGTTGCAGTCCAATTGCCTGATGAACTCCAAGGACAGCAAAAGCGATCGTGGGATCTCAAAGGCTTTTCAGCAAACCTAGGAGTAGTGAATTCAGTCAAGAAAACATATTCCGATATCTCGAATACCTAAGGCGGTCTACGTGCAGTAGAGCCACTTGGAGAATATCATGAAACAAGAGATTCAGTTCGGATTCGGCTGAGTCCACCAAATTCATTCGGAAATGGGCCTATTTCAACGGCCCGCATAGCTTATAGTATTATGATTTCAACACTGTAAAAATACTACAGGTCAACGTCGGATTATGACAATGTAGCGTTCCTCTGCTACCCCTAACTTTTCGTAAATTTGAAACGCAGGCGTAACCGTACTCGTATGCTCGCCTGAGCAACGGCTTCTCTCTTAATTAAGGTGGTCCAGAGCTGCAGGCTACGCAGATAAACTTATCTAATCAATCTACTTATACAACAAATTTTGCAGCGCTAGCGGAATGTGCTGAAAATATAGTTTGCAGAAACTCCAGTAAACTGTCAGCGTGCAAAGTTAAAATGCGAAAGTGCATGTTACTCCATTTCCTCGGAACACCCCTAATACCAAGCGTACATTAGACTGTACTCAAATCATCCCAATAGAGCGTCAGACCATCAGGTCCTTTATTAAAGGCTTCCTTTCTGTCACTGAAGATATTCATAGGTTAGAAAGTACACCACTGTGTTGCGAAAATTATAGGACCTTCGATATCTGGTTCGCTGGCAAACATGTCACGGAACGCACCAAGTTGGGCTCGTACTCAGCATTTTGTCTCAACTGTACGTGAAAATGAGAAATGCGTGGACGTTCGACAAAGAGTTGTAAAGATTAGGTGGGACAATGTATGGAAGAATGACAAGTGGCGCAACAGCCTATCTGAGGACAAATTATCCGGTCGGGCAGTATACAAGGCAGAACCGAATGACGATGGAGCGCCTAACCAGAAGAATTGGGAGATACAAAGCCCTAGTAACCCCTGGGGAAAAATGAATTGGTTTTGCGAAGTCCCTCGGTATTTCGGAGGAGTTCACTTTCATTTGAAGAATGAAATTCAAAGAAAAAACCTAAATTACTTCCCTAACTATATAAGAATACTCTTCACTGCATCTGAGCAGTAAAGATAAAACGCGACAGCAGAAGGCCGATTATTTTTTCGCCCTTAGGTGGGGAGTGCAACGATCCCACCACACACCGCGTCGGCCAAAGAGCCATATGTGCTAATGCACATACTTATCGCGTATTTATGAGTGAGTGTACACAAAGAACACCCAAACAATGGAAGAATCCTCTTATGATGAAGCTCTTTGACTAAAGACTACTGCCATGGGTGTGCAACAGTAGCACCAATCAGAGTCTCCAACACAACACATGTCAGGACCATCCATACTGTTCGGGGGCCAGCCGTCCGTAATAACCGAACATCACATCATTTGGACGGATGTGTCACGTGCAGGACACGGGCCAAACGAAGGCATGCCCTGATTGGTCAGATTGCTAGCCAATCCGAGTCAAGCACCCGTGACTCGACGCTTCTCGCCCCCTCACGGAGATTCTGGCACGACCTTGTGGAACATTCTGTGACTACCCTATAAATACAGCTGTAATAATTTTCCTTTGACTCCATACAGGGCTGTGTAGAGCTACCGTACCTTTTGATATACCGTAGTGGGCGGAGCAGGAAGCCAAGGGACCGACACAGAGTTGCACTACCGTCCAGCAAGCTACAACACACACCGCAGGGGGGATCCGACTGTCCCATCCAACAGGTTGGTTTTTGCTGAGAGAATTACCACACTGGTGGATGTACACAAAACATGGATACGCAGAAGATTAGACGACAAAGGAAGGTAGCTTTACGCTGGGTTTGAAAATAGGAACATTGAAACCTTATCAATACCTTGGAAAAAGGCTAACAACTTACGTTCATCCCAACCACTCGAAATTGTGGAATCGCAAGTCTGCTTTCCGATTTAAGGTAGCCACATTGTTGTATCGGTCAGCTGACGTCTCGGCCAGAAAGTATCGTGGTCAAAGCGTGACACAAATGATATAATGAAGTGAACAAGTGTGTCAAATCAATGTCTACTACTGCTGAATTCCGTGCTGGATTTCCAATCTAATTCATTGGAATTTATTAAACACTAACCTCTTCTTCAGACGGAAGCTTCAGTACTACGTTGCACACTGGACAAGTGAGGATAATGGCTCGTGAATCCAAAATGTTGTCATCTTGCGTGGAGGATGTAGCAAGGTCCTTCACATTTGACACTTGTGTCCAAGACAGGATCTGAAACACACAAAAACGAGAAAAATCCATCGTAGTTAACCGACCTAAACAGAAGGCGAGAGTATCTTCAGTCTATTGTATTGTTAGTGCCTAAGGGAAACCATACGTCCACAAAAAGCTGTTTCCAAAAAGACGCATCGCGTGGAGAAGCTTCGTAGAGCGGACAGATAGTAACTCTGTTGTCAGAACGGCAAAAAGCACCAGACTTGTGTAGCTTTTCATAGACACTAATAACAAGTCGGTAGACAAAACACAGAAAACCAACAGCGTCTTGCCAAAAGAAGACGGGGTGTATTTTCGTCACAGTCGACACTGTAGGATATATCTTAGGAAGACGAAAGTCGTACTGGACAGCAAACCCGTAACAAAAAGGTTTACGGAGTTCTCTCTCACGAATTCATACGCTTATTTTATTTCACAGTCACCAAAATAGTTGCATGCACGTTTGGTCATTGTACCGGAATAATGTCATCGAATGCGAGCGTGATTTCGCACAGATTTTAAAACCCAGATCCGGGTAGCAGTTCCCCTCAACCTAAATACAGAGGCTACACTGCATCTAAACTAGCCAAGAAGGACCAGTCATGTTAGAGGTATGTCGAGCTATTCTCATATCCTTTGTAACCTGCATGCTTTGTGTTTCGCGGCTGAGAAGAGTAGAGTTAATATGTGGCGAAGTTGTGTTGGAATACCGAATGACCGGATATTTAGCCAACCCAACAGCCTTTGGCATTGAACAGTGAGACAGACCCGAATCGCGTAACAATCGCTGAACAGTGGAACAAAACAACACAGTTGTGAGACAGACCCGAATCGCGTAACAATCGGTCATGCAGTGTGTAAAAATGGGTAAGTCAGACGAGTGTTGTTTGATTTCAGCCAGAAAATTGCCATCGAAGGACGAGAACGGCTTGGAACGACTGATTTGTTCGAAGCACTTTAAAGTCATACATCACTGCTCATGATTGTTGGTAGACCCAAGCTCAATCATGCCGTCCAGCTAAGGGCAACTTGTTCTGTACGGCAAAGAACGACCTAACAATAAATCTCCCCTAGCTCGAACTTGCGAGGTGGAGTCCGATAACCCCACTGCAAAAAATCGCGACCACTTTGGTGACTGCGCCTCCAAGAACAGAAAAATCTGTATCAATCTGATAGAAAAGGCTTTTAGCACGATAGTTTTCCTCAGGGTGTGCGTTACTTGAAGAGGATCGCCCCCACGTATAGTGACATAAACAAACGAAAAGGTCCTTTCTCAAAATCCACTGATGTCCGAAAAAAAGCGAGAAAAATTTTATAAATATGAAATGAGGTCCGAGGCAACAGGGCAAAATAGTGAGTTTGTTGGCGACAGTGATCGAGATCGGTAAGTCGAAACTGATATTGCAATAGGATGCACTTGAAACACACTTGAACTTTACAAAGTAGTCTCCATAAACATCATACTGGATGGTTGCGTAGTAACGCGAACAATTGTCTGTAAACACTTCCACAGCGGTGCATGGTAAAGATTGGTTGCAATTTATTCAGAAACGCATACTGATGTGGTCTAGTCAGATAAGATCACGCCCACGATACACAGCAGGAGAATGACGAATATAGTACATTTTGAAGCGCAGAAAAAACAACGGACGGATGCGTTGTGACAGAGATGTGGGGAAACTGTTCGCAGCCGAATGAATTCAACTTTTTTCCGAGCTTAGCAGCTGGACTGTAAACGTTTCGTTCCATGCCATCAGTGCAGGATTGGTTGGGAAGAGATCATGGTTGTTTCGCAAGGCTTCGAGAAGATTGATACGTTGTTTTGTAAATGAACTATCTTGTCCAACCAGTTTTCCAGATTCACATTTAGTCTGATTTTCAACTGACCGACTGCACCATTCCAATTAGGCTTTAGCGATTTGGGTTGACTGAAGATAGGATCGATGGTAGGATCGATGTCGAATATCTGACCAATGGAAATGAATTCGTTCTGCTTTCGGGTAGGACTAAGCTCTGGTAGGTAGAGGATATGTCGATGGGCCTCACCAGTGAAAAACTTAGCTTCACTGGATAGTTATGACTCATCCAACTTCATCCGTTTCACTCATGCTTTGGACGTAAAATTCACACAGAAACATAATTTGAAGTGATAGAGGACAGATTGTTTCGGGCCATATAAAAATGATATGGAAGAAACAGAGTAAACACGTCTTAATTCACCTCTGCGATTTGACTCTGTCACGTGTTCCGAGTTTTATGGACACAGTCGCAGTCGTCATCAGTGAAATGATGTCTCGGAACTCCGTCATTCTTGACGCACTGTCTAAGAAATATCGTATTCACCTTTCATCGGGCATTTTTTACACCGAGGTTGTCAGTCGTAAATGCATTATCATCATCATCGTCAGCTGTAATAACCGCTTACTCGTCGTACAGTGGTTGTAGCTGCCGCAGTTTCGTTCACCGATGATTTGGAGGGAGGGGGAGGTAGCTGCGCATTGCAGGCGGGAGCTGATAAATTGGTGCATAAATCCAGCACTGTCAGTGGGCTGTCAAGTGGGGGAGGGGTTGGAAAAGGAGCTATGCATTGAAGGCAATAGCTTGGATGCACGAGCGCCATTGAGGGCGCAGTCGTAAATGCAATGACCCGAAAACCTTACTGAACGGATGTGAAAAGACTACAGTAACCATGTGAGATTTTAACGTCGGTGACCCTCAATTCGTAACTCATCAGTCACCTTTAGGACGTGGGACAGATACGTTTGGCAGATTAGGGGAAATCAACGCAAAAAACTGCGCCCAATGATTTCGATGGCGATGTGGCCAAATCGCTATAGTTCACTCAGCAACACGAAACTTTGTAGCTCCAGTTGACGAAGGATCTTCAGTGCACCTGGATCCAAGACTACACGACATGATCGCCGGCTGTCTGTTTACAGAAGGTACATCTGTATGTGGCGTGACGAAAGCAGCTAGATGGTACATTATTCAGGCTCATCCAAATATAAAATTCCCCTCTGAGTCTGACCAGGAAAGCTGTATCAATTCCTGGGCTTAGTGTTCTAAAGGCATTGTAAGAGTACACTAGCGAGATACACGATGTCCAGTAGTAAATGGAGCATAAAACTTTTTTTGAGGTAATTTCGCACTTATGAAGCACGGCACAGTAAGTTCGACAGTCCTCAGAGGTAAATCTGAATGCTATGCGCGATGTACTAGAGATCATCAGTTACCCGGCACGGTTCACTGACAGGTGCTGAACACCCGGGGTACCGAAAGATGCTCGACAGCGAAGATAATCGGTGATACTACTTCTGCTCTAGTAAACATCGTCTTGTAACAATGCGAGTTCGACGACGACAGAAAACGGTCCGGTGCATCGCCTCACCAACTCCGACATACTATAGCAGTTCCATTAAATCTGTAGGTGCAACCTTCGTGAGTTGGATAATGAGGCACTGGACAGATATTTGTTTGGATGTGTTCCTTTCTGGGCATTCAACCATTCGGTGAGAAAAGCACAGATTACAGTAACCAGCCCCTCAAACAAACCGACTACGTGGTAGGTCCTGTAACTGCGCTCCGAATTTTGTCCAAATCCGGAGAAGCAAAAGCCACTGAGATCTATCAGCCCCAACACAGATGACAACTTCGTCGTCCACCTCTATCGAACCCAAAACAAATTGACCATTACCACATGACTAATTTACTCATTCTGTATCTAAGTATACCGTAGCATGTATTTTGCCCTAGTTGGACTACGAACTACCCTGACTACGAGCAGTTTTTTCCGATCCTTCTTCCACGACGCATCCGTTTGCAGTGAATTTTTCTTCCGCACACGAAAATATACTCTATCTACCATCTGTATAATGTGTGTCGGAGACATTATCTCATCTGATTAGATCATTTGTGTGTTGCTGAATAAATTGTAACTGTTCTAGGCCACACGTCGCAGTGAAAATGTTCACATGCAACTGTTCGCATCACCAGACAACTAATTCTTGTGATGAGCAAGTAAGTGGTGAGTGAGTCAACATCGGTGAGATCCTACAAGTACATTTTAACGTTTTTAGCCCTTTCATTTGTCTAAATGGAACACATTTCTCTTTGATTTTCTATTTGTTTAGCTGGTCCGCTGGTTGAGCTAGGCCATAAGAGGTTGCACCACTTAGCCGTTTCGGGTGAGCAAGACTTTAAGAAGAAAGCTTTTTTTAGTAAGAGATGACGAGGTGACGTTGCATGGAATGCGGATCGCACACACCAAACTAGTGTACACATGAACGTGTTACATTCGAAACTTGCGAACGTCTTCCGTGAACTGACGGACTATGTGAATGAAGACTCTGGAGTGCGAAACCAGGCCAACCTAAATAAAATACCACTGAACTATCGTTCGTAAACCATCATAAAAGCACGTACCAAGTGTCGATGCTACGAGTTAAGGTCAGAGCCCTTTGGAGACAGGTTGCGGAAACCGTTTTTGTGGCACGTATCTGACCTCACAGAGGAACCGCTGTCAGAAGTGCTCAGCATTCAAGTGTTGAAGCAGCGACGTACGCATGTCCGAAAATGGACCGATCACAAATAAGTGCATTTGTTCAACCATGAAACAGGACTATTGACGATCAGTGTTGGGATTCAGGGGCATCCGAATGTGGCGAACTGTCTTGCGGCAACTAAATAACTGCAAGTGGTGTTTTCAGTTACAGGCGTCTAACTGCCCTTTTCAAGAAGGGAGGCGAGTGGACCTAGCTGATACTAATCCGCGCCAGATACGACCAGATATAGGTTGACTGGTGATCAGGAGATGATACGAACGAAATCGTCTATTTGGATACAGCGTCTGGACAATGATGCAAGGCGCTCTCATTGGTAAATTGTGCGTGCGATGGAGATTAAGATTACTGGCTAGCGATCGTGGAAGATGCGTCAGTTTGTGAGTCGAATGGTAGTTTCTTGCAAGAAAACCTGCAGATGAAAACGCAATCCGTTTGTGACATTGACCAATCAAGTGACTCCAGGTTTTGAAGTGTGCCGTGGCATAGGAACAATGATGGTATTTAGAAATTATTCCATAAAACCGTAGTTTCAAACAGAGTGGCTCAGCTCTCCAATCCACCGCACAACGCGGGAGCAAGAAAACAAAGAACTTAGCATGCCAGAACAAACAGACCATTTCACACGGGTCGGTGACTTAGACCTGAAGCAAAATAAAACCGAACACAATGAGCTGCGATGTTGTGGACGAAGTTCGGTGATCCTGCCGCAGTACAATCAACTGAGGCTTTGTAAAAAGACCAAATTAGTCTGAATTAGTGAAAAACCCGTATATAACGCAGAGATAGAGTCGATGAGTAATTCCAAAAGCGTCTATGTGGATGTTAAAAACAACAATTCCGACGTCATTCAGGGGCATAAAACCCCTTTTTAAGGAAACCACAGTTCGCAGTTGGCGTGTTCCAGATTTAAGATAAAAAGTGCTCGGAAACTCCTTGAGAAAATTTAACTCCCCACGATAAGCTGTCAACACCGTACTTTATGTCACTCCACTTTTCACAATGTAGCAACTGCCAGTCAAAATCAAGAACGTCTCAAGGCTATTCGGACCATCAAAAGCGATTGTCAGTAAGTGTTAAGTGTTCAAACTACTAGCAGGGAGGTCGCGGGTTCGAGACTCTTCTGAGTTTCGTGAGATGCGCACTGCTGATGATTCCCAATAAGGATGAAACAGCTGTACAGTGCTTCTCGGCTTTTCAGCATAGATTGGCTTCACTTGCAGGACGAAATCTCCACAATGAGATTCTGTTTTCACTCCGCCGTTGCTGCATTCTGTAGATGATGTGAAGCTGAAACCAGTAAGCTGAGAGCCAGTTTTTCAACTTTTTTCCATGTGTAACGTCACCATTTCGAGCAACTTGACGGGGATAGTTTGGACCGCCCAAAATATGAACTGCGGTGAAATTCCTAACTGTTATATGTGACTGATGTTTTAAGATCATTCTTACTGGTATAGTATATCAGTTAAAATTGACAGTGCCCCACAATCTGACAAAATAAAGTAAGGTCCAGAAATTTTGACCGCCTGCACTCCATTTTAGGTGACTTTCTGTACATGCACTTTGAGCTCCGTCAGTATCGTGCTCAGTATAAATCGAACGCGGGATCAGTTCCAAGTGTCAAATGCCGAAACAACGAATACGATATTAGCTTTCGACCTGAAAAGCTGAAGGCATTCAGTGAATATTCTGTGGAGTCCGACAATAGATGGTGGCCGTTGGCTTGTTCGCTGATCGATGACATTCACACAAATCACCACAAGACGCGTCAAGATTTAACGTCCCAAGTCATGGCACTGGAGAGCCTATCCCAGTGCTAACACCTACTTTTGAGGGAATGCAGCCCAATAAAAACTGTAAAAAAGTATTTTCCAAACTAAGTGATCATGTGTTTGTGTGGTTGTGCCACCACCACAACCCACCGCTACGCACCCCTACGCTTCCCAATAACGCACTGATGATGTCATCTCGATTGGTGATGAAACGTCTGCAATCAAATTGCCCAGCTCAGCGAACAAGCCAACGACCACCATGTAAGCTATCTGAGCTACCGACATTTTCCTCTATAGTCCGACAATAGATCACGTGCACCGGGAAAATTCTCTAATCATATCGGACATTTTCACACATGACCACTTAGTTTGGAAAATACTTTTTTACAGTTGTTATTGGGCTGCATTCCCTCAAAAGTAGGTGTTAGCACTGAGATAGGCTCACCAGTGCCATGATGTGGGAGGTTAAATCTTGACGCGCCTTGTGATGATTTGTGTGAACATCGCCGATCAAAAGACTCATCTACTCCAACCGCCGGCCAAACTGAAAGGCTGCTACTACAATCGTTCGGTTTTTGAGACATTCGCATAGACCAATTTCAGTATGCCCCTCTAAAAAAACGTTCATAAATGCACTCATTAGCATGCCAATGCGGCTTTCACAGTGGACGAGTCTGAATCGCAGCTAAATCTCTGGTTTGTGATGTCCCTCCTCAACTGAGTGTGCTTCGCAAGGCTGCCTCATGTTCCACTTGGTAGGTCATTTGGGATAATGCATTGTATATACAAAACATCGTATAGGCGTAACGCACTACTCAAAAGGTTGCTGAAAACCCTTTGACAGCCAACGATCAGCTTCGTCCATTCGGCGGCACATTCAGTTGAGGAACATCGTAAACGATAAATTCATCTGCGATTCCCTTGAAAACCAAGTCGGCATGTAAATGAGTGTATATGACTAATTTCGTGCAAGTTGTGTTCAGGTGGAAGACAAGGTTGACGGAAACTCGAGGACAGCGCATATCTGGTGAGCTCCAGGAAGGTCGAAGCCCGCTTGGGGCTGTTGAATAGTTTTCAGCAAATTTATGAATAGCACGTTATGGCACGTTATAAAATGCCCACAAATTCTGTTGCCGAGAAAGAAAATGAAATCTGTTTGATATGTACATAAAAACGGCTTAAATGACTAACCGAAGCGCCTACTGACTTGTCAGATTTCCGTGTGCGCGAAGTTGTGGGTTTCATCTTCCTTGTTGTCAACCCAGCCGATCCAGTGTTCCCACTTTGCTTCGCCGTCGTTTGAGGACAAGCCGTGCGATCAAACTCATCAGGCTGATTATCAACTGGTTCGAAATTCAACTTTTTCGTAGCCACAACATGTGCGAGCGCCTCTTCCAGGCTACGCTGTCGGATCTGTGGACACATTTCGGCTGGAAGCAAGCTGGACATTCGAAGACCTAATTGGGAATGAAAAAGTGGTACGGTGCGGAGAGCTCATTAAACAGCACACCAGTCCTCAAGAAACGCAACGCAGAAGTATACTGTTTAATTGTAGCTCCGTTGGTTAAAAATGCCTGTTTTCGCAAGACTAAGTTACTTCTTCCTGAAAAAACAAAACTTCAAGAATTCACTTAGTTAGAAGATCATCTCACTGGTTAGAAAATTCCAGGAAGGGATCTTTCACCAGATCATATACTGTTTCAGTTCCATCCTAAGAGATCAAAAGAGAAAGGTGAAGACTGATAGCATAGTTTGGAAAGACAGTGGAGACAAACATGGGCGCGTGGTGAACACCTCAGTCCGGGCCACCTCTACCCAGTATCCGAGCTAGATAAATAACATTTACGAAGGTGAAGAACATTTAGTGTGTGTGTGCGTTTTTCGAAACGACGCAACAAAGTCACTATCCATTCACGATATCTTGACGTGAAAAAAATACAAACATCGTACGGAAGAATGAAGCTAACAATGTTTTAACCATTTTACCAAAGGATAAAAGTGTTCAAAACACTTAAAACAGTGAAAATGGCCACAATCCATGAAAAATACCAGACGTACATCCTTGGATAGGTGGTTCAAGGTACCCGAATTCATATGGCACAGTTGATTGAAAACGCGAGCTATATGAGACTATTGAGCTCTACACGGCTCCTACCACTTTTGAAGGAATGTGCGGACCAAGTGTCCATTCCCATCAGTTAGCACGGACAACAATATGGGTGGAACGCGAAAGATACTACCGATAATATCGACATAATGGACTCAGTTTGTCCTCAATTCATTGTTGATGCTACCTAAATCCTGCTCACAACTGCTTCGAAAGTAGCACACAGTCAAATGCCTTCCCGTAGCCAGCGATCACACTGGTTTCAGGTATGATGACCATGTTGTGCTCAGATGTTCTTTTGCTTTAATTTGGACAACTTCGGACTGCCGGGCTGGCGCGAATCAGGGAAAACAATCATTACTGACGAATTCCAACCAATTGAGTTTGGAGAGAATATTACCAACATGTTATTGGGAGCAGCAGGAGTTCAAAGTGAACACCGGCCCCTAACTCAAAGCCCTGGATAAACTCGATGCTCATGCTCACATTGCATCACAGAACGCTACACGGATCTTCCTCAGCCCTTCATTTAAGAAATCAATTATCCTCACGAATTATTCTAGGTATGAATGTAGATGAACAATGAAAAGGGAAGGCAACAAAACCAGCAAGTAAACGAACTGAAGATATTGCAATGCGGGTTGTGCTGGGCACCTAAAAACGGCTACAATATTGTTAAGATTTTACGAAAGCTTGTTGTGCCAAACATGTTGCAGTGTTATCTACTAAAAACTGCAAACGGAACGTTAAAATAACCAACGGATATCGCAAGACTGTTTTTCGTGGCCAGCCACAATACTTTGTTGGACGACATTGTGTACCTGAGTATGGAGTTGATTGAATACTAAGAGAATGGAGGCGGATTACGAAGTGGAACCAGGAAGACATTGAAATGTGCTATGCAAACAACTGAGAAATTCGTTGAGTTTGTTTTCGAGAATACCGAAATTCTAAGGTGAAGATTGGAGAAATCAGCACGAAATTTAGAGCTGGGGGGATCACCGACCATGTATTACCCATCAAATCACTGTAGGAAGCCTACCAATTCCTTGTGTGGTTCTGCGCGACCTGTTACGATCAAACAAATCCATTTCATCAAATAAAAATCCATCCAGAAAGGAACAGTGTTTTACTGTTCTTCTCAGCGGTCTCCCCTCACAGGGTGACTGTAGTGAGTCCAGTACATCAGACAAGTAGGTGCGGTCTAGGGCAAAAAGCCTAAACGTTTTAGTGGTCAGTTTGACATGGGAATGACGTACAAGTTAAATAGATAACTTACCCATGAGTCGCAAGGTGAGAGCTTTTGGTTCTGCTCGAGCAGTAGGTTGTTGCCGCTTGCTTGTGGATGCTACCTGCTTGTTTGCGGGTACCGCCATTCTCTCGTTGGCCATCTCCTCACGCAAAATTTCCGTCGCGAATGTTGCAATAATTTCCGCATCGTTTGTATAGTCTGGGAGCATTTGAGAACGTGAACGATTTTCGAACGTATCAAGTTTTAACTTCAAAGTGAGCGAACGACCCTGTGTGTTGAGAAGGTGAAATAAGTGCGAGGTAGTTTAGAGCAGGCCAGCTAGTGCGGATCTCGAGGGTCCAACCCAATGACAGACAGCTGAAACAGAGGGGAGCTCTCTCGCAAGAAATACAGGTATCTAGCGAGTGGATGGCATGAGTCACATTGTCAATCAGCTCTACTGATGCCATAACTAAATGAATTCAGGTTGAGCTGCACGACCTCACTCGTGCATTTGAATGTGAATATGATCGGATAGAGATAATAGGAGGTTCAGTATTCCTAAAACGGTCAATAGAAAGTAACTCAAAAGCGACAGAGGGGATTAATATAGGTCGCATCATCACTAATAACAACCACGGTGAATTTGCGTGAAAGTTTCCGCATATCTTTGTGGACTACCTGGGGTCCCAAGCAGAAAATAGCCACAGTGATGGAATCAGAAGATTCCATGGGGACTTTGAACGACTTTCTAAGTGCTCATGCATAAGTTCCACTCGGGAAGGAATCAAAAACATTGACAACGGCGAATATAACTTCTTGCTGTTCGACAGGCATCTGCTTCCTAGTATTCCTAAAGAAACCATGGATCCAGATTTGAATGTGTTCAAGGTTATGTTGGCCTACTAAGATGACAAAGACGTTTATATAGAGTCAGTTGACGACCAGTAGCAGAGTCAAGGCATGTTTTGGAAGAGTTGAGAGGACGCATGTCACCTTAAGGTCCGGAAGGTGTAGCGGGCGCATGAACTGAACTACCTGAGACACGTACTACGGAGAACTGGTTATTGAACAAGTTAAAACATCCGAAATCAGCGCAATGATGGCTGGATCTGGAAATAACTGGGAGCTTCAGTCACACGCTGTAAGAAAACGCTATTGATACTTGAACTCTGACATTCATAAGTCGTGATGAAATGCACAGCCCACAAATGAGATCTACAAAGACCACGAGGGAACAAAATGCGGACAATCATTCATCAATTTTAGTTTGCCTCAAAAGCATGGGGAACCTCACATATCGCGAGTGGAAGCATGGAATTACCTTGACATGTTCTTCTTTCAGATCCTCTGATAACTTGGCTGACAACTGACGACAACGCAGAATAAGTGCTTCCGGTTCAAAAGTGTCCGGGAAGGTTCTAGAAGAAAAAGGATTAGAAAAGGTAAGGAACAACCTGGTAGTAGTGAAGGAGTAAAAAGGTGTGAACACTGCAGTACACGCACACCGGTGGTTCCGAACTAAACACATTAGTCGTCGTTCGAGGCAATGACGAGAAAAACGAGAATCCAGTTGAAATCATCAGTGAAAATTGCAGGGATTCAAAGCGACGTGACCCTCCGAATAACAACTTAACCAAACAGAAATGAGCTGAAAAAATCAACCGTGTTCAAATTCGATTAGCATGAATAAGGGCTGGTTAGAACCTTGCGGATATTTGTTGATACGCCAGGCAGGCCGAAACATCCGTCGTGCCAACCACCATTTCATATCACAATGAATTCACAGCGTGATATATACGCATATATATATATATATATATCTATATATATATATAT
>NW_008751694.1:1652351-1699347 GCF_000715545.1 Opisthorchis viverrini
ATATCAGCGCTAGACTACACTTGTATTAGGCTTCTAAGCTATTGTATTGGCTTATCGTAAGGAAGAACAATCATTACAATCCATCTCAATATGAGGCAGTGCGCAGAAGTGATAAGACATTTAACCACAGTGGATTGATATTGAACAGTGTTACCCGACTGGAGGAATTGCAAATCTCGTGAATAAAACCGAACGGTTTCCGAAACAATGTTCTTAAACTTTCACTTCGAGTTCCATGTAACCATGCACCAACAGTCGATTCTCATTCCCTTGATGAGTCATAACGCAAATGACAGGGTCAATGTTACTGACTGGGAGTGCAGAATATAACAACTAATGACAGCTGCCACCTTAGTAAAAATTTGTGGGGTTTGTTACTGCAAGATCATTCGATGCGCCCCGGATAGGACACAACGAAAATCAAAGTTGATTACTCACATGCCTTGTGTCTGCTCTCATTTGCAAAAGTTGAGAGAGTAGTTTAAGATTTATGCATTCGAGAGATAGCAATCAACGCATAGTTCACTCCGAAACGTTTTTATTAAAAAAAACACCGGAAAGCAAAAATTTGGTTGATTCACACCTTGCTGGTAAACTATTCTGAGATAAATAGATTTAAATTCGACATCCATCTTAGATTTTTTTCAACCTTATGCGGAAAGCACTCACAGTATTTTCCGAGAATGGTAGTTTGTAGACCGGGTGACTATTGACCTATTTACCGAGCACGGCAACAACAGCCGATTAACAACAATCGATTAACGCACCCGAGCTATTATTATTTCGATGTACGAGCTATTCGTTTCCAAAAGTGACTTTTCAGGTCCATGGTACGATACTACTGATAGAGTTAATACACATTGTTCGACCGTCCACTACCGTTTTCCCCATTTTAGTATCTTTTTGCCATCGTCGCTGGATTCGCCGATTCCTGTGTTAGGGAAAATAGTAAAAAAAGCAGTTAAATAAAACCAGCCGCACTTCATCATTCTCAGTTCAAATACTTGAGGTTACGTTTCACTGTGGCCACCTTAGAGCATCTATGGGGCATATAAATACTGGTGCTTTGTATGTAAGTCCTCCCATGACTGCTTGAAACATTGTATGTTGGATGATCTTCTTTCAACACGGACAATAAACACGATGTACTCGCTCGTACTGTAGTGTTGCGGGCGGGACAAATCAAATCGGTCTTAGTCTAAGTGAGTATGCGTAGCTGCTCCGAGGTCAAGCTTGTATTAGCTTGAACATGAATCCTTTATTGTGATCAGCTTGCGAAGAATTCGGATTGATTCGAGATTCCGTAGAACCATTTACGAGTAGATAGCCCAAAAGAATTAGGTGGAAGCCACCTGCTAGACACATCCGAAGAATACCTATTAAAAGACAAATGCAAATGAATACAATGGCGGTACATTTCGCTATCAACCGAGGGCTGCTGTTAGGCATCAAATAAACAACAGTCGGCACGTAAACTTACCTTTCGACGCTCATGCTTTTACGATCGACTTCATAACGCCCTTGGTTGGAATCCCCTTCGGATAATGCAAGTACGTTAGAATCGTTAGGTCGAGTGAGAATTTCGGGATTAGAACACGGTAACCAGTCGTCATCGCTATGACCTACAGCGATTCTCAAGTAATACGCCATGGCGGAACGACTGCTAAGGTGCCACAGTATGCCACGTTTCTCAATAAGATCTCGACAAGTACGAATCCCGAAAGCTTCCAGACGTCGTTCTGTGACGTGGCCTATTCCAGGAACCTTGTAAAAATGATTGAAAAAATAGTGGAGTCATTATCAAGTTTCGTAATGATTATCACGTCATAAGTTTTCTGATACAACGCTGGACTTGTTAGGACAATCTATCAATCGGACGAAATATGAGACAATACCACCACTAAGTAATTCTGTCCATACGGTCGTCATTGATTGCAAACGTGTTCACATAAAGGTATCTTATCAAACTTGGTCTTTCACCGTTCAACCCACCGAACCAAAAAAGACACCTCCGCCTACTCTTTAGTGTGGGTGGAAGCAAAAAGTGACAGCATAGTGCACAAAATTAGTCAGCGCATCTAGTTAAATGGAAGCCAGAGATGCCATTTTTATTCCACTTTGTTGCGCCATGAGATTACCCATAGGATCTATTCGGGCAAGTGTTTGCAAAACGTGATGTGTCTAGCTGGTCAATCATTAGATCATTCTGATGGACTACAGCAAAACAAAGTGCCCCTTTTTTGCGCGCTCTCATAGATATCGAACTTTTGGCTGCAAAAGACAGAAGCAATATCGGGAAACGGCAGCAGCCTGTGAGGATGAATGTCGGTGACTTAGAGTAAACTTGAAATTAGTTCAAGTATTCTTACGCCCATTTGATTCTCAACCTTTGGAAGACACTAATTTGGTAGCATGAATTCCGGTAAGAGTTTGTACACGTGACAGTGAGCTCATCGTGCCACCCGGCCGTTGCCCAAAACATGGGAGCCTAATATGGTTTGGCATTTCGGGCCCCTGGATTGGCTGAACGCCTTCATCCAAACAGAAGAGCTCATGACATGCAGTAGACATTTTATTCGGTGAAGTTAAACTGTCATCATCATCACACCCGTTGATTGCTGCACTTTGTTTGTAATCAGTTAGCAGACACTAACAGTGGGTATTTCTTTCCCATTATGTGCATGATGTATATACCAAGTTCTCTAGGTGCTAATTCAATCATCGAAAATAACAAGTTGAGGAGAAATAGCATGTCCTGGAACAAATTCACACATTGCTCAATAGGAGTCCAGGTGTGACCACTCTGAGCTAGAAAATGCCAAGTAGTGTTTCGAAATGCAGTCCTGCAAAGAAACGCAAACCTACCGATTAACACGTTTCCCAACCTTTATATTCAAATTCATTATTGACGCAGGTTCACGTTCGGAAACATTTAGTGTTACCGGATTAAGTTGGCCAACCTATTCGTACAGACAATTATCGGTTGGACTTGAAAGTACAACATAGAAAAAGGCTAGAAAGCAAACATCGCGAGGTTGGAGACAATAACAAACGATGTAAATAACCTAAGGACACGGATCAATAAAACAGCGTGGATTTGACTGCTGGAATTGGAGGGAAACACTGAAATTGGATTGCATCGATAGCTGAACGAACCCAACATATCGCCATACACAAAATGTTGTTGTTAGCATGGGATATGCGGTCAGTCTCTGGCTAACCTGTGAAAAAGATTGTGGCGTATCCAAAACTAGCGAGAAAATCTTGCTCTAAATTCGGTTTCTTACAAGTCAGATAGGCAGATATTAGTTATTTCCCGGTGAGTCACTACCAAATCCAAGCACCAAAAACATTGGATGAGTTGAAGATCCCATAAAAAGAGCGAAATGGTTCTGACCGGTAGTGGTAACAGCAAACAACATTGAGGTCTGTGAAGTGTTTATAAAACCACTGTGATTTGCTCCGTTATTTCGGCTTTCTCTATCAGGGAAAGCGCTTCGAATTTGGAATACATTGTACACTTGGCCCAGGTCGGTTTATAATAGTATAACAGTACATGAAATCAGCTATGAAGAAGGTTCCGAAAACGGAGTAACAGATATAAAAGAAAATATCACGGTGACAAAACGGGGAAAAGGCGCGCCACTGGTGTCAGTTCTGTGCCATGTCAGCCAATTTTCTACCAATGAAAATTTACCGTTCCTTGGACTTTAGGCGCGCCACTCAGTTCTGTGCCATGTCAGCCAATTTTCTACCAATGAAAATTTACCGTTCCTTGGACTTTATACAGGAAGTCGAACCGGTCCAGTCAAAGACAGCCTACTCATCATCTTTAATGTTTCTTCTTCGCACTGCTGACTGGCTTTCACGATACTTCTTCATGCTCAAACGGAAAAACAATACAGGGCACGTCGGGATAGCCGGTAAGGATGCATTTCCCAAAGTGGCTGAGCTAGTAATGCCGACTGTTAGGAATCACAGTTCAGTTGTGAATTCTTTACATCGATTAAAAATTGACACCATATTTCTGCAAGAATTACCGAAAAGTGTGGCATATTTTCTACATGGAGTGACCAACTACAGAAAACTTCCCTGGATGGATGCATAGTACATCGACCGTTTCAAGATGAGACTTATGTCGCACCTCTGTCAGTGATGTTTGACTCTAGAAAACACCAACTTAGGGTTCGAAATTTGAGATATCTGTGAGACGATGCCCACCGCAGTGAAAACGTGCAACAAAAGTCGACGTGTAACATGAACATTATCATATTATCAACAACTAACATGGAAAGTCAGCAATCATATTTCCGGGGGAATGAGCAGTTATGGAGTGACAGTGGCTAATTTCCAATGCGCAGCGAACCCCTCCCAAGTGCACCAAATCGCTTCCCAGGATAAAATTAACCTGATTCATTCTTATTCACCAGAATCTCTCCTGACTACTGGTCAGTTTACTTTTCAAAATTAATTTCCTACTCAGTAGGTGAATAAACACTGCGAAACATGATGCATGGCTAGGAACTCATGCAACTGCTAATCCAGTGAGACCCGTGTGTAAGTAATGCAAACATGTGGAATTAGGCACAAACCGAGCGAGAATGCTGTGTCCCGGTAACCATCAGTTCACCTGCGATTGCCTACATTGAAAACGTCCCTTTTATCTTTCTCTGTGATTCATCACTTGCAAGAAGGAAGCACAAACAATAACAACGATTCTGTTTGACCTTTTATTCACTCTACTTTTTGCGTGGGTGGGATCGATGGCGAGGTTGTGTGAAGAACCACGTAGCAACCTCGTAAAAAGCACTTGCGCTCAGAAAAATGTTAACAGCTATGTGTATTGCACAAGCCCCAAACGAACAACTTGCTATTCTACACATTTCGTGCTCACGCACGGAATGCTATTAAGGGAAACTCATTGACGAATTCGAAAAATAGTTTAACCAGTAGTGGAGTATCGAAACATCTTCAACACTTTCACTTAAAGGAAATAACTAGATTACAAAAGCAGCATTTGGTTAGACCTGACTTATCGGACTCATCAGGATTCAGAAACATTGGTCGCGTACCCCTTTGCTGAAGTGAATTCGGTGCAGAGATAAGCGCTTCGCTTCGTCGACAGTGACCTAGCAAGTGCAGAACCGAAACAAATCAACTTTGTTCATGATGCTCGCTGAGGGTTCTGAGTGCTTCTCCGTGATTTTCCGGACACGATAATATTCACATTAATCCATCAAATTCTGCATCTCCGATTATTATGACGGCTGATGTGCCGTTCATATACGAAGAGAAAAATAGGGAGAAGATGGCTACTCATGGGAGGAGCCAAACCCACCAGAATGTGATGAAATCAATACTCGTGAATCGACGTCGAATTGACACTGAAGGGTTTACCCTCCTACTTAGAATGGAAGCCTTGAGGCCCCATGCTCACTACCGCCTCCTCATGAAGTTCGTATACGTGACGAGGATAAGCACAAGCACAAATTACAAGATGGGATAATTCTCCAGGAACTCGTGACAGTTTACAGCCAGTGCATGGTGGATGAAATAGGTCCGGTCATGTAGAAGGTCTTAGGAAGAACGACTTTGGTAATCCTAACCCAATGACTCATGTGGTGTGGTGAGCTGCTTTTCATCGAAAAACACAGATAGTGGCGTAATCACAGTGATCTGATGCAGAAACACTAATGACCCCACAGGCGCTGATGACCTCACAGTGGTAATATTTATTATCACACGCACCGCCGTGTTGTGGTTCCTTTGATAAACAGCCTACAACGTCCGGAGAGCCATTGTGGGAAATTTCAGAAAGCTCCCCAGTCCTATCAGTTACACATGATCCGGATACACACGAATTCACCCAATCCGAGTGATGTTAGCAATAAGGTAAACCATATACAGAAATCACCGACTACCACGAACAGGAAAGAACCAGAGAGTGCTAATTTAGTGCAAAAAACTCCACGGAGTCTTTGTGCATTTGCAACAAATTGGTCTTGTGTGGATGAAAGGACGACCACCTCTGCTATGGCAGTTTACTGAGCGATCACTTCAAAAGAGATGGCATCCTCTATTCTGTTTGAATACAAGAATGAAAATACCGACGCTCTCGTATTACTTCCGGGGCAACAAAGTCGAAAGGCTACAAACTTTAAAGTCAATGAATGGGGATCGGTTCAAAGGGTGGAGTGGATACACCAGTGACATTGCAGCGTGTTAACGCATTATGCCAACAACTACCGGCGACCGATGACAACGAGCCCTTTGAGTCCTTTCTTCATTGATACTTCATTAAAAGTGTATTTGACGGAAAACTACAAAATGCTTCAAGTATGCGCAATTGTGGGCAAGTATTACTTCAAAATATGGTTGAGTAAGGAAAACCCTAATCAAATGAATGGAAAAATGGTCCGTACTATAACTGCATATTATCAGCAGGATGCGCCACCGACTTCAAAAGTCATACAGTCCGTTTCTTCAATGGTTTTTGCATTCAATGAAACCGCTGGTTGTTTGAGAGTGAGTAGTATTGATATCGGTAGATATACCAGGGTCACTAGGCTAAGCTCCGCAGTGTAGTCGACGTTATCGCAGTAATATTGGTGATATTCAGATTGATGGCCTTCGACCACCAGTGCAGAAATTTTTGGTGTGTTGGTAACAGTTCACATCTGTGTCACATACAAGGTCATATGCCGTGCAGCCCTCAGCTATTCGGACGCTCAAGTTGATATGACACGTCCACAGTCTCTGAGCTTGAACAGCCTATCAGCATTCAGGTACGCAGTCTCAGGGGCTCAGTGACAGCACCTAAGACGGTGCAGAGTATGCTAACAACCAACTGACGTGGTACCTAACGACGCCACAAATTCGTGTCGTATCTGGGTCAGTTTACAACGAATCAGCTTGCGTTTAGCAACCAAACGTTAGCTGGTTTAGGATGAATGACAGACATAGGGATTCAAAAGTCAATGTGCAGTAGTAAGCATTTGGACACAGTATTCACCGAAAAGTGAAACAGTGGAAAATACGTTTGAAAACTGTACCTTTCGAACAGGTAGCTGCCGCATAAATTCTGTGACTGCCTCCGAAGTTCGGGCAACTTCGAACTGCCCACTAGGTTTACACCAGTCAGACGCAATTTTGGCAGTCAACGTGTTTGGTCCAAGTCCTAGGGGGGCGAAAATCCGAACAAATCGATAAATGAACCCAGATCCAAACTAATAAAGCAGTCAAAATGTACGGTAATTAGCCAAGTTTTCTCTCACTGATTATTCCCATAATCTGTTATTCAAAATTAGGTTTGGGGTTGGGAAACACGTTTCAGCAGGTTGTCAAGAAGAATGCAAAACATCCACACATCCAACTTTGTTCAGAATGAGAGATTAAGAGATTAAGTAAAACGAGATATTCAGCTGGGTACCAGATAAGTCTCCTGTCAAAACCAAAGTGATATATAAATGAAAGTAAGTGTCGGAATCTGTCTAATTTGGGTTCTAGTAGAACAAAATATCGACGGAAACTCAGGGACTGCGCCTACCTGATGAGCTTCAATAAGGGTGAAACCGGTCGTGGGCTGTTGAAGAGTTTTCAGTAACCTTGTGAGTAATGTATTACGTCTATGCAATGTATTGCGATGTCTCAAAAATCGTATCGACTGAAACACGAGGCAGCCTGGTGCAGGACATTCAGCTGTCTAAGAAAGTCATAGACAGAAAATTCAGGTGGGTTCCAGTTGGGTCTCCTGTCGATAAGATTAAAACCTTGTTACAGCTACCACACTTGAAGAGAAAAAGTTTCCCAACGAAAAGCTTGCATACTCACGCCTACGAGCAAAGCACGCCTTTGCAAAGGGAAAGAGTTTTGCTTAAGGGCACAATCAAAAAAATTTCAAACCAATTGTCAATGCTAAGAGAAGTGTGGCATCATTCGTGACAGTCTGCATTCGTCCTTGCCGGAGCCAGTTAGTTTCCACGGTTATCTAATTATGCTTCCGCCTCACTCTATTTCGTTGAAACCGATTAAACGGTTTAGGAGGAATGTGGCAGCTAAGTTGAGCCGTATTGTTAAGTTTCGGGAGGTAGACCCGCTACCCACACAGGTGACGTGACCTGACGTGACCTTTCATATTCACTGCTTACTGGTAGAGGATAATGCTGTTGTGTCAAAACCTTGACTTCTTTTCTCACCTGAGACACCCTTTTCAGTTGAACACCCACCAATCAATTTAACAGAAAGGCTGTGGGTTATGGATGTGTGCTAGAATTCATGCTTTGATTGATAGGGATCTTGAGGTCAGCCCCTCTGACAAAGGGAAATTGGTAAACAAGGGAGTAATAAACACGCTGTCGACGGATTTTCAGCAACCTTATGAGTAGTTCGCTACAAGTATACATGTATCGCGATATCCCGAATAACGTAGCGACTGAAATATGAGGCGTTCTGGTGCAGAACATTCCGTTGCTTGGAAACATCACAAACGAGAAATTCAGCTGGGTTCCAGGTGAGTCTCTCGGAAAACCAAATTAGTTTGCAAATGAGTGTATATTCACCCCTCAGATATTTGAAAAAAATGGGACTACGAACAAATGTGTGGGCCTACTGCGACACTACACCACAGAAGTTAGATTTCGGTTTCGTTGGCAGCTGTGGTTTTGCTTCAATGCGCTCCAACGAACGGTGGAAGTAGGAGCATCAAACGAGGAAACTGAGACTCTTCCAAACAAGGCACAACAAACAAATTTCATTGGTTTTGGAACGTGGCAGAGGATCGAAGTGACTATTGCTGAATGCTGAAAGGACCCGCTCTTAGAAGCAACCCTCCAGAGACAGATATAGATACAGTATCCAACGGAATTCCCCCTCAACCATAACCCGCGCTCCTGTTGAGGAAACAACATCAGCCTCTGTGAGTAGTTGTACTTACATTGACACAAGGATGAGCAAGCGCAAAGCATGTTCACTCGTGTTAAACACATTGCGCTAACAATAGGGAATATACTATCCCCACCAGTGGTTAATAATTGTACTGTGTGAAGTAGACCGTGAAAGCTGGTCACGAACAGATACTAATAATGATAAAAACAATAATCGTTCAACTGTAAAACCCATTCGGTGTCTAGCTGCCATGCCACCAGAAGGAAGCTTCAGGGCTGGGATACTAGCAGACTTCCGAAGCCTAGATAATAGCAGTCGAGATGTCGGGATCGGATTCGAAGCATGGACTTTCCGCTCAGTAAGTGCGCGCCTTAGCCATTGAGCTATTCCGAACTAAACGCTAAGATAAACCGACGAATATACAAGTACTGAGATTGTCGAATGAGATAGAATCGGAAACTAAGGCAAATATTGCGAGTGATCATTGTCGTGATAAGAAAGTGGGACGTACTGTCTCTGGGATGGCACTGCTTAATGCTGATGCACTGTAAACCAAATTGGACAAAAACCAGATATATACGTAAAGGAATAGCTCCGAACAGAGGCTTTAAATGAACATCACATTTTGCCATCAGCTTTTTGGTTCTGCACTAGAGCCATAAAAATAAACTGGAAAATCACTTTTTGAGCATTTAGAGAGTACGTAGCATGTTGGCGTGTGAAGGTCGCTACCTGCTCTGTTGCAACACATTCCATAGCAAAACAACAACACATAGAGGTCTGGAGATATGGAGACATCGGGTAAACACGCCTGTAAATCAAGCAACAAGCAACCTTTCACAATGAAAAAGACGAATGACAGCCTAACGCCCCTTCGTGATTGATTACTGTCAATCTTGAAAGCAAAACGCTTTGGAAAAAACTCATGGTATTACTTAAGGAATATTAGTTGTTACATAGATAGGAGGACAGGTAATTTTAAGCTCTTTGACAAAGTAGACCTGCTAATATCTAGCCGTTTAAGACTGCCTATTGGGAGTGAAATATTGTGCCAAAATTTCACAAATGTTGATCAAACGTCACCCACATTGGTTAAATAGAGACAAGGGACAGAGAATCAAATAAAATTAGGTAGTTTACCGCATATTCCTGAATTTAACTGGTAACTTGGCTCCAACAGAATCACCAAGCAGTGAATACATGCTAGTTCATGATTTGGAGCACGGAGCAGAGGCACGATGCACAGGTTAAACTGCGTTTATTTTTTTTATTTATATATTGCAGCCGTCTACAGTTGTGTGAACTCCAATGCTCTTTCACAACCATTACGGTTCTAGGAAATGGACCGGAATTCTCAAAAATGGTTGTGTTCGTAACTACACTGCTACAGTCTTGTGTACCGGGAACCAGTATCTATCTATCCATGATTCAAGGCATGTGCGAAAATAACTCTATACATTTGCAAAAGCCGCTATTCGCGAGTATAAAATTCTCTAACCAATGTCATTATTAGTAACATCAGTCATTTCTTGAAACAAACTGTGCGACACGGTAAATATAAAAACAGAATTTACGTAAACTTATTTTCTTGATAATATGGGTTGTGACGGCTCGCTTCGTTAAGTTCGACCTGCGCCCGGCATTATCCGAACCGGAAACGAATAACACTCAAGAGTTTTTGGCCACTGACCACACAAAATGCAACTATGCTTTCAGTTAAACCGCAAAGCTGCAGTCACCAGGGCCTACTTCCAACAACGTAACGGTACTTTTGACTTGGCCACTACCTGCATTTGCCTTGGGGCTAGGGCGCAGTGATTATTGTCTTTCCACACCAAAGCAATATCTAAATGCCGACACCATCGCATTAAACGGCAATGACTGCAAGCGACCGGTTACGGTTTGCCTACTGCGCCGTTGGCCCTTTTTGGTGAAAAGACGAGCCAGCGACTGGCTGTAGCCTCAACCTGGTCGTTTTTTGCGATTACAAGGATAACTTTACCAGTCCGTGAAAATGGATCAATAGCTTGGCAATACTTAGAAAATTTCAGGCTTGATTAAGTGCGACCAAGACTACAACTAAACTTTCACGGTGTGAATAATTGAGGAATGTGAGATTCTCATAAAGGAAACTACTCACAAGGTTGCTGAAAACTCTTCGAAACTCTTCAGCAACCTTGTGAGTGGTTTCCTTTATCAAAATATACTGCGATATCTCGAATATCGTGCCAACTGAATCATGAGGTGGCCTGTGTGCAGCACATTCAGTTCTAGAATGTCATAAACGAGCGATTTTGTTGAGTCTCTCATGAAAACCAAATTGATTTGCGAATGAGTGTATTTCTCGAAAAATGTTCAACAATGTGTAAACTGGGTATTTTCACCTCAGACGGTAAGGTATTTTGTTAGCAGAAATTACCCCAGTCATTCGTATCAGTACTAATTCTCGATGGGGTCCTGCATACGGTAATGAATACTTGTGGAATTTGGTGCATATTTCTTGAGGCTTTCAGGACGAGAACTCAGTACTTTTGACCTCATTTGTGTAGTTTCAAAGAATCCAGTATTGAAAGAATGTTTGTGGTTAAAAATTATCAAGTGGTCGTTCTACTGTCAGGTTATCTCTATGATGCCAGTCAAATAAATTTCAGGGATTTTGGTTAAAACCAGTTATCTAATGCCATTCTCTTTTGCCGTGGATATTCGGATGAGAGGGGAAATTCGCTGGAGGGACAAACATCTTCATGAGATGTGCGATTCCTCAAGTTGCTTGATGAAGGAAAAATTTGAAGGACCTACAGTCCTCGTCGATAAACCTCGGATGTTCATGAGTAGAATATATAGTTTTAAAGAAGCGATAAAGCGATACACAGACAGTTTAGCTGGAATTCAGTGTTACGAATGAGGGAACTGTTGGTATCAGCTGATACCGTCTGCACAGAATAAGAAGAGGACAGCCACACTCAGCAAGCGACGGTCTAAAAAGATTGATCTAACAGCAGGGGAGGTTGGATGGATGTGTGCCCTGATCGTGAATGATTATTCAGCTAGCTACAACTCCCTCTCGGTGTCTGGCCATAGGAGAAGTGGCTGTTGGTTAGTACATAACGTGTGTCGAAATAAAATGACGGCAGCGTGAGTTTGATTTAATCCGTATATGACGTGCTATGCAGTTACGAGTGATAACAACAGACCGACTCATTGATTCTCGTTCATTTCGGCTCGTCTGATAGGATATATTTAACTACTCACTTTTCATTTCTCTCACTCTAGTTGATGAGTCTAGTCGTGCTTCCCACAGACAGTACGAGTTGTAGCGACACAGCCAACAATGGTTTTAACCAGTGAGCTCATTCTAAGGACAAAATAAAATCACACACATGGATGGGAGACAAACGCCCTTGAGCGCCGCCCGCGTGTTTCTCATTCATCATGATGGTGCAACTCGCGTATCCACAGACTAACTCACCGGCACTGGCAGTCAGTCGAGTTGCGCAAAATATGCGAAACCGTATTTCGCGTGCTGCTTCCCATGCTGTGATACCAAACACACGACGGCCGGATCGAAGAAGAAGTCCACAGTTCTCACAGACTGCCAAATCCTCATCCACCGTATCGGATAGCATGTTTGCCGTGTAGGATGTAGTTGTTCCGTTCTCCTCGTTCAAGGAAGATTCGTGTTCTGATACCCGAGACTGCATCTGCACGGTACAAGATTGTGTATGACTATCTCCATGAGCTGCACTCTTTATCTTTGTCCGATTTGGGCATCTAAACGAGGTTATTCGAAAGCAAAGATCCCAATTAGTATCTGAGTCTCCGCTGCGAAAAATACATTGTAAATTCACTGGATGGAAGGAGGGAGGCAAAAGCGATGAGTGAAGTTCGTAAATATCAAAGTACACTATCTTAGACCAGACAAACGTTGACAGAAATAGATGGATGACGAAGTGACATTACTTATTGCGATCGTATGGAGATACCGTAGCAATTTCACTATGAAATATTCGGACTAACAAATCATTTGAGCAGAGTTCAGATGGATTAGAGTATCAACAGTGACGGCTTTCGCGACCACGAGTTGCGATCCACAGTCTGCCTCTAGGTCCCACGAAAACTGATTGAAAGAGGACAAAAAGACAGCTGTTCTGGTGAAGTGAATCAATGCCACCGTGGCCGATATGTGCGTAAGGTACGGTTTTTAATCGTAAAAGTACAAAGTGAGGCTCGGAGTATGAAGATAAACCCCACAAATGCCAATCAATTTAGGCCAAGTCAAATGAGGTCAAGGAAACTTTTCGTACACAAAGGACGAATTTTCACGAATACAGAGGGATTCCACAAACGCGTAACGAAGGACCGAAACACGAGAAATGCGAATAGTGGCAATCTTCATTTCAAGGTGAATTTGAAGTGGTGGTGCGGAATACGGTTGATCGCTCTGGTTGCGTTGAAGCGTTCCCAGACCAAACGATTTAACTCAAAAAGCACTGTCGCAATTTCACAGAAACAGAACGAAAGTTGCCATAGCAGTTCGCCTGCACAATGCACAGACTGCCGAAATATGATGTAGAGAAAAGCGAACGGAAAAGAATGCTAGCAAGAAGCCACACTCGACACAAAAATGTTTGCTTTTGTTGATCACTCAAATGGTGACCTAGTCGAAATATGAACGAGAAAATGGAAAAATGCGTGACGTCGGTAAGATACAGTATAATACGTTATGATAATATATAGCACTAACATGTACGATCCTATATAGATACATACAAAAGGCAGTTTCAATTCAGCCAGTTAAAGCTGCACTGAACGGTGTTGAAAAGCAGTCGATTTTTCAACTTTTCAGATTGCTAGAGTACAACGACTTTGGTCGAGTTCACTTGTATGGCTTCGGTGTGCTGTTTCAAAGTTTGTCGATGCACCAGTTAACTCGAGGAATGTGCACTTGCTGAGTAAACGAAACGATGTTCTGAGCGAAATATCCTCATATGCAGGTTAAGTTGGGGATGACCAGATTAGTTTGCAAGCAAGTTTGCTTGATCATTTGTATGAAATATGGTGTTCAAGCAGAGCATCAAATGAAAATTTGGAGACCTGGTGAATGCCAAGAAGGGCCACATCAGTGGTGAATTATCAGCGACTTTATAAGTAGCGTGTTATGTCAAGAGAAGAGACGTTCTACTTTTGAATTACAGGGCTTCAAATAAAAAAGGACGTATATTAAAGTAGCCTTCTAACATAACTGATGTAGAAACACGGACCACCGAACCATTTAACTGTAACTCTTGCGTGGGGACCAACAGCATATGAGTCACCTGGTCACGTGTGTCGCGTGAACATAATAACAACAATCCTTACTGAGTACATGCATGAGTTTCAGCATACTGAGATTCTGTTGCCTTCTCCTCCACACTTTCGGTTGCTGAGATTAGAGAGGGAAAAAAAGCCTCCAACTCTTGTGGAAATTGTCTACCGTCTTGAGATGTTGGGGAACCGTGGGTTCCATCCTTCAGTGTTGAAACCGGATTTTCGAAAGGAGCCTATGCTATACACAACCTCCATATGTATTTCGTTGATAAAAATACGCATTTCAAGAAGCATTGTATTCTTGAAATGTTCAATTACTTTGAACTTAGATGGGTTTTTATAAGAACGAGGATTGCGTTTTTCTTTAAAAAAAGTTGACTCGTACCTCTAGGATCTGTGCCTAAATATCGACGACTATTTTAATCGAACTGTTGTAGGATGATGCCGAACTATTATCCACTTTACTTTATGATATTCGAGTTTCTTTAGTTCCTTTCTTGAAGCCTATCGACTATTTGTAATCCGTCGAATAGCTTAAATCGTTTACAACAGGGATCATCGTCTTTGGTATAAGGATAGCTATTCGCAGTCCAAATCTACCTGAGAAAATCAATGCGAAAACTTGGTACCTCAATTCAAAAAAACTTGAGCCTTTGTGTTCTACGATAACCGATAATCGTAAAACCACTCTGGTGTCAACAATCCAAACATCAAGTAACATTCTGGATGAAGAAACGTTCGGCCAATTGAACAAGTACGGATTAACCAGAATATTCAACCCCTCAAAACCGAACAAAAAAGTTACTGCTAATTTGAACGATACATATGTTCATATGCGGAATAACATAGGATGATTACGGCAACCAAAAACAAAGGTTTTGCAGGTTCTTAGGCGTCCATATGATCAACCAGCTGGGTATATATTGCAACCACTAGGTTCGAATATTCCGTCGAATACCCAACGAACATCCAAAGTCCTAACTCTACCTAGTGGATACAAGGTAACTGGGGGCGAGATGGTCCAAGTGGTTAGAGCTCGAATTTACTGACCGGAAGGTCCGTGGTTCAAACCCGACCTCTTCCTCTCGACTTCCCCTGTCTGGGCTTGGGCAACCTGGCAGTACCCCAGCCCTCGTGCAACCTTCGGGTGGCATGGCAGTTAGGCACCGAAAGGATGCTATAGCTGAACGATTTCTACCTACACTTGGTGCGTCATCTGCTTCCGTTGTAGTAGATCGTAGGATGGAATGCGATGGTTCGGAGATAATTATCAGGCCATCCGGCTAGACAGAGCCTCTACGCTGATCTCCACGTTTAGAATCGAACTATTTCTGGCAAATCGGTGCTTCGTTTAGATGTGGGATCTTTACTCACACTTACGTTATTAGTTTGAACCACCATACCTCATCTGCGAACATCTAAGTTCGACGGTGGAATACTCCATACAAGGAGCACAGGCTACGGGAACGACAAGAAAGATTTCGTCGAATTCATCAAATGGACAGTGCAATGGCAAAAATTAGTAGCTGACCTGCATTTCAAAGTCGGGGGAATGCGACCACGCAAAATGACAGAACACCAGACATCATTTACAAAGGTTCAGAAGATATAGGGTTCCCTTAGTTTGGCACAGTGATGCGTTGAAGTGTATGACCTTGGACACAATTGAAAACCCTGCCAACCTGGAATATCCAGAAAACATTGCTCTCATTTTGTGAATAAGAGCAGGAAACGCATTTACTACTGGGAAAACTGGCCAAGGTCATCCAAACATTTGTTATTTGCCTTGAACACACAAGCTTCAAGGTCATGCTGCGCGACTTCAACAGGATTTCAACACGTTAGTAGGAATTCCAGGAGTGATGTTGGGAGTTGTGGAACACTACACGTATCTCGAAATCGCAGTAGCCAGAATTGTTTTCGCCTTTTCACGCCACTTGTGGTGCCAAAAGACAGGCGACTGAGTCTCAAAGGACGCGTACATTAGACTACATTGTGCGCGTTCTTGTTATAGCAGTGCGATACTTGGCCACTTCGAATGGAAAACTTAAGACATATTCAGGTCTTTGACCGCCGATTTCTCAAAACTATAGCAGGTATCGGATAGAACCAGCGAAGCAGGAGTGAGTTGATCAGGAGAAGGATCTCTGATGTAACGGAAGGTAGGTCACCGAAGGGATGGATCCAACAGTACAGGGTAGGGTGTCTGGGCCAAGTGCTACGCAGATCAAGTTATCGTCACTCGAGAAGAGCATTGTTTCCGTATCAAATTCGGAGTGGCGGAAACCCACGGATGGGCAGGATATGACACGGCGGGAGGGAATGAAGATTGTTACGAAAAGCAATGGTGCTGCTGATGCGGTTCACCTTCCGGGGCGTTATCTACATGACCCCATCCGTGCCTGACTAGAAAGGCAGAAAAGTAGGGCTGCCAATCGACGTTCGCGCCGTTCACGTTGCCAGTTTCTATACCGATCATCTTGCTTACTGCTTGAGAATCAGGCTCTCTGGATGTTTGCTGTAGGTTAACCCTGAATTTACCTACCTGTCTCATTTTCTCCTTTTTCCAATCATAAAACTTTGCTTGTTGTGAAGCTGAAAAGTATACATTTAGCGGACAATCCTTCTGTAACGACCCATATTAAAGCCAAAAACGAAGCAACCATATGATCCTCTTGCGCCGAATTTCGGCCAACACTTTCTAGGTTCAAGTTAAACGTGAACTGTTGCGCGATTCAACTTCTGTGTGACATATACCTCAAACAAGGGAACGGCATGCTCGTGCAATGTGGCCCGCGCATCGACAGATCTGCTTCGTTCCCTTGAGCATGAACAATAGTCATTATGATTCAGAAGTGCAACTGAAGAGGACAACCAAATCTTGTCCTTGAAATTGTTATTACATTGTTGCAACTGAAGAACGGCTAGTCAAAATATGCGCATGAAGGCCAGTTAGGTTGACCTGTCAAAATGATAACTCGAATGCTTTCCTCTGCTATAAACAAGTCATTTTCGGTTCATAAGGCCGACAGTTGTCCTCACTGACTAAAAGGCATTTCTGCAGTTCATTTTAACTCCTCTGTGATGCACCATAATTAGGACGTGACGCTATACGTCTGCGTAAGCAAATTTCGGAAATCGTTCCAGATCCTCTACGCGAAGGCACAGTCCAACCTCTGGATGTGTAGCCCAAAATGGCCCCCAAATGGCCTACTCGAAAGCATTTAACATTCTGTGAGCGGTTTTTGTCAAGCACCGAAGCCATTGCAATCAAGGTTTTGAAGCCCGACCTCTGCAGACAACCGGACAGAGCGGAAGTATGCACACCGTTTAGTTCAGATGCCTAATTAATGCATCCACTGCTGTAAACGTCGCGTCTGACATATTTGTCGCATTGTCGGTCTGAATGAGTGTTTGATCTCTATTATTATGCCAACGGTAAGTGGATCTCAATAAATTTACGTAAAACTGCATACCTCCAACATGATTTTCAGAAAAGAATTCCCTCACAGTCTTCGTTTTCTATGTCTCATTGAGCATTTTTTGCCAAACCCGAGGGTTGTTCATTAACAGGAAAAACACATCAGATCATACTAAAACGATGAAAGCATAGGATGCAAGCTAGTGAACTGATGACTGCCAAGTTGTTGTTTGAAGTTCGCTCAAACTGGTGGAACAAATTCGAAGCTGCAACCCAATCAAGGGACCCCTTGTAAGGCCACCTATGGCCTAATCTGGACAGTCCATCTAGGTAGCTAATCCGCTCTGGAGATATCAACTGAAGTCTTGTGTTACAAGATATTCAGAACAATCTGAAAACCATAGCTCTGATAAACAGGATGAGGCGTACAACAGCGGGCCAGGATAAAGTCAATAATGCTTAGTCTGTCTTCCGAGAATCGGCCCAAACTCTTGAGCTTATCTGAGCCATCACGCCCACGCATAATTTAAACACCACAGTTGCTCATGTCAAACTACTAAACCAGTAAAGCTACCTTCAGGTCATGTCGACATAATGCAACAGGCGCCAGACGATCATGCGATCAGTGGAACATTGGTTTCAGACAGTCCTGGTTGCCAAGTAACTGAAGTACACCTCGACCAACGAAGTCACATGAATGTCTAACTACATATGTCTAGCGGCTAACATGTTACGCAAACAGAATGGAAGATCTTAGATGAATGAATTTAGCACCACGGAATCATGAATTGGATCTAAAACATTCAGGATCATGAGGATGAGCAGCTCCAGATTCCCCAGAAATCCTACAGACAGCAGATACATATCAAGGAATGGTAAGCATCGGTCGGCCCTGCCAATAACATAACAGGCAGAGCGAGGTCTCCATGATGAGTATATAAACCCTATTTCTCTACCATGAGCTTAAGAACAGGTCTTCATCACATCACATCTACAAAACAAGGCGAAGTGGAAATTCGGCGCTCTCTAGGTACCAGATTTACTAGCATCCTCTTCGCGTGAAGTCAGTAATTACCCAAAAAACCTTGGTTTTGTTGTTGTGGGTGGCTACGTAACCCGTGGGCAACACAAGAGTGGAGTTAGTATCAAGGTTCCAAGATTCAGCGAGGAGAAAAGATTCAGATCTTCAAACTTCTTTGTTTCCAACCGATTTCTTGTCGATTATGTTCGGCCTTCATGAGGCAGCCTGAAGCTAAGAGCAAAGGTACCCAGATATGTGGAGTCGCAGAGGAAAAAGGGTCTAAACAATAGCCACTATCAGGAGTCGGTCCCACAGCAAGTGTGATTCAGCAGATTAACTGACAAAATGCCCATCCGAAGTACTCCAGAACACACAACTTCCTTAATTAGAGCAATCCCGATACCTTCTGAGAGATGAACCCCAACTTCAAAGACCATTCACGATGTCCTTGTGAGGCGAAATTCCTTCCCACGCCGCAACAAAGACTAGGATGTCAACTCCAAGCATCCAAATTTTTTGTATCCTAACCCCGAACACAGTCGACTGACAGCGGTAAGACAAACTTGTCCCGGGTTTGGTTACGCTACTTTCACCGATCATCAAGACATATACAGTACAACGTTTCCTTTTGTTACGAGCGCCCTTCAGAAGATGCTTTCGGCCAGTCCCCTGGAGCTACTATCAATACTTGGGGTCCTTGGACGGAATACTTGTGGCTTATGCACCTTGGAAGAGTCCACTTCCGAAAAGAGACCACAACCCCCCTTTCTCTCTGGAGGTCCCTTTCCGTGGACTACTGGGGATAAAATTCATCCTCCATCTAGCCCAGCAAGCAAGAGATCATGAACAGTGTCTCCTGGCGGGTACACTGTCCCACTCTTGCGGGTTAGTCAGATGTCGCGTGTTGTAAAGGGGTAAGAAGGTTCCTATCAGGATTTAAAACGCCAAGTTCGCTACGTACAAGCTACTAGTTAAAAGCATTGGTTCACCTGAGGCCGGTACACTTAGGCAACATAACCGTTGCTGATCAGATGTCACAGGAATCCCTGCCCACTTATTTTTTGTTCACCCTGTTCGGGTTGTATTTAGACAGTTCATGCATGCGAGTTGACTCTGTTGACCAGCAACCCACGGCTCCCACGGTGGTGTTCAACTACTGTTCAAAAGGTTGCCGGTTCCATCCTTCTTCGTGTAGTGCGATATGACCAATAGGGATGAAATAGCTGTACTATGCTACACAGCTCTTCAACACTTCATTCTGCCAGACGGAGTCGACCTCAAAAGTTCACCAAGCGCCGAAAGGGTTTTGTTCACCAGGGCGCGTTCTACCTTGTCTTTTTGTACTAACAAAATCAGCTAGCTGTCAGATCAAGTGATCAGATGATACTTTTTTTCTTACATTAACTGACTACATTGAATCAGCACTGAAATTCCTAGTTTGTGAGAGCGGTAACGTCTGTTTAGACTGGTCATCCACGGCGCTAGTGAAATTCAGCCATTTGGTTGTGAGCGAAAGAAGAGGCGGACAGAGTACCTGAATGGCCAGGTAAATTGTCCACCACTCATTCATCCAAAGCGTTCATATATACCTGAAGTAAACTTACCGACAGACAAGCATGGGAGCGGAAGGAGCTGGTCGAGGCCAAAAGGACCGTTGCTCTTGGGAGAGATTGACACGTTCTTTCAGGTGCTGAGTCAAGTCCAAATAAGCCTCGTCCAAGCTAGCAGTAACCATGGCGACCGGGTGGTCATCTTCGTTGTCGGAACCCGGTGGCCCACCACATGTTTTATCCTTAGTGAGTCCGATTGCCGCATACGGTCGTAGCACACTTCGAACCACCCTACTAGCTGCTGTGTAACGAGCAAAGTCGGGGGGTACGATACGCAGGTCAGGACAGAGTTTTTTGCCAAGGAATCCAGGGAGTCCAGGACGCACACCGAAGCGGCGAGCGATGTAATTGCTTGTGGACTACATTGGGTTGGGTGATATTCGGACAAAACACACACGATAGGGGTTTCACTTGGTGCCTTTTCGTTTAGATAGAAATGGATACGGCAGACATGAAAACTACTGAAGCGCGTAGAAAAAAAGCACGGATACTTGACCGTCCATCAAAGAAATTCAAGGTCGACTGGGAATACTGTTGATTCTCTGTGATCCATCCGACAGGTGAAGGAACGTAGACTGCAAATGGCTGCAGGGGCTATTCTGCTCTATTTTGTTTATCCAACCAAATTACAGATGGAATTGTACCAGGGAAAATGAAAGCCGGTCAGTGTAGAAACCGAGCGCACCTGAGTAAACAAGTTGAAAGGTACGAAATTCTGCAGAGTACTACAGTTCTATACCTCAAGCAGAAGCTTCCATAGCAAAGACGATTTGGCGATCTAGGAGTTCTCAACCACTACTCCATCGAAAAAGAAAACTTCCAAGGAGACCAGAGCAGATACATCCTTAAAATGATTGATTAGTTCCTCAAGAGAGAGGCGATTAAAACGACTGAAACCACAACTGAAACATTGCATGTCATTTGAAATTCGGCTGTCATGTAAAACGGCTGCTGATGAAAATGCTACTGATACACCCTCTGAGCACATCCGCAGATAGACAGTACTTGGATGATTTGGTCTACACGAACAGTACCAAACTTTAGAAACCATCACAGTGATAATAGAGAGCGAGGGCAGTGAAACTAAAAAGACGAAGTAACGATTGCTAACTCCATATTTTTGAGGTTTCTAATTACTAGCCTTAGCACCTTTATAGCTTTATTAGAATGTACCTGTGTAATGGTGATACTACTAATGGGGAAGCGCGCGAGTAGTATGTGCTGTTCGTGGAATTTCGCTTTGCGCCTCTTGAAAAGCGGAGATCTGTTGCGGAATTTGTGGAGTAGCTTTGTAACATTTGCTTGGATTTGAGCGATGAATGATTGGAGTCAATGAATATCCAGGAAAGTTCAAGAAGACGCGTTCAGTAGAAGATGGATGTCCAGTTTTTGTAAATATGATGCAAATGAGAGTTTTACTTCTCTGACCAATAGTCTGTAACTGCTTAGCTGGCGTTTTCTAACAAATGACTCCCCAGCGAAAGCCTTCTTACTTGCACCAGTATGCATTTTTGTCATACTGGATGTAGTCCTTGTTATGGTTGACCTGAGCAGCAGTGAGCTACTCACAAACACTCAGATAAAAATAAGATTTAAATAGACCGGTAGAGTTTGCGGTAGAATCCCTATCACCGCAGCAGTTTTGTACTCCCTAAAATTGATTTAAGAAGGAAATGGTACATAACCAGTTGTTACCAGTAGTCTTACCAACATACTATTGCTGCCTACAGCCACCGGATGGAAACGCAACTCTGGCTGATCGCGGATCTCCACTGAGGCATAGAAGGCGTCCATATCCAAATGCATTATGCACCGTGAGAAACAACGCTTAGTCTCGATCGACTTCAGCACCGAATCCGCCTGAACAAGAGGGACAGGTAGTAGCAAGCAAACATAAAAATTAGCAAACTAGTTAGTGAAACAGAGCTCAAGCACAGTTGGCTCCAAAAAAGTGACTTGTAGTTACCAGCGGGTCATACTGCTTACTTTCAGAGATAAAAGTCTCTGAGCCGTCTCGTCTAACACCTAGTAGCACTTTTGTCAATGAATCATGAAATTGGGAGCTAAAATATTGGAAAAAACCTATTCTCGCTACAAGGGGGAGCTGTTCCGATAAAAATGAACGGAGACCAAGAGTCAAATGGCATTCATTCTGTTGAACTTTAGAAACCTTATAGATAGGCATGAAGGCTGTTGTAACACGTGCTTGGTGTCCGGCGCTAAGTGAGCCAAAAGTGAACTGCATATAGCACGCTGGTTTCTCTTCAAGAAGTTAGTTGGAAGGTGCCCAGATATTCGTTTACACCTACACAGGATTCACGGGCAAGCGATTCTTACGGCGACGGTGGGACACGCAGTTATCAAAATAAACACCTTTCATCAGAAGTTGGGGTTAGGAAAATAATGCAGGTGAACGGAAATCAAATCACAACAGGACACTGTTGGCCAGTACAGTAAGTTCTAATCGAAACTACCTCCCATGGGCTGTGTTTGCGGATTCTCCGAACTAGTACAGTAGCAGCTTTCAATTGGACTGAGGAGAGTAAACTAGGCGTGTCCGAACAAGAAAGGAAATGGGTTTTTCCAACCTTTCACCACGCATCGTAGCTGTTGGGTAAGAGTAACAGTCAAAACAAACCTCGTTGTTGTTCAGGTTCATAACAAATGGCGTAGGTTCCATCAGCCACGTGCTGAGAGAACATGACATCTGTTATGCAACAAGCAGTGGTTCCGTGGGAATTCATCGCTGTGAACGTTTCGATTTCTTATGGAAAGATTTCGGGGGGGGGGGAGTTTCGCCGATGACGAAAGTGCAAGCGTGCACCAGGGGTTCACTTAATATTTCCTCTTGGATGTGGTATAATGCATCAGCTCATTTGTGAACTCACGCTAGAAATCCTTTTAGTTGTGACCGTTTCGAACGGGATTTATTGATCCTATTACGCTGGATTAGTAACTATGACGAGCCCAGTGTGGTTTAACGACATTATCGTCTCCGCGAATATACATGATATCTGCTTATGTACAGTTGCACTAAAAACAGAAGAATATGTGGCGCCTTTGCGGGCATTTTCAAGACTGAATTATATATTTTTAAAGCTGTAGCACTATCTCTACACCGAACCACTGAAACACTGTGAAAACCACCTTTCATTAATTGGAAACAATGTGGAGAGACACGTGCAATCTGCAGATTACGGTTTGACACTGTCAAGAGGACGTTACATAGTTCCATTATTTTAGGCAACTCGACTTGCTGATTTGGATGATATACAGCAATTACTGATCCTACTGCAGGAAATTGTTGCCAAGGTGTGTGATTGAATTCAACCACGACTAGTCACAGATACTTCGGTATGCGTTCTTTGTGAAAATCTCCAACTGCTTATGCTTACGTACGTGTTGGGGGGGGGGTTCGCCGATGACGAAAGTGCAAGCGTGCACCAGGGGTTCACTTAATATTTCCTCTTGGATGTGGTATAATGCATCAGCTCATTTGTGAACTCACGCTAGAAATCCTTTTAGTTGTGACCGTTTCGAACGGGATTTATTGATCCTATTACGCTGGATTAGTAACTATGACGAGCCCAGTGTGGTTTAACGACATTATCGTCTCCGCGAATATACATGATATCTGCTTATGTACAGTTGCACTAAAAACAGAAGAATATGTGGCGCCTTTGCGGGCATTTTCAAGACTGAATTATATATTTTTAAAGCTGTAGCACTATCTCTACACCGAACCACTGAAACACTGTGAAAACCACCTTTCATTAATTGGAAACAATGTGGAGAGACACGTGCAATCTGCAGATTACGGTTTGACACTGTCAAGAGGACGTTACATAGTTCCATTATTTTAGGCAACTCGACTTGCTGATTTGGATGATATACAGCAATTACTGATCCTACTGCAGGAAATTGTTGCCAAGGTGTGTGATTGAATTCAACCACGACTAGTCACAGATACTTCGGTATGCGTTCTTTGTGAAAATCTCCAACTGCTTATGCTTACGTACGTGTTGCCATACCTGCAGGTTAAGTGGTGTATGACAACTGCCAATTGAAGCATATGGTCGCTTCAGTTAGCTGAAACGATAACATCAGCTCTCAACCGAACCTCCAGCCAGCTGCCCACCTGAGAGTAACTGCAGCCACCCGATCAGTTCCCGTTCAAGCCCGTAATTGGTGTTCACGCCGCTGTTACACCGCTCACGTCACATTACATTTACGATGACACATAGATAGACAGAACAAATTGTAGTTTGTCGTGAAAAGCACAGCTACCACAGAAGACCAACCAATACAACTAATCAACCATGCGCCGACCCCATCTGTGTCCAAGAGCCTGGTAACAACAAGTCTGATGGACCACACAATTTTGAAGCTGGTACACAAAAAAGAGATTAGGGGAGAAGGTATGCCACACGTTTAACTTTACGGTACTCTAGGCCTATCAGATAACTACTTGCTCCATACGAAAATATCAGTGAAATGAAGACTAACAGTAAGTGCTGGAGGTGAGGAATTCCTGAGGGAATTCATATGAATGATTTTTTGCAACCGATGAGTTTCCTTGTTCATAGTCAGGTAGATAACTCAAAATGGAATGCAGGTGGTCGAGGTGAGAAAACAAAAAAGACACCATACTGACTAAAACGTGTCATATCTTGTGGCAATTTCATCATCATCGCGCTGTCGTGAAAAGAAAAAAATCCGGGATCAAAGAGGATACAGAAGCTCACGTGGTACAGCACTCTTCTGGTAAGCAAAGGTTAGCAAGTCCGTGTCCGTCCAACGGCGTTTATTGTTTCATTGGCATTATAGGTGCTTCGCTTTGCAATCGAGAATTATAATTCTCAGTACTAGCTGACCCTAAAATGCGGGCTATCTACCAAAATGGCACCGAAGCTAAATGTTTTTTAGACGCAAAGCATTTAAGGAAAGTGTTTAGAGATTCTACGTAAACCCTAATTGAATTCAGTAATGGCAGTAAATGTCATGCCACTCCAAAAAAGCATTCAGCTACTTGTGTTCATACATTAAATACAGAGTGCACATCTGGATATTTGAATGGTGTCATAACTATTCACCATTCCATTCCACTCGGGTGCGGCCGCTAATCTATAATGCTTCCATTATGTGCCACTTGCAGACTAAGAAAAACCAGTAGGGTGCTGAGAAACTCAAGCTCTGTCTGTCCATGGTTATCTGGACTTGGCGTCTATTTCGTCAACCCATCCCTGTTTTTCCGTCTAAACTACGTGCCACGGAAATTTTCATTTGCGAGAAGCTCTGAATTACATGAGAATTCCTAGGTAGGGTGATTGACGCTAGTAACAATAATAAAATCGTTCAGCTGCAGAATCCTTTCGGTGTTTAACTGCCGTGCCACCAGAATGAAGCATAAGGCTGGGATACTTCCAGGTTGCCCAAGCCTTGACAGGGGAAACTGAGAGGCAGAGGTCGGGTTCGAACCACGGATCTTCCGGTTAGCAAATTTGAGCTATAACGACTGAGCCGCGAAAAATAGTATACAAGTGGCCATATCAGAGGTTCAGTTAACGTTCAGTATTACCGATCTTCCCATTTAGTAAGCTGAGAAACCTCACCAAGCAAGCGCATTCCAACTGAAACTGCGTGAATCTGATCCATCAGTAGGGAATTACCAACCATGTTGTAGCTAGAAGTAATAGCAGACTCCGTAAAAAAGGATGTTCTCTGATGACGAGGCCGTTGGAGTGCACTAAATTCCTTCACTTCTTTGTGTCCAGAAGAGTTGCAGCCTTCTTGAAGTCTGGTGGACCGTAAGAACAAATACTGTGCTCTTATGCCTAATGTGCTCTTGACTGAATTTAACTTGTCCAGGCTCCTGAAACAAACGCGTTAGCAATACTCAGGTAAGCATTTCCAAACACTGGAACATCCGTTGATCACGTACTGTCCAGCTGTTCAGCATGACAATTCAAAGATTCAAACCAGTTAGCTCAGCAACATCCGGGTTGTGTTTCGTTGGTTGAAGGCAGCTTAACTGGTGGTGCCCACCAACTGCTGACCAAATAACTGTTACATTCAAGAAAAAAAGCAGCGAGATATGTGGAATTAAAGTCATCGGCCAGTGTCTGAATTCAACACAATTCTAAGCATAGAGTGCGAAAGACACTAGACCAGGGTCATACGGTTTCGTGAACTGTGTTCCCGAATGTAACCGTTGGGTAGCCCATTAGATATGAAAGACCGAAAAAGTAAGTAGGGACAAACATCCACTAGTGTACAAGAACCAGAAGAGAAGAATACTGGGGTTACTTTAAGGAAATGAAATATCAGCTTGCAGAAGCGGAAACACTGAATCTCTGATCTGCAAGCAAACCAGCAAAGCTCCTTCGAAAGCCCACGCGAGGGATCATTGATGGCCCCTACAATTGCTGTTTTAGACCTACGCCCGCGACAAACAAACAAGCGATGAATCAAACCATTGGGACTGGTAAAATTGAGACTACATAGGCTGAAAAGGCTATCTGTTTCTCGAATGTGAATATAAGGCAACGAACGACCAATCGCTCCGTAAGACAAATTAGACAAAACATCACTTCCAGGTAAACGGTCCAAACTTCACTCTGAGCTCGCAAAAGAACATAGTGATGTATCGACACAAATGTGTCACTAGAACGAAAAACTACGCAAAACATAAAACGGAAGTTCGCGTACGAACAAAATGTTAGACTCATGAAAGAAATGTAGTGTTGAGCTTGCGTCACTGTTGGCAATCAACTTCTAGAATGTTCCGTACTGGATAGGTAAAAATACTGTCTACCTGAGTGAACTCGCCAAAAATCAAAGGAATTTGGAGTTGAAACGGTGAACTGGCGTGGCATATACTCAGGCCTCACCTCCGTCTCACCCAGAGAAACCATCGCGGAAGTGAAAGTTTTAATTTGGGCCAGTTTTCGTTCAATTTGCTCCTGTAGGAGACGTTCCCGACGAAGTTCGTTCTCGTAAAACTTTGAGCCTGTGGTGGATTTCCAACAAAAACGTTAAACACAAATTCAAACAACAATGCAACAATTCAATCCAAATATATACATATACAAAGAATGATCTCAACATCTATATACATTAGTCGTAAACTTACATCAATTGTCGATAAAAAATCTATTTGCACACGAGATACGGCCCATACCCAGCAATATGTTAAAATGATTCAATCTAACTGAGTTCTTGACCAGCAGAACAAGCTGAAGAGCTGGAGGCCACAGCCTACAGCGAGTTGTAAAAGCTCAAAATTTCAACACAGTAAGCATGTATACAAACCATGCTTAAGCAGGAGTCGCTCATTCGATCGCCTCTGGGGTGGCGTCTGCAGAAGGTACACAGAACCACAGAACCAGTCGTGGGCTGCTTGAAACGTCCATGTGCTTCTTTCAGTCTTCAAATGAACACGGATTCATAATCTTACTTTGTAATTCAGCAATTTTGTTGTGACGTGATGGGGTTAATGAGGTTCATTAAATTCTTGGAACAAATGTTGCTTTCAAATTCCTTCTTCATGAGACAGTTCGATTTAATAAGTCGCTGGCTCCTTCGGAATTGCCCTAAACCACCAACCTTATTCCACCATTTTCATCATTACATTCAAAAATTTCGAATCAATCCTATCTAACGGAAACCTGTGGGATCATCAGATGACAGCCTAAAGAATGGCCACCAATACAAACTTGGAAATAACTCATCAGTGACTGACCCACAAGCGTAAACTTTGTGTGGCCAGCCATCCCGGGATTAATTATTGCCACTGAGTGTTTAGACAGCTTTTGACCGTGTTTGAAACACGGACAGCTTGACCAATCTTCTCGCACATAGCCTGAACCCTAAGCTACGGTGTACCTCAACAAGGCACGTGACATTTAAAGCTCCTAGCTCAAAAAAGCAGCACGCCAAAGTACAATTTTTTTTTAAGTGTCTTCTGAGCCGGATAACTTAGCAATCGTCCGAGGTGGTAAAGAAAACTCCCGTGACCGTGGTGCGCGTCAACGGGCCCATAGCTATCCTCATGCTGCATTGATATGCTTAATCAATTCCGTATACTTGGACAGGGCTTCCTACTACCTGGATACCCTCTCCACCCCGAGCTCCACTCCCTATGTTCAAACCAGACAGACAAATCACTAGATAACACTCCGCAATAAATTACGTTATTTGAGTTTATGTCAGCAAAATATGCGTTGTCTTTTTCAATAACGGGACACTACTCTAAAACTAAACAAGTTCAGACCCATCTTCATCGATTGCAAGACATTTATAAGAAGACAAATTCAAAGGGTACGGAGGTCGTACTTTGCTGGAAGTCCTTTAGGTAGAGCCCATCCGAGCAAAATCATCAATGTCACTTAAGAAGCGTACTTCAGAAGAATGATTCGGCTCATGAACTCAGGTATCCAACCATTCTCAGCATTTTCAGTTTCCTATCTATCTACCAAGATTAATAATCTCCCGAGACTGGCCTATCACGACACTTCAATCATACCACCATTTTGTTCTTTAAGTCAGCCCAATCAACTTACACTTCCCAGCTGTCAACTTACTTTTTCTGCATCTCTCCACCGAACTCTCCGAGCACTGAGTTCGAAACCAGATAAGGACTTCAGCTAACATCCCGCTCAACACGCCTGGCTTGTAGTTTAATCCACAAGGCATATAACTGAACTCCGCACCTTCAAGATTTACTAATTCCCCTACTGATAAAAGTCGATTTATCGAAGTTATTTTATTTTATCTGGCCCTTCAATAACGGTTTTTATAGGGAGTTCCTGACAAGACTGTCCTGCCCCTATAGATTTACGTCATTGAAAAATGTCCTCTGCTTATGCAATACACTAAACATAGTTGAACACAATGCGAGTTGCATGAAGACACCGGTGAAAAAGAATTATTAGAAGAATACCTGCTTACCTTTGGAATTCTCTAAAATTATTTGAAGGATCGTCGCCTTGTCCAAACCGCTCATCCCGGCCTTATTCGTACTGTATCGTCCACATCCAGCAGCATCGGCAGAAGAGTTGGAATCATCCTTCTCTGGTCGTTGCATGGATGTAAAAAAAGCACGGATCCTAAAACAGATAGTAAATTGTTGTTCAAGTCACATATATAAGCCGGCCTGTAAAAAGTCACGGATTTCGGATCTTTTGACACTGAACCCTTGATGAATAACATCACGAGACGATTTGTGACAGAATCATGTCATTCATTCACAGCAAACCGAACGCGCGCTTCCGAAGAACGAAACCTACATTGGCGAACCGGTTCAAAAGGGCGAGAGGGTCAAGTGGTTAGAGCGCGAATTTACTGACCGAAAGGTCTGTGGTTCAAGCCCAACCTCTGCCTCTCGACTTCCCCTGTCTAGGCTTGGGCAACCTGGCAGTATCCCAGCCCTCGTGCTTTCTTCGCGTGGCATGGCAGCTAGGCACCGAAAGGTTGTTACAGCTGACTGGTTGAACCGGTTCAAAACCGGTGATACGAAGTAACTGACAGGAACACACTTCCCAACTGCAGCTGGTATTACACCGCATGGTGCTTTTTGTCAAAGTTCAAGGGAAGAAACCCACAAGTGATGTAATTACATCTTGATTGTAGCGTATCCCTTTAAAATGTCAATCCATAAACTCCCTGACACTCGCGACTGCGGTAAATATTTATTAGCCCTAACCCCAAAAAATTGACGTTCATCTTAAAAAATAAATCCAACATACTAGACAAGTAAGATTCTCCTGAGTGTTACCACGAAGTGCTGTTCCTTCTGAAAATATCAAGATTTCGTTAATTATGAAGCAATGACCACGAGAATGGAATGTTGATGGAATCAAACCCAAGTATTCCGCGATACTTTCAATCACTACGCCACTGAAGATCCCAACTTGGACGTGCAGCAAGTCGATCGAATCACACGAAACAGAGCAGTACATGGTGCAATTCGTGAGTGGTCCTTCCGTTTCCCTAAGCCCGCGTACAAAGATGGGCCATCACCCTTCATCTGATTTTGTTCAGTCCGTGAGTGCATCGGAAATATGACCTCTCAGGTCCCAGACAGGATCGGTGTCGACATGATGCACATGTTCAGCATTGATCGAAACTCGCGCTTGCTATGAATGGCGCACATTTCCAAATGTTACGCGAATACATCCGCCACAATGAATGACGCAGTCAAGGGAAATTCAGATCGATACAGACATTTCTATTTTTACTCGACGCGGATTTTATGGAAAGAGACTTTACAAGCCAACGACCCGAGTTGCTGAAGCTGCATCTTGCAGTCCAGCTTTGTCTCTCAGTTAGTTCGGTTTCGAATTTAGACCTTGTGATCGTTTTGCCTCATGCGTGTTACATACCACCAGGCGGTCACTTGAATGGTTTGAATGCACACTTCATTCGAAAGACTAGTTTGCATTACAGGTACGATAGGAACCCATTATTACAACACTATCATGTTCTGAAAAACGTGAGTCATGGCATATTTGCACCCATCCGTGTCCGTCTTTTCACCAAAGGATTTAAATTACACAGCAAAGTGGAGGCTACATTGTACATCCAGGCAATCGTCCGCCCTAGGAGGCAAGTATGTGTGCCGGTATGTGCACCGGGTACGGAATTGGAGCGATAAAAATGCCCCTCTTCCTTCCTCTTGCCTATCCACGGCTAGCTGAACCCATTGCCCACAAAGCGGCAGTCAGGTGTTTCTAAAGTCTTGCTAGACAGATGGCCCCATCCCGTAACAAACCATTAGTAGACTGTTTTTCCTGGAATTGGTTAGTTATTACCGTTAAATTTTCCCGAGGCGATAACATACATCTGACGAGTTGCGCTGGACACTTGCGGAGAACCTATATCACGGATGGATTATCGATCAAATTGAAAAAGAAAAAAGCGTTCAGCTGTAGCACCCTTTCGGTGCCTAGCTGCCATGCCACCCGAAGGAAGCACGAGGGCTGGGATACTGCCAGGTTGCCCAAGCCTAGACAGGGGAAGTCGAGTGGCGGAGGTCGGATTCGAACCGCGGACCTTCCGGTTAGTAATCCGCGCTCTAACCACTTCGGCCATCTCGCCCCGATCAAATTGGTTGTACTTACATTCCATGTCGAATAGTATTGACCTCTATTCACACCGGTATTCAGAGGGCAAGCAAAAGACTGTAATTCGGCAGGTCCTTTTAGCCCTAAAACTGAGGACAACACAATGTAAATTGGCCTGGATCGTGTACGCATGCTTTGAAAATAATATACGCCCATGTGGAAAAACCGACGGCTTGAGAAAACAGTACATGGTGACTAACGTGAGAGTAAGCACACTGAAAGCTGATAGACAGAACGGGTCTCTTAACTTTGTTACTGCATCTTTGTTTTGATCAACTTGCGGTTGGTTGAAAAATGGAAGTGGTTAGAGAACCAATGCTAATCAGATCTATAAACGCCTGGGTATGGGTCAAGATTAGGTTTCGGAAAGAGATCGGTGGACAAAAAGCTGAGAATGATTGGAATTCCCCGCATGTCCGTGCCGACGAGCGGATTGTTCGATGTATTCTACCATGAGCGTTTAATCGAAAAGTTATACTGACAATAAAGTTGTAGGACGCAGAGAAGACTGAGTAGTCTGGATGGCAGCGGGCGTCCGGGTCTTCCTCGTGACATTTCCTCGGAGTCGATATTCCAAGATCCGAATCCACTTAGTAGTTGAAGCGTGAACATTTCAATCCTGATATCGCTGTACACAGAATTGTGTGCTGGAAAGCTCTAGTTAGTTTCTGATTATTGAACCGTTGAGATATTGGGATTTGAGGGACAAAAGCCGTTGCATACTAAAACCTCCTTAATGACATTGAGTCACAGCTACCAGGACTCTATTCTGCGTAAAAGTATGGAACGTACAGTATCACTAAATTCTAGCCTCTAAAAAAAGCTGGTGTCATACCGAAGTTTTCGGTTGCTAGGTTTCCTTAACCCGAGCTCTACTGTGCGGCGAGGACTGGCACAACTGTCTGAATGAGTACATTTCTCAGCCGCATCACAAGATGGTATAGGATAATCTGGCGCAATGGATTGCCAAGATGCATGGATGCATGGCGAGAACGTCGTAGCAGACATGCTGATCATAGATTCGATTCACTTGCTTTTCAGCTATAAAGGAGATGTATCGGCTCTGGCTACCTTAGTTTTTCCTCTATGAATGGAGAGTAAATGGGATAGATAAAAGTTGTACAGCGTGGCATAACCAGTGACGTCAAACCAATCCAATTGTCTGATTGGGTGTAGTCCTGGAGATATGAAACACCAACCCTGGGTTATGTCCCATGAGGGGTTATCGTCCAGAAAGAAGGTACTTGCCGACGAAACCGGGTTAACTAGTAATCGCTTCCATAAACAGACACTATGGTACGGTCTCTAGGTCGTCTCCACCCTATACGTCGGCGAAAAGGTGGTGACACAACATCCTCAGGCAACCCAAGCACATGAGCTGAGCAGCGCAACCAACTGAACTTGACCAGCTGGCCTGTCGCTGGTGAATTCTTTTCGCGAGAAACCATCTGGCACTGGCCCGATGTTCCTATCCTATCCGTGCCATGATCCAGAGACACCGAGGGATATCTCCGGATATCTTCGCCAATACAAGGTAAGATGGATCGTGCTGCAGTGAACCGTTGACGGTCAAACTGATGCAACATCGGAAGTTAGTGAACCAAGCCCAGAGATTTCAGATCCGGGAAGTAGCGTCGCCTTTCACCCGTCAGTCGAAACTTGGGAAAATGTTGTAAACGCTCAGCAATTCTAAAGGGCCTGGCACAAGAACACCAATATCAACATAGTAATCGACGTCGAGAAGCGAACAAAGTGGGAGCGTTCCAGTCATACGGGATATTCAGTATGACTGTTTAGTCTAGCTCTACGGCTTGTACCAAGTGATCTCCATAAAACTTGTAGCACCAATTGGTAGTTACAGAAAGATGTCACCATGGCAGTTCGCTAAAACGCTCCGCGCAATGTAAAGTAAATTAACGTAACGTTATGGTAATGAGACACAATCAAGGATGCGAAGACAACTTCACTGGATGTAGGTAAAAAAAATTCCCCACCTTGACGTGGTGGCCGGGCTTGCAATGATTCCGCGGACCACACTGTCTGCAACTTAGATCCACAAGGTTCAACCACGCCGAGAAGGCCAAAGATGAGCAGCCACAGCAAGAATAGCGAGACCCCGTACCAGGAGTAATCGTGCTACGAGGCGGTCTGGGAGTAAATTCGTACTATCCTCTGCGACAGGATTGTGCAGGCAGTAAGATATTTCCCCCAGGCGACCAGCCTGTCCATACTTGTGCAAGCAGCAATGCCACCTCCGAGGTCTGCCCCGAAAACTGCACACTCCGATCGCCCAAAAATTGACCGTGACCGTCGGCCCATTATCCTATACGGTAGAAATACTTTCAAAACCAAAGAGCCCGGTGCTGCTCAAAAGGCACCCACTGTGCGCAGCCACATCAGGAATGAGACAGAAATACCTTATTCCCTGCGTCCTCGGATTACGCCAACTGCCTGCATCCGAGCAGGTCAGACTGCTGAGTCATCGGCTCCGGGATGAGTTCCCAAAGAAAACCCTACTGTCCGCTGCCTCGTGGGTCAGACTTTTGAGTCAGAGGCTAGGGTCAGGGTCCCCGAACAAAACCCTACGTCCTCCCACTGCCTTGTGGGTCAGACCTTTGAGTCAAAGACTCAGGGCGGGGTATCTCAACCTAACCCCCTTCCTCGGCCTGGGCAACCGGGAAGTATCATTTGCCCGCGCATTTCGGTGGTCACCGACGTCCCTCCCCACCCTCTTCCCACCACAAAAACAAACGCCGCTGGGCCATTTGATTGTCAGTTATCTGACCGAAGGACCTTATGCTCCTCGCTGCCTATTGACGATAAAAACAACACCCTTCTAAATCCACGAAATCCTTCCCATAAAGGAGGTTTTAACGTCCGTACGTTTGTGAAATTGTCAAACAGGCAATGCTTGCCGAAACCTTATACTCCCCTAAAACTTATGTATTCTGTGTCTCCGAAACACGCATACAAGGCCCAAGCGTGGTTATGCATCTCAAAACGCCAAAATGAACCCAGTTCTTTCACATTTCTCCCTCCGTGTCCGGTGACCCAGAAGTGTAGAACATACGGCGTGGAAGTTGAACTCGGCCTCACAGCTGAACGTGCTTTGCTGGATTGGATCCCACTGAACAGTCATCTTTGCGCCGTCCAGCTATCAGCTCAATGCTTCTCGGCATGAAAAGCTGTGCCTATTTATGTCGGTTTATGCACAACGAACTGCAGTTCTGAGGCGGAGAATACTTTCTACTGAGAGCTATCCGGGCTCATTCGTCAGGCAAAATGCACTGACATTGTGATCCTTGCAGGCGAATGCTCAAGTAGGTCGTCTGAGCTCCTTGGAGTCACATACGGGTAGTCGATTCGGAGTCGATGCTCGCAACACTGACAACGGAGATCGACTCCTTCAGTCATGTGCCGATCGTGAACTGTTTCTGGCAAGTACGAACTTTCAACATAGACGTTCGCATCGCGTAACCTGGTGGCCACCAATTGCAAACCAACCGTGGACCCAGTTGGACCACGTGGCCATCAGCCATCGGGAGAGCCACGATTCCAGACTGCTGTTCCTTCTGAGGCACACCACTCAATTCCGATCACACCATGGTGCGTGCACGCCTGACAGTTCGTTTCCCTTCAGGCTCCCTCAGGTCAGCGAGAACTAACAAAACACGTTCAGCTGCAACACCCTTCCGGTGCCTAGCTGACATGCTACCCGTAGGAAATACGAGAGCTGAGATACTGTCAGGTTGCCCAAGCCCAGAGACAGGGAAAGTCGAGAGGCAGAGATTGGGTTCGAACCACGGACCTCCCGGTTAGTAAATTAGAGCTCTAGTCACTTGAGCCATCTCGCCTACAAGAACTACCATAGCTCAAAAGTACCGATCTGAGCTAGCCCAATAACTCTCCACAGTAAATCAATACTGAGGTTGCAGTGAGCATGTGGATGAAGCGTGGCAAAATGTGAAAGGAGCTATGTCATCGGCCTTCACTGCTGTCTGTCCGACTTCTCCAATTCGGCCCCAAGACCACTGGATGTCGTCGAGATCGCTATTCATGACTGATGCCAGGAAAGCCATACCAGCAGGCAACGCGTGCGACGGTTCATGCAAATCCCTCAAGCGCCAAATAGTGAAGAGTCTACGGAAAGACCGAGAGCTCTGATGGACATCGAAAGCCTTTGCTACGGGAAACAGCCGTGCCCTATATCAACTGATACGATCGACTGGCCCTAGGAAAGCAACGGTCAGCGAAACGATAAGTGAGAAAGATGGTTCATTAATTCACTCACAAAAACGTCGACTGGAAGGATAGGCTGAACACTCCGAAGAACAGTTCAGCTGGCCTGCTGCAATGCATAAAGGCGAACTAAATGTAAACCTTGATAACCCGTCGGAAGAAAAAATGAAATATGAAATATCCGTACTGAAAGGCGACAAGGCACCAAGGCCGGACGGCCTGTATCCAGACCCCTTCAAAGAAGGCGGAGAATCCCTGATTAGCAATCTGACAAAGCTTATTGGTGCTATATGGAACGAAAAGAAGGTGGTTGCAGAATGGGGCAAGTAGACAGTTATTCTGGGTACGCGGACGCTGTGTGAAAATCACCGTGACATCACCCTATTAGTTGTGGCATCAAAAGGTGCTCTCTGGTCTGGGGGTGAGATGGCTCAAGTGGTTACATGGTCACATGGTTTGGCATGGGTTTCACAACCGCAAACTGTAAACTGTTACTGTAAGAGTGGGTGGCCTCATACTTGCGGATGAACCGATTGGATTAGTGGACCAACTGGTTTACCTGGGTAGTTGTGTCAGTCCCGGTGGTCTCGAGAAGGATGATATTTCAAACCGGACTGGGAAGGCTAGAGCAGCTTTTTTGAGCCTGCGCCACGTGCGGCGTAGGTGTGACATCAGCTTATCCATCAAAGATCGTTTACAATGTTGCGGTACGCTCCATACTATACATATCAGAAACTTGGTCGTTGCGCGCTGAGGATGTCAGAAAACTTTCGTGTTTGACCATCGATGTCTCCGGACCATTGCCCCAGTCTGGAGTGAACGCCGGATAAGCAATGCTGAAGTACGTCGAATGGTATTCGGAAGAAATAACTCACTCTCCATAAACGAACTGATCACACTGCATAGGTTGCGCTAGCTTGGCCACGTGCTGCGTATGCCAGTCGACCGAATTCCCTGAAGGGTTCCTCTCGCACAACCACGTGAAAGGTGGAAACGAGCCAGAGGCGGTCAAACAATGACTTGGCGGCGAGGTATAAAAGCCATCACCAGAAAACTCAGCTGCGCTGGTCCTTGCCGTCTTCCTGGATCGGGACCCCGAAACTGGCCACATCAATGGTTAGAGGTATTGTCAGACATGGTTCGGTCGCGTCCTCAATGGCGCTCGTGCATCCAAGCCCTTCAATGCATAGCTCCCTTCCCAATCCCCCCACTTAACAGTCTACCTACAATGCTGTATTTACACACTAATTTATCAGCTCCCGCCTCCAATGCGCAGCTACCTACCCCAACTCATCAAATCGCAGGTAGCACCTGCAACCACTGTACGACAAGTATGCGGTTCTTACAGCTGACAATGGTGATGATGTGAGAATTCGTCATCCAGAATTTCGGCAATTTAAGTCAGCAATATATAAAGGGACCCCAATTGCCACTGGAAGTGCAAGCACTGGATGTGCGCACCCGAACAAAAAGCAACGTGGTTAAAAGACAAGTGATTTCGAACTTTTCCTAGGCGGTGACATCCTGAAAACGACAAATAACTTGCAACTGTATGGCGGGGTGAGGAAGCTACGATCATATGGAATCTGCTAGTTTAATGGTGCATTAAATGGATAGTCCGCTAGACATAGTAATGCCGCGCTTCACCAGATTCTCCTGAACATATCTTCATAACATGGGTGTCAGAGGGTTTGTCAATAGTATAATATTCCGGGAGATCACGGCCGGCATCGACTTCACTATACATGGAGTGCCACCTTTGGTCGAAATATAAAATGATCTGTTAGTGAGCAGGTGGAGCAATCCTCAGTATCTTCATAACGTTGAGGTGCTTCTACATCTCAACCATGTTTGTAAATGGCCAGTGCAGTACGTAGCTAAATCAACGAACACAGAAGCTTATAAACTCTATCAATTTCAAATGGAGGAACGAAAATAGACCAAACCTTCTCTTATCGCTTGGTCACTGGTCAACCACGTCCCGAGCTTCACCCAACTACTTCAAACCGAAGCTCAAAAGGCTATCCCCTAGTTAACTCTCTACCTCGGTATTACCTCACCTCCACAAAATAAACCACTGACTCATTTTATAGGTAGGAAGTATCTCTACGCAAATCTATATTCACGCAGGCCTGACAGTTAGGAATTGTCAGATAGATGGAACCTTCCACTCGCAAAACGATTTACTATCGACGATGAGCACAATGAAGACGATTAACCCCACTGGCTATGACAGCAGTAGATAGGAGTGAAACTGTTCGCATATCAGACGACCCATTCACACACCTTTCGGCATCGGTTTAGAGCGCTGAGCTGAATTAAGTTACTTAAAATTGGTTACCTCGGTCGTTGAGACCATACAGCATGTAAAGCGTCCCGCTTGGCTAGATTCTACGGGAGCCCTTACTAGAGAGGCCATAAGAGGACGCATTATAATACAGCGTCAAGTAATAGTACATCGACCCTCCTTCTTTCTTCAGATGACATGGCGGCTAGGCACTGAATGGGCGTTACAGCTGAACTATTATTACCACGTAACATCTAGTTTTACATCTAGTCAAACGGAGCTTGTGTCCGACAGGAAAGACAGCATCTTTGTTCTTGAGAAGAGTCGTCACCTTGAATTTCAGGAAGGGACGATGGAATGAACAACTTAACAATAAAGGGACAATTTTATCCGCATTTTCCTAAAAGTGGGCAACCTGGCAGTATCCCAGCCCTCGTGCATTCTTTGGGTGGCATGCCAGCTAAGCAGCGAAAGGGTGTTACAACTGGACGACTATAAAAATAGATATGACGCAGATACCGGCCTCAATAATACTGGAAAGCCCAGTCCCGGGCAAGTGAGACGTGAGGCCAGCACATGGGGTTGCATGCAGGGTATGAGGTGCAATAGCTACATCCCCACATTATGTTGTGCTTGAGGAGCGTTGGCTAACAACCTCGGCTTTCTCTGACTTTAAACGAGTCCTTAACACCATAAACAGATCCACATATGCCTAGCCAGGCAGGCATTGAAGCTCGTAAACATACTGCTCCCTATTCACATACTTTGGTCGTGCAGGAGTTTACAACGAACCGTTTGGAAGTTTTCTCACAAATATTAAGGTCCAGTAAGTTTTATCACTGTCCTCATTCCCGCTCCGTCTCGTCGGCGATATTACCATGGAATACAATCCCCAAGGATCGAAGCATAGGCACCGAAATTGTATTTAGAGAAAAACCAGTAGTCTTCGGCGAAATTGCCATGTAAACTGACGGACGGCTGCACCGCCTACTCTAGATAGGATTCCGGATGTATCTAAATCCGGTGTGCATTTTGTAACTGCAAAGTATTATATACAAGGTTTTGAGTTCTCTGGGTATCCCTGTACGTTCGGGCTATAAATTAGAGTGCCACGCAGTGTGACATCCTACCCAACCTGTATTAAAGAATGGGTAGGATGGAGTCGAAACAGCGGGCACTCTGCGGAGAAGAATCAAACCCCTGGCCAGTAAATCCGCCGCGTTGACAACTGCTGTCTCCTGCGTGTGTAACCCAGAGGGCATGTTAACAGTGAAAGAAGAGGTCCAAATACACTAAACTCGAAGTAGAGGAAACTGTCAAGCTGTCGCCAAATATTAATTGATCCATTGGTCCCAGTGAACGAGGATGCATCAAACGGTACCAAAGCGTCGCCGGTAAATGATTTTTTAACTGCAGAGTTGGACACGGAAAACTTTAACTGTCAACGAGCCAACGGAAACTGCAATCCAAAAAACTGGAAGTATACTCTATAGCCATTGAACTAAAATTGCATCAAACAATTAGAGCGTTGCCCGTAATAAGTCACAAGGTACGTCCGAATTCGCAAATTTCGTCTATGCTTGGAGAGACATTTGCTCACCTGATGTTTCAAGCTTAAATTTGTGAGAAACTATTTCTCTTCCTAGAAAGGCGGAAAACCCATCGTACGACACGCCAAGATAGTAATTTCTTGGCGTGCGCGATTCAATTTATAAGGCTGAATGAGATTTAACTAGCATTCCATCAAGGGAGTATACGACAATCGGGTAGACTGATAGGCCTCCGAATTGCACCAGAGTAGATCCAGACCATTAGACTGGGACTTGATAAGGTACTTTATCATGTTTTTATTACCAAGGGATACAGAGTTCAAAGTAAGACGAACTAGTTGATCTCTTCCGACAGACGGTCTCCTGAAGAAAGACTTCGGAAAAAGCAAATCTAAAATAACTGCTGGCTACCACTACTTGATGTACTAACTTCGGCGGTACATTGGAAAGATACATGGTCCCTGCGCAAGGATGACACGTAAAATCGTGAAGCCTTCCATAATAGGGAAGGCATGGCTGTGATTAGAGCGCGAAGTTACTGACCGGAAGGTTCATGGCTCGAACACGACCCTTGTCCATCGACTTCCCGTCTAGGCAGTCTCCCAGCCCTCGTACATCCTTTGGGCGACTTGGCAGCTAGGTGCCGAAAAGGGTGTTAAAGATTAGCACAAAAACTGGATGGAAGCCATAAAATATAAAGGTCATGGGAAGAATCCATTTATAACGAGCGATTCACTCAAACGAGTGGACGGATTTCACGAAAGTGCAATGGTTAACAAACGCACAAACGAAGCTTGGAAACGACGGGCCAAGTAGTACTGTGCGCCTTCGACCAATGGCTTCAGGCTAAGTGTATCGAATCATGATACCGCCAAACAGACAATTCCCTGCTGACCAGAATAACGCGTCAAACTCAACCGAGTAAAGTTGCGATAACCACTCCTCACTAGTATAAAGGTTAGAATTCGGTCCGTTAGAGTCATGATCGTCACGAGAGGTCCACCATTCGCAATCAACACTGATAGCGAAATCCCACTTAAGTCGTTCTACTTCCCACAGGCAAGTACCTGTGACCAGTAAAAAAAACTGAGAATTTCCCCAAGTCCTCGTGAGTTTCAAAATGAGCAAACATAGCAAGACACAGTACGACATTAAAAAGATTTTTGTACAAGTTGGAAAGATATAAATAACGCGGTTTGATTGGGTGGGGTGGAAACCTATGACCAATTCAACAGGTACACAACAAACATTGAGAACGGAATGTCAGGCGAAGAATTTAGGGTTACAATCGGCCTGCTGGACTGTACAGGGATCACAGATTAAAAAGCCATAGATTTCTCATACGTAACGATGAATGTCTGACCTCTTGCTTTAGATCCTGGATGCTCAGCAAGGAGGCGCGTGAAGTCTGGAAGGCCAGTAACTTTGTTGCCGTCAATAGACACCGTTTCTAGCTTTGGACAGAAAAGTAACTCCTCTATGGATGCGATCTCGTTCAGACAGTTTCTTTGGGCGGATAAAGTTAAGAGAGAAGGAAGGCGTTTGATGCCATTGAGGGATTCCAGCTTGTTGTCGTCCATATTAAGTTCACAAAGGCAAACGAGATAAGCCAGCGTGTCGGGTAATCTGGTGATACTGTTGCCTGAGAGGTCGATTTTCGTCATTAGCGTAAACCAGTCAAGATACTTCAAACTGAGTAGCTGCACACCGACAAGCGACACCTCGCGTGAGCGATCTTCAAGTGTTTGAACTAGGGCATCTTGAATAATGTGTGACGATTTAATGTCCTGATAGTATGCACAACGCTTCGGGTCAATTCTCATCAAAGTTTCGAGGGCTGCGGATACATCACAAGCCGAATCTGGAGGGTGAACAAATCTTAGAAGGCCAATCAGTGTTAGAAGCGCCCATTTGTTCTCGGGTTCCATCCCAACGAGATCCCGGACATTTTCCAACTCCGTTTCTAGCTCATCTGGTTCATTTGTGGGTGATATGATGGGATTTAGAAGTCGCAGTGGATTAAGGTCAACTCTCGTAAGTGATTCGTTGCGCATAGCCTCCAGCTTGCAAGTGAGACAAAACAGGTGATCTGGGGGACAGTGTGGATTTTGGCAAACCTTCGGTTCGCCGGAATTATCGACATCCAAAATGCACACAGATACGGCAAACTGCAGGCGGTTATAGTCGAGGGGTTCATCAGACTTCGGTGAACAAGAGGCAATAAGATCCGGTGCGATTGACAACCACCAAACTGCAGAAACAGGTTCACCGAGGGCGGATTGCCAACCCCCCAAATCCGATACTGATAAGCTAACACATTCAGAAGAAGGGAAAGTTACCTTGATGGCAACCTCAAGTCTTTTCAAAGCACTAAGCGGCTTTGATGCAGTAAATACGAGCAAAACACGTTCCAAAGAACGAGATAAGTACAACTCCCGCAAATAGACCTTTCGCCTTCCCCGGCCTAGAATCCACCAGTAATAAAACCAGGGGCTCTGGTCGTTCGGATCTGTATAGATAGCGTTGTGGACCAGCTCCAACTCGCCGGAAGGAAGCGTTGCAGAATCAGACGAACGGTTCAGTTCATTGTTTATATTTGAAGGTGGTGGGCTGACGGGAAGAGATTCCGAGAGAGGACTGGACGAGCAAAACAACTCTCCGCGGTAATGCCAAGCTGAATAATTGCTCATATTTAAATCCAGTGCTGAGTCCGTGAACAATAATTCCGAATCCGTTGGTATTTTACCTTTTGATACAATAAACCGACGATAATCCCAGCAATGGAAGTTACGTTCATCCGCTTTCAGGGCAATGTTGCAGAACTCGATTTCCGAGTTCCAACTTGGAACTGGATGGTTGTTCATTATCCATCTCCGGTGATGCCACACGGAATAGGACTTTGGATTGGTAGTGAGGCAGCGCGTAGTTAGCTCGAGCTCTGGATCGAGAAGTCTTTTTACTTTGTGGGAATCGCAGTCTGGAAGCATGAACATACGCTCAAATATTTCCCGTCTATAGTTCCACAATGTTGACGTGTCTGCACATTTTTCGATAACATTCTCAATCAAGGAAAGTATTTTCTCGCTATGACCTCCCTCCGCACGGCACTCAAATATCTTATTTGTAGCAGCCCGCAGTTCACATTCAAGCCTCTCTTTCTTCTCACGACGCAACCGTTCTTGTTCCTCGGTCCGTCTGACCCTGACACGACCATGCATGGCAGACCAGATGTAATTCGAACTGAGCGGGTCTACTCTAGGTCAATGACTCAATGGGTTCAATGAGTGAATACACATACATACATAAGAGCTCGGATACTTGTAGGCTTACGAACTCCGAACCTTTGGTACATAATCTGCTCCTTTTTGCAGTGGGCAGCTGGACTGAAACGGTTGATCTTCGTCACCTGAGGTAGTGGGCCCGAGCTTCAGGGTAAAGTGTGTAGCCATAAACAAATAAGTACAGGTTGCTTTTGGGCTTATTTATATGATTACGTCGACTTTCGCACGAAAAGTGGGCATTATTTTGAAAGATCCGTAGTGTTTCGGGATATTTGGAAGCCATGGATGATGTAAGAATTAGAACAGAATTGTTTGTGTTTAGTCGCTCCGCAGGGATGTCAAGGGCTTTAGGGTGCGAAGCGGATTCTGAAATTATATTTATTAACGGGGAAACAACCGTGGGAAAAGAGCCTCGCCTCGAGCAGATCAGGTAAATAATACGGGCTGGATGAAAACCCGCGCGCGGAGGGTTCGAAATCGATTTCGGTTCTTGCGCGAAATAAAATGGAAAAGATTCTCTCCCCGGTTAATCAACTTACAGCGTGAATGGGTAATATTTTGTTGAAATTTTCACTCTAACGTAACTTGTGCATGAAGACCTCCGCCAACTTGCACTTAATTACTGTGAAGCACCCAGTTTGAATCATTGGCCAGTGCAATACAGGCTACTTTCCACAGATATCGGCGACCACAACCGATGTTGGCGAAGTGAATGTCCATCAAATGTACGGTGTTGTATGCAAATTCACACCTGCAAGGCCTGGTGGCACGTTAGGTGTACGGGTCTACAGGACGCCAAGATAAGCCAATTATCAAACACTCCTGCCCCGCTTGATTGCGCCAGCTTCCACCCCGGTCCATTGGTTGTAAAGAGAATCATCCAGCTCTCCGGTGCGGCAACCAAGACCGACGAGGTGGCTTTGGTAAGCATGTACATGGGGAGAGCGGGCTGAACACCCGGGGGTCGTTCACAGGGAAAAGCACGCCCACCAGACTGGCACGGTCGCTCCTTGGCGGTGCCCTCACAAAGCTTGAACACGAATCGCTTCACGCGGAGTAATCACGTCGAAAGGGAAGCGAGCGATCTTTTGTGCTTCCGGCCCTATTCTCTCCCCATGTGTAGTACAGAAGATCTTGGAGAGGGCTATTGGCACCTCAACGGCTTACACAACGATCACGCATACATCTAAGGATCGCCCTCTAATGGCGCGAAGTGCAGGCCACAGACCTCGTAGAGCGGAGGCGCAAAACAGGATTCCGCTTTGCTCCAGTTCGGTCGCCCCCAAACTTATGGCCAAACCGATGGAATCTATGGACCATTGTACTGTTCAAACCACGCTGACGCAACCGGCCACGACTCTGGATTGTGGTTTCTACTTAGCCACAGCATACCCTCACCCCCAATGGCAGCGATGCTCGGAAGGAGGCAAGCCTGGCGTGGACGCCGGGTCCAAATTAATAAGAGCCAACATCTCCTTTTTCTGTAGCATATGATAAAGGCGCAGCGGTAAACTGCACACCCAAGTCACAACCTCTGATTTGGATCGGGTCAGATGTGAGGAGACAAGCGCCGGAGCCTACCGACAAATCAACCACAAGCGTTGAACTCAGCATCGGGTAATGCCACGAGGGCCATACAGCCGCTAAGTATGTGAAACTGATAGGCCTCGGCTCCACTCCATCAAAAGTGGCTTCTTCAGTTGTGAACACATTCGTCGCCGATGTCCACATCAAACAAAGTCATAAACCCGACAACGGTGAACCGGGAAAGTCCTCGCACACCCAGCCGCCCACATTGATTTCGGGCGACTCGGAAGTCAACACAAACTCGAAACGAAAGACACCGCGGTCAAACGAACCGCAGTACCTTCGCTAATCCAGAAGATTGTGGTCAAGCTTTGAGGCTCACTCCTCTCCGAAAAGGAACATCATGGGAGCACCACAAAAATGGACCCTTCTTGCTGCTGCAGATAAATACACAGGGACTCACAGAGAGTTTATAGATCCAACCACGCAAAAATGACCAGGAAGCAGAACAGACGCACATCTGACCAAAATTGTTAAATATCAGTAGACCCAGTCGTCCGAAATTCGGTGGCGAATGAGCTGCAAGTAGCAGCATTCGAAAATTTTGCTCATCAGAAAAACAACTACGTGTTTCAATGGTAAAAGTCCGGGCAAGCCGGACGCTCATGGGGCGAAAAGCCCTGGAAATGAAAAGCAGTTCCCAAAAACACCAAGTCGGCAAGCAGACCAGTATGCCGCAGAAACAACTTCAGTGCCTTTGACTCAAACAGGGCACAAAGCTATTACAGCTATTATTGCTAATACATCTCTAATCTTCAGGCAGCATTTATCTCAGCTTCCACCTTCGGAGGCAGGAGACAGTGGTGGAAAGCGCACACGAAAATTGCCTCATTCTTTTCAACAGACTGGACGATGCTAATCAGTCAGCTAGCCTTAAACAGGCGTCCATATTTGCATCTAAATTAACCTGGTCTACGCCAGAAGTCTCTGGCCCGGCACTTCCGATAGACTGCCAAGATGGTTTATGGATTCACTTAAAACACGAGAAGGCTGGTGAGATTGCTTTGTAACCAAATGCGGCCAAGGCAACCGCCTTGTTTTTGGGAACTGGAACGTGAAAACCACGAGTGACCCAAAAGTAGAATCTGAAGTTTACGGAATGCAGCACGCATGTCTGAATTCTGCTCCAGTGCAACCGTCACATCCAATATTGTCAAAGCGTGGCTACAAAGGGCCTCCAACAACTTGGTTTTCACTGGAAGGGACATCCGTCAACTCTTGCACAAGGAAAACCCGTTGTGCGCGTGGGGACCAGAGGCAATCCATCTAAAGTCCCTGAAGAAAACGTCGTCCTCAACCTGGTGTTTCGTCAGTCCCTCGATGAAGGCAATATTTTCTCGGATTGAACTGAAGCGACCGTCACGCCAGTCTAAAAATTGTTGGCCGACTCGCCCGGCAGCTACAGGCCCATTCGCTTTATCAGCGTACCGTGCAAGATAATGGAAATGGAATGAAATGGATCAGCCTAAATCATCCTACTACCCACAAGTTAATATCTCCGGTTGTACGGACAACTTTCACAAATTAAGGACGGGCGACACATCTGATGCCACATCTCTCAAATTTCGAGAATCCCAGGTCTCGCTGCTTCACAACTTCCAGTTTTATGGGATTCAAGCGAAAATGCTACGCTAAACTAAGGCGTTTCATTCATACAGAACATTCCGAGTAAAATTAGGTTCGACCTACACTTCTCCGGCGCCGGCCTCCATTAGAGTCCCTCAAGGCTCCGTTTTGGATCTTATTCCTGGTCTAGGTTGCCGGAATTTCTCTCAAGTCCATATCTAGTTCTTGCAGCCGACATGGAATCCAAGAGTTCAACTGCAAGTGCCCACTAAATAGAGATAGGTGCTGCAGAGCAGTAGTCACCGGACTGCCACCTTCCTCTGAATGACGTAGTGTGTCCATATGTCGATTCGCAGAAACTCAGCGAAAGCCCACGTCGTGTATGACGAGAGTGGACCAAAGCACATAACAGACTTCGGAGTATGAGGTTAGTCGGAAAAGGTACCCCACAAGTTGTTACGTTCGAGGAAATGACCGAGAACGGTGACCGAGTGCTAACATCTTGGTGTTTACGTGTGTGTCACTACAAAATCGTTTGACCCACGGGAAGTCCCTGGCGAATAGATTCGGAGGTACCGGTACCCGGTTCTCTGTAGACGGTGATCTTCCACATGACAGAGTGCACTACACTGGCTGACAGTGCGTTTTTCTTCCACCGAATAATTTGACGAAAACTTAGCTGGCCCTTCATACCTTGTTTTCAAGTGTGACCTGCCAAGAACACTTGGATAGTGGGAACTCGTTTCGTCAAAGCTCACAAAGATACCGCGTGAAGCGAACATCGGCCCTGTCATGAGGTTGACCAAAAGCCATTTATAAATAGGTTGGAAATGCAAACGTAGAAGATACAGTGTTCAAATACGCAAACGGGACAAAATGTAAAGCGATGATAGTGGCAAATGAACAAAAAGTGTTTGAATCCAGGAAGGCCACTGGTGATCCTGTATCTGGAAGGCGATTCATAGATTGGCAAGTTTTATGCAACCTTGAATACCCTGCTCACTTGATGCTTGAGGATAGAGTAGAAACGTGATATTATTTGGAGGGAAAACCGAGGACTAGTCTCGCACGCGTAGCGATAATGACCTTAAACACTGAAGTCAATGCTCCGGGCATTTTTT
>NW_008751694.1:1699619-1702065 GCF_000715545.1 Opisthorchis viverrini
AAAGCACTATTAGACATTTATTTATGTGAATCCTCGTGCTGGCAAGCATACTGCCCCGCGCTGAGAACATAACTAGCAGCGCTACACCCTTTTTTCACTTGTGCCTTTCAGGTGAACGACAGCACTGACCAACAAGAACAAAACCAACCCGGGAAACTTGGGCAATAGCCTCGATCCTGTGTATCAATCAGTGAATCCGTGAATCCGTAATGCACTTCTTACTGCACTATGAATAAGCGGATCGAGAGAAGCCGCCGCTCTACGGATCATTCGGCGCACCTTCACCCGTATCATTCGCATAGACTTCTAAATAGTCGTTAAAGGTCCATGTCAAACCACTTCTTTAATATGTCCAATTAGGACGAAAGAAAGGCGTAACCCTCCATGAGTGTGTATAACGAGCTGCTGCGTAAATGGTTACCAATCCTAACTCCGTGGACTATGAAACGCGTCTCGGGGTTCTTGATCTCTTTCTCCCGGATCATCTCCGATTCCGAGGAAGCCTAATACGTACTCATGGCATTTTGGAACACGGTCTTTAGGTATTTTATCGTTGATCCCGCTAATTTACGTGGACATGCTAAGAATATACTCAACCCCATTGTTTACACTTATATTGAGCAAACGTTTTCTCGCTGCGGGTAGTTTCTGCGTGAATAACCATCCTTCCTCGACTGTCCACGCTATATCCTGTACCAAGTTCAAAGCACTAATACGCCTTTCTTCTGGAAATCCTCGCAATGTTAAGCTTACTGGCCCGCATTGAGATCTTAGATCGCAGTGCAAAACTTTTTTCGCTTGCACCTTCCGGGTGAACGGCAGTCGCTGGGCGGTAGCGAAGACTTACACGAGCGCCTCTTCTCTCGTAGTGTCCCTCATACAACTGACCTCTTAGAACGAAGTTCGGTAAATCCGAATATTAGGTGGAAAGTCCTGGTTCTCACGGGTCCGCGCTCTGACCTTATTATGCGCTTTCCCAGGGCAGGCTAAACCAGCGAGGCTTATATTGCAGGAGATATAGTTAAGCTGATTGTCAAGTGTGCAGGCGACAAAGACGCAGTACTGTCATACTGGCGCTTTTTCAGATGTTTGGTGGAAGTATTTCATCCCATATAATTCAAGGTAACACGAAAATTTCACGGTACCCTGTCGATGACTGTTTTACTGTACTACACAAAGCTGCAAATACATAGATCAGTAGAAAGAAGGGCAAAACGAACGGGATTGAGCATTCTACCGTGCTGTAGGAGTACCGGCAGAGTATCGACAAGCAAGTAGTTCGGGGCTCTCAGGACATCAGTTTGCTTCGTCTGATCCACAGCGGGAGTTAAGTGAGCCCCGAATGGTGTAGGCGAGTTGAGAACCGGTAGCTGGAGGAATCGACCGCTAGCGGTAGGACTGATAAGCGGCTAAGGATAAAAATTATTATTTGGTCCGCGGTAAAGTCACTGGCCGTCCAAAATTGGAGCGATCTCCATTTTCTCTCATTTGGTAGCAGCGGCCAGAAGAAAAGAGGGTCAGCCATCAGGAAAGCGTGCTGGTGATTTCAGGGCTTTTTTAGCGCCCCGAAACATGAGTATAGAGTATACTGCCAAAAAACCTGGAAGAAGCATATGTATTTTAACATTCAGTCTTCGTGGTCTCCATTCTACGGGCGAAAACAAATTTTGCCCAGGGATGGAGCGCTATAGTAGATTCCTTCTGCATCTGAAAGAGAAGCTTGCGCAAAATTGGGAAATCTTTGTGGCTTCTTTTGAAAATCTCCACAATTTAATAAGCCATGCAAGTGAAGCTGATGATTACATAATTATTATGTTTGTCGTTGTTCAGCCAGTACATAACGGATACATGATCGTCTGTTCCCATAACAGTGGAGGAAATCCATTTTGAAACGACAGAAAATAACATGGAAGGAAATGGAGTCAGTACATTACCTGAGGATTACACAGAACGAAGTCCATATAGTCCCAGTGAGATTCCAGGGTCGCGAGCTAACTGTACCAAGTGCTCTCAAACTAAATGGTGGCTGCAGAAGCTTTTAGGAACGTTTTTAAATGCTAGGCGATGTCAACTCAGCGTTTTGCCACTTCAGGGCAAATCCGGCTGAATCAGCTCATTTTGTGTAGCTATGCGTTTTGAAGGATTCACGGATTCACGGATTGATACACAGGATCGAGGCTTTTGCCCAAGTTTTCCGGGTTGGTTTTGTTCTTGTCGGTCAGTGCTGTCGTTCACCTGAAAGGCACAAGCGAAAAAAGGGTGTAGAACTGCTCTTTATGTTCTCAGCGCGGGGCAGTATGCTCGCCAGCGCGAGGATTCGCATAAATAAATGTCTAATAGTGCTTTAAACTGGGTTCGTGAAGGAGCGTGTACAACCGTCGGAGGAAGGTCATTCCACGCAGCTTCTACCCGAAATGAAAAAAAGTTTTGTCTAGCGGATGTGTGT
>NW_008751694.1:1706806-1717175 GCF_000715545.1 Opisthorchis viverrini
GGAAAAACGAAACCGATTTCGAACGTACCGCGCCCTGAGTCCGGATAAAAAGGGATACTGGATTTCTTTGTGAGCTTGCCACTTATAAATGAGTTAGCATGGTGGTTAGCGAGCAAAATATGGGTAATACTGCCTAAAATAATTGAAATTGGTAAATGGATAATGGGAGATGGTGATGGACGTCCTGGTTTAATACACATGGTTCACAAGCAAAGAGATAACCGTCCCCAGTGGTTCATTAACCAAGCGATTGTGTTTCAGAATTTTTGGTGATGCGGAGAAAACTGAACTGTTATCAGTGAACACTATATTTTCCTGGAGATGCGAGAGTACGGAAGTGGGACAAATAGTATTTATACAACAGAAACGTTCTTCAAAAACTAGAGAAAACAAAAAAGCGATTAGGGTGCAAAAAATTGGTTTCAAGTTCGCTAGTTGGTCAGGCAGGTCCAAACGGCGTTCCCGGTTAACTAGGACGAAATATTTTGTCAAACTGATCAGGTCGCATTGTGCGTGAAGCTTAGAGACTACATTCTGCAGGGTATAGTCATCGGGCCAGATGGACTTGCCCTTGGAGTTTCTCGGATTTTTGCCGGCCTCCAGTCGTCTTGGCATCAATTTTCAGATTCTATCAGGAGCAAGAGGGCGCCTTCTCTACAAAGTGGAAACAGATTGTCTCCTGAACAGCGTATTGACCTTTGCGGGGCAATTTGAACTTCCATCAGCACCGGCTCATGGTTACCGGTGAACGGGACATCAGTGCTACAAATTCACGGTCAAAATCTACGCTTCATAACCGGTCAGCAGATTCTCCACCCTTCCCGGGCTTCAATAGCGCTGATATTAACGCCGTATCCACGTGAGTCACTCAAATTAGGTGCAGTTGATGTGCTTTTCGTCCATGAATCGGAATGTGTGCGCGCATTTTGGCTTTCACGATCTGGTTTCACCCCAACACAATCTCACTGTCGTGGCCAACCCTATTATTCCCTCGGGTTCCTCCGTTTACGATTCAAATGGCATACATTCTCCCACATCCCGTGTGCCTGTTCCGCCAAGTTGTGCGTCAAGTCGGCCCCGAGACCCACACCTTGTGCGACTGGTCGCGGACTCATTTTCGCTCAACCCAACCCAAACCGCGTGCCGTCCAGTCTCCTGGACTGTGGCAGTCTCACGCTGTCCCACTGCTTCGCCTGAACTAATTCCGACCACATTCCATATGAGCGACATGCACATTTTTGTCACGCTCTTCAAACCAATTTGTTGCTATGTGGATCTGCTGAACTCCTCTCTAACTTTCGAGCGGAACTTCCTCTCAGATTCTGTAAACATAAGCTCACCAGAACATGCACATGGTAACTGAGCCATCCCCGCATACAAGACTAGAGAACTAGAGAAACTACCCTCACCCTTCCTAAAATGTTTCTGGCAACTAGTCATTGGCTTTTACAGGAGATCAGACATCATGAGAACTCGCTGGGGCCTCGGAATGGTCTAGGCTAACTCTTGAAGCAGAAAAGTTTCGTCCGTTTTCTTTTGAACACGTCAACGATCCAGTTACGCGGGTAAGCGTGCCCCACTCCCGCAAGACCAAACCGTTAAAATCTCTATGCATTACCAGGCAGTTACAAAATCCTGAGTGTTTTTGTTTACTCTCCAAGAAAACGTGCTTCTCTCCAACAGCCTTCGCATTCTCACACTAGGCACCAACATAAGCCGCCGGCGGCAGCCCGGATTTCGTGTCTCATTTGTTGATACGTGTTTCGATATTGGTTCTCACAATCAAAACATTATAACCGCCAATGTATGGATTACTCTTAAATCCAAAAGTTTTTCCGGTGCAAAGATATTAATTGACGAACAACTATCCTGTGTTTCATGAGGTAAAAGCTTGCTCTGCGCCGGTCGATTTAACTAGACATGGCTACTAGTGTACGTACGACACTATTGATGGACTCTCAAAGAGCTCGGCCAGCACGAACCTGGTCTGCATCAGCGTACATTGGCTCCACGGTATGGTCATGGCAGGTATGCTTCAGCTCTGAGGACCGAGGAACGCAAATTCTTGATCAAATGACTACAACAGTGTCACTTCCAACGCATTACTGATATTGATGGCAGTGACATGCAGTTTGACCTTTATAAGCCTAATGGCTCCACTTGGTGGACGGCTTCTGACTATGATGAGTCCCATGTTTGTAGTTCTACGATATCCACGAGCACGACCTAAAGCAGAGCCCAAATTTCTCTTTGGACAACCGTGAATGGGATAACAACACGAGGATATTCGTAGCCTCTAGGCATCCTATATTACTGCCAACGCTTACCGATGATTTGCAACATATTCTGACACCTTATTTCCTTCCATATCAACCAAATCGACATGGTCTAACTGAGCATCATACTCTTCCGTGTATTTGATGAGGAAGCCCACTATTGGGATGCTACAGGGTTTCTCCAAAGCCGCTGGTATTTACCCTGAATCCTCGAGAAGTGCACACCTGCTCTTGTGCTCTCATGTTTAATTCATTTCTCATTAGTATTATATGCTACTAAACTTTTATTTCAATCCATATGTAGCTGGTAATCATGTAGTGCCGCACGACTATAAGTTTCAGGTTAGTTCTTAAGTTTGGCGAGAGTTCGTGTGTCTTAACAAGTTATCTCCTCGCCCAGTGATGTTCAGTGAATCCAACAAACACTTCGTTGATGTTTTTGGGTGTACCAAAATCCATCATTAGGTTGACTATATCAGCCTTGGTTTCTCGAAGCGCTCTGGCGTGAACTCACACGATCTAAATTTAGTACGTACAGCTGGCTATTCTCAGTCCAGCATCCTAGTGACCAGCGATAATACGTTAGTATTCTATCTTATAAGTAGCATGCTAATTAGAGCAGTCGATACTTAGCTGCTTTGATGTGCTGAATTTTGCTGGATGCACGTTCGGAGAAAAACAACACAGGCTTTTCAGTCTATGTTGAGTTAGTTTTGATAAATTTATTTCGTATTTTTTGTGGCGCAGTTAATCACCCTGGCCCTAAAACGCGTGAATTTGTCCTTACAATAGCTCGCCTAAAAATTAGTGGCTGCATCCAGGAGGCAATTGAAAACGCAATGAAATAATAAATGAGGGTAATTATGTGCGCGTATGGAGGCAACAGATCATCTCATCATCCCATTTCCGGTGGTTTTACTACAACTGACTCAGATGGCCGAGAGCCAAGCGGAAGTCCGTAAACCAAAAGAACCTGGTAATTCAAGCGCCTTTCTCAGTTGCAAACGCAGAACATTTTTTGCACAGTACAGCTTCGTCAAAGAAAGCATGAAGTTTTTTATCAGCCACCTCTTTCGATGCTTTTTCTAGCCATAATGTGAATAAATTTTGTAATGTTTGTCATGCACTGATTGACCAAAACAGGATGCTGCACCCGCGGTGCTCTTCTGAAATATAGAACACCACTTTATGAACTGCTGGCGGACTGTAGCTGATGAAATTGGTAGTATATTTACTACCCAAGACATTTATTGTTACCATCGTAAGTTTTGATAGGCTCTGAATGCATGATGGATAGCTTGGCTTCATTTTGGAAGATGATCTGTCTCGAGTACCGGTGAAGTTTTGCTTTTGGTGTAGGGTATATTTAACGTAGTCAGGAAAAGACAGCACTGCCATATGTTTGCCATGCCACAGCAGAAAGCGCAGCCCTCAAATTTACAGGCGTCAATGAAACACGCGCAAGAATCAGCTTAGATGAGTCCTTTGGGAGCGAATAGCGCATGGCGCAAATGCGAAAGCATGTGCGGCTAATGTGCTATTGGCAAGGATACTGAACTTATGGTCATGAATTTATTGTAGAAAGTGATTAAATCGCCCTCAAGATTTCATGCTTAGCTCGTTCACGAAGATAATAGATTGAGATTATTCAATAAAAGCTAGAAACACCGAAAATTGTGATACTTCTGAATAGGTGAAGAAGCTTCCGCGAGTAAGGGATTTCATATGTATTGTTTCCATCATAGAACCTAAACTGTGGCCACTGTTATCAGTTTCTTTAGTAGGCGCAACTGAACCCTTTTTCTAAGATACCCCATATTCAAGATGCCGAAGCAGCCCATGAAAGTAACTGGATTTGGGATTTGAACCGGAAAACTAAATGTGAGAACGATACACTGCACATAGTGGGACGTTTCAGCTGTCTTGTTTAGTTTTTGAACAAAACAAACGAAGAAGACAAAGATATCCTAGGGTCCATTTGGTATCTGCGAGTGATGGCCAGCAAGACTGAGTTCGCCCTCACAGCAATCACAAACGCATAGCTACCCGAACAAACTGCGTCCTTGTTGTGACAAAATTAATATGGCCTTAAAGTCCCTTTATATTTGGCGAAAGGGTCATTGCTCTCACAGCAAATCATAGGCACGTATTCTCAACATTAGGTCTCCAGAAACGACTCTGCTTGAAGGCGCTTCTGAGATCATCCATACTGTGTTTTACTTCAAAGAATTCTTCTTTACTGCAAACGTCACATCCGTAATAGAGCCTTTGGTAAAAAGTTTTGGTTAATCACACGGCAATCCGTTACGCTGCATCCTTTCGACTGTTATTCTCTGGTGGATGCCGAGATAAACAGAAGCCTTGAAAATGTGCACGGCTCCTTTAAGTTTTCTTTTAATTTATTTTTACTTCTCCTTGATCAGCAAAAGGTCGAAATCTATGCATAGACCCAAATTTTATTTGAGAATATCCCTACCTGTCCACTAAATCAATCCCAAAATTATCAACAATGTTTAAAATTAATTTTTGGACAGCACAGTAACTCACATATGTGCATGATCTTCGGAATGAAGAAACGACAATTACCAGTTCGCTCATTGTTCAGAACTTTTGACCTCCACGAGGCAAGCCAGTGTTTTATCTGCTATCACGAAACCAGTTTAGCCAAGGTTAGCAAATAAGTGAAACAAGCATTTGCTGCGAAAAATCCCAGAAAAATCTGTTTGCGTGCCGCGGGCAATGTAGGATTTCACTCGCAATAATGATGACAGACGATAAAAGCAGTAAAAGATTTGCTGTTGAAATAATTGTCCTTGCTCGTCAAACACGATGGTATGGTAGGTGGACTCAAGTAAGGCGCACAAAGTGACGTCGCAACTCAAAATCGTTATCAAAACGGCCGTCAATTTTGTCAGACTTCGGAGTATGAGGTTAGTCGGAAAAGGTACCCCACAAGTTGTTACGTTCGAGGAAATGACCGAGAACGGTGACCGAGTGCTAACATCTTGGTGTTTACGTGTGTGTCACTACAAAATCGTTTGACCCACGGGAAGTCCCTGGCGAATAGATTCGGAGGTACCGGTACTCGGTTCTCTGTAGACGGTGATCTTCCACATGACAGAGTGCACTACACTGGCTGACAGTGCGTTTTTCTTCCACCGAATAATTTGACGAAAACTTAGCTGGCCCTTCATACCTTGTTTTCAAGTGTGACCTGCCAAGAACACTTGGATAGTGGGAACTCGTTTCGTCAAAGCTCACAAAGATACCGCGTGAAGCGAACATCGGCCCTGTCATGAGGTTGACCAAGAGCCATTTATAAATAGGTTGGAAATGCAAACGTAGAAGATACAGTGTTCAAATACGCAAACGGGACAAAATGTAAAGCGATGATAGTGGCAAATGAACAAAAAGTGTTTGAATCCAGGAAGGCCACTGGTGATCCTGCATCTGGAAGGCGATTCATAGATTGGCAAGTTTTATGCAACCTTGAATACCCTGCTCACTTGATGCTTGAGGATAGAGTAGAAACGTGATATTATTTGGAGGGAAAACCGAGGACTAGTCTCGCACGCGTAGCGATAATGACCTTAAACACTGAAGTCAATGCTCCGGGCATTTTTTACGGCTGCAACGGCGCTGGTTTAGCGGCTTTTGTGTCCAAAAAACTTGTCTCCCAGGGACCATACAGTGGTTAAAATGCTTTTAAAGGTTGAAAAATATATGAGATGGCAAGCGAACCTTATCCATACATAGTTATGTTTGAAGTTACTTATGTGAGCACTGATATTATGCTCTTTTCCATCCTTGATTTTCACCTTATTCAACTGAATGAATCCATGCGCTTTATGTGCGGCCCCAGGCAATTTGCATAGCCCACAAAATAATGCTGACGAGTTGCATTTACCAGCGGATAAATCGCATTTCATTTGCATTCTGCGCTGTGCATAACCTTCCAACGATGTGTCATGTCGGAAGTGCAATATTTTTAACACAGTTTCCACCTGGTTCAAGCACGCTTAACTAAAGACCACCTATGGAGCAAATTTCTACTGGAAAAAATGCAACCCGGGCATCCAAAAAGTATATTTTGAAGAACGGCAGCACAGCAGCACACCGAAGTAACGTTCAGTATGAGTATCAGTCTTGTACAGAGGTGCAAAGGTATCAGGTGATTTCGCAGCAGAAAGGCATAAAAATCAAGCACTTGAGCAGGAAGACTATAAATAAGCTGCCTTCAAATCACCATTGTTCGTATATCTTGAACTGTTCACCACTGCTTATAAATTACTGGATACGATACTGGATCTAGCCTCTCTTCAGCAAGTACACTAGTCGACAAGTCAATCACTTTACCAAGCAAAACTTACCCAATATGTTCTTGGTCCACACATCGTGACACTAGTGATTTGAAATATCGTGAACTACTGAGAAGTGATGGTCTAAACATTCATTCTTTGTGGACAGAACGTTTGGCTGCGTTGGATCCCATTTCGAAATGATCACACACTAGGCATAAATATCACCAACGTGTTAACCGGCAACTTTCAGAATAATTGTCTGCTATGCAGCCGCGAACAATGAGCAGCTCGCACTGGATCCGTCTTTGACCCATGAACAGTAGTGCTGGCAATGAATCGGAGGATAGGCTTATGTGAATCACATTGGGATCAAACGTACAGAGTAACAGTTAACCCGTTATTCATCGTAATCGTAGTCAATTTGAACAACATAGAAGGCCAATTTTAAAACAAGCACTGAACTCCGGTGCTATGCGGTGACAAACGAAAATAGTTCAAATGCTCTATACCCCTACTTAGACGTTAAGTAATTCTGAGGACGCCAATATGCGGCTGCTCGCCGGTATTATTAGAAATCAGCTTCTTACACTAAGCAAAATACCACGTTGCTGATGCAGGTTTCCCGAGATATTTCACAGCTAACAATGGCATAAATCAAATTTTACTTTGATATCCTCAATTTAGCCCCTTTCAAAATTTGCGCAAACGCATTTTCAGGCACTTCTGAGCTTCATTTGCCTATTCTCATCACCCTAAGCCCTGTTATCCTTGAGCGGATACAGTACAACTTTCAAGGACCAGTATATCGGGTCAGTCCTCCAGGCTGATGAAAACTTGGAGCTTCTACGTCGACGTTTACGGGAGGAAGCTTGCCGATGTTCATAACTATCCCTTGTCAAATTGATTCCGCTCGTCAGGAGAAGGATTAGGTCGTTAGGCCACACATAAGATGAGCACACCTAAAAAGCTAATTCTTGGGCACAAAGCACCATGAACACTGAAATCCTCACCGAGCTAAACAATATCTCTTCACCCAAATTGTGGGTGGTTAAGTTGAAAACGGTCGTTAGCCTGCGGCGGTTTATGTGATTATAAAATGGTCCTAGATAAAATTGATTCATAACAATTATCTTGAAGGACATGGATTATGGACTCGACGCCTATTTCTTTCTACAGCATGACTTCCTGTCTAGCATGAATTTACGTGTGCTGCCCATGTTCTTTAACTGCGGTATTTAGGTTAAAGTCGTTGGATCCCATTCTAATTAAGATTTTGTGGACACCTCAATGGAACCATGGAGCGTTTATGGCCACTGTATATATGCGTGGAACCAGAAAATTCACTAAACGGCAGTTTCCACAAATGAGTTGTTGAAGTCTTTCAAGGGTCCCCGGAATGATACACAAAATCCAGAAGCTCGCGCATACCGCCAGGGTCGTATTACTCAACATCGACTAGCAAATTTCCCTCATCTAACAAGCACAAAATAATGGAGAACCGACTGGTATATTTCCTTGCTTTAGACACCAAGCTTGGTTGCGCAAAGACGCATAACGACTAACCCAATGGTAATCTTAAATGAGTCGTGGACGACACCAAAAGAGGTCAGAGGGAGGCTATTCCACACAGCAAGCGCTTGAAATGCAGATGAACGCCGTCCAACACTGGTAGCTAAATTTTTTGAAATATTTTAACATTCAAAAGAAAGAATTAGTAGCGTCAGTGCAAAAGGCTTATCGACGTAAGTACGCTTAGACATTCAATAATTGATAAGATCATAATAATAACTTCTTTTTGGTGAAATGCGCTAAAAGAACCCCAAGAAATGCATCATTTTCAGCGAATTCCAAGCCTGCAAATAACTTGCTGCAAACAACCTCGGGTCCATTGTTTATGAAATCGTCCCGGTTTGCGCTATCCCCAGTAGCAGCAAATTACCCCGTCATGCTCTATTTTGACTGCAAATGGATGATCATGCCTGAGTATATGCCGCGCACGATTTGGAAAAATCTGTTACTATTTTTATTATTAAGTTCGTTTCACATTCTGAGTAGGCCACCTGTTTATCATATTCAACAAGCGATCTGAGGTATTCTTAATTCAGCATCTGAAAGCTGTCAGTTCATTTCGTGTCCCAAGGAGCAAGCTGAACTTATACCTCAGCCAATAATTTGGAGGACCAGTAGGCTGGTTTGCCCGACATGTAACCATTGACTAGAGAGATATTAGTACCACACGGACGCAGTGGGATCAGTGGGTCATGAAGTTCTAGAAACTGCCACAAAATGACCAGCTTTAGTCAAATCATGTTGGTTCGCGACGTGGAAGTGTTTGAATAGGCCTGTCAATCAGACACGATGGTTGCTCCAATTAGGTCTTTGGGCGGGTGTCCGCTGCTTCCAACTTCCTACATAACACTATAGGCTTCCGGTAAATAAATGCATGGATTATTGTTTAAGCAGCCCAATTAACTCGCGCGCTCTTCATATCCCTTTCCCGGTTCACCACCAACTGCTCACGGTATAGCCGTTGTTTGTTACCAAGACTGCTAACGTGTGTAGCTTGTATTTACTTCATAAGCTTTTGTGAAATGAAACACATCTGTTATTCCGATTGTTTGCGCCATGTGTTCCCTGCCCGTGATTAGGTGTTCGTGATACATTCTGTTCTCCGCGGTTTCTGGCAAAATCCTTATAGATCAGAAAAGGCGCGGCCAGATGGTCGGATTTCTTTCTTCAGCTCATTTAGTACGGCCTTCAGACAAAAAACGCTGGTCAAAAAAGTTGAGCTTCGCCGCATAAGCAATATCAGTAGCGACAAGAACACTGACTATTGAAGAATGTTACACATAACTGACTTCCTTAATTGGTAAAAACGGCCACATCGTTCAACCAAATGAGTCAAAGCACACTTGTTCATGAATGGTCTACAGACCTTGCTACAAACCGAATGTTCAGTCGACAAACTAGTAACGCAGCTCATTCGGCACGGTATATGTTAAGAAGCCTAAAATTTTCAGGTGAACCTAGCTTCCAAATGACAAAAAACTATTGTACTCTGCTAAGGAGGGTAGAAGTGTCCTGGTGGGTCGTTTCCTGATGGGTCTATGAGTGCTTATGCCGCATGCATACAGGCAAACACTGAAAGGAACATTGTTCGAAATTACCCAGTTTTGAAAATTGTGCACAGGAGTAGACCTGGGAGATGCTCAGATTAGTTGATCGTTTCAAAACCTTAGATTATAATTTGAGCATTCATTGTGTTGAGTAAGCGATTCAACTAGCACGCGTTCATTCGTTTGAATATTTGGCGAAACGCTGACTGTTGGACGCTGTTCGGTTGTCGTTCGAGTGAAGGCCTCGAAGTGGGCAAACCTGAGGGCTACAACCGTGCTTAGAATATCATATCGTGACTTGCCAAAATTTCTAACATTTGCGCTGGCACTGCAGAAGTATGTAAATACCAGCCAGTGGTTGTATGTGCTAATTTGGAAGCTGGTTTCGCCATAATGACAAGCTTTCAAGGGACTGACGCAGATGAACCAAAATTATTCCTCACGGGTTTCCGCAGGGCACTGGTGTCGGCGCGTTAGTGATTATTGCCAAATCTTCATGGGATTAGAGATGGTGAACTGATGAGCCGCAACGTCGCAACCTCAAGAAAAAGAGATGAGATATACGCTGGACAAAGGCCATCACGTATTCACGGATTGATACACAGGATCGAGGCTATTGCCCAAGTTTCCCGGGTTGGTTTTGTTCTTGTTGGTCAGTGCTGTCGTTCACCTGAAA
>NW_008751694.1:1719536-1720645 GCF_000715545.1 Opisthorchis viverrini
GGTGGACCACACCGAGAAGGAGAGAATCGGGCCCGCGAAGAGGGAGTTTTACCCACAGTGCATCGCAAAAGGGTGCGATAGTGGTGTCGGATAGGACAGTCGGGATTGGTAGGGCCGCATGTAAGTACAGAGCAACCCCACCAGCCCTCCCTTGTTTTGAGTCCGCTCGAAAAATAGAGTAACCGTCTATCGAGATCTCCGCGTCAGGGACATCTGGTGTGAGCCAAGTCTCTGCGAGTGCGATTATGGACGGTTGTTCAAGACAATATGACTGTTTAACATCACCGAGTTTGTTGAAAAGTCTGAGGCAGTTTGTAGACAAGCATTTCAATACCGTCTCCGCTGCCTCCGAGGGTGAGCGGCCCAAAGTTGAGTGACCAGGGTGGTCAGCAGACCTAATAATTGTGCGCCGGGTTTGAGTCTATTAGTGCACAGGTGGTGGTAGCCATAATACAAATCAGAAGGTGTATGTCCGCTAATAGAAGTTTTTAGTATGATGGGCAGTGGAGGGTTGCAACGGGTATAAAAATAAATACAATGCGAAATGGGAGCGAGTCAAAAAGGGGACTCATCATATGTGAGTCTCTTGGTGAAAGTCCGGACGGCGGTAACGTGTTTTCTCCGCAGTTTGGCTGCTACACGTATTCCATAGTCCCTCGGTGGAGGTCCGGACGGCTGGAACGTGTTTCTCTCCGCCATTCGACTGCTACACGTACCCCATGGTTGTCCGTGGACTCGTGAAGAGGTTGTCGTCCTGCTTCCTGCGCGGGCGCGAGCCTGGGTCCTGATTGGGTTCGGTTTCCCTTTATGTAGGTCCCAGNTTCTAACAGCGCCGCTGCAAAAAGTCTGCCAGGTTCGACGCGCTGGAGTTCCATTCAGGAGGCCTTTGGGGCGTTGAAGTCACCTACCAGCAGGAGATGAGTGAAGTGGTAGTTGGAGGAGAGTTGCTCAAGTGTTTGTACAAGGAATTGGTCATCTTCAGGGGTACTGGAAGGGTTAGGGTGGACCACACCGAGAAGGAGAGAATCGGGCCCGCGAAGAGGGAGTTTTACCCACAGTGCATCGCAAAAGGGTGCGATAGTGGTGTCGGATAGGACAGTCGGGATTGG
>NW_008751694.1:1721255-1736507 GCF_000715545.1 Opisthorchis viverrini
TGGGTTCGGTTTCCCTTTATGTAGGTCCCAGTGCGTATACGTGGGCGCGTCGGCACATGAGTGCTACGCTGACTAGGCCGTGCAGACAATCGATGTCCGATGAGTCAGCTTAATGTGACGTGTTTGTACTTAGGAGAAAAAAGACAAGCCTCGCGATCCAGTGAGCGACTGTGAGTTGAACATTCAAGTATGCAGGTGACTAGGACGCTACAAGTCCAAGGTTCCGAAGGGACCTCTGGGGCGATGCCGTCTGCTTCCTGTCTTCGTGGTTTTTGAGGGAGCTTTTCGCTTGCGAGGTTTTTTCATTCCGGAGGAGCCCGGTTTGCTCGGGCCTTTGGCTCTGGGGGACGAAGTCTTTTACCCGTGTGCGAAAATATCGAGCGTTGCTGTTTGTAGTTATTTCAGCACCCCCATTCTGGCGACGAGAGTTGCTGTTGATCAAAGAGTTGCGTCAATCTTTCGCCTTCCTGGATTCTTGTGTGTTTTGGCGCGGTTTGGCCGGAAAAGTGTCTCTGTGTGGCCCTGGGTGCTGGGTGGCGGCACCAAGAATTAATGATTTTGGTGGCGCTCCCAAGAAGCTCGTTTTCACGGGGGACTGCAACTTGAAGCCAGCTAGCAGCTTTCTAATCTGGCGATTTTTATGTGGCTTGTTTGGCTGCAATCGTACTTCTTTCGTGTTTGTGTGGACAACCGATCCGCCAGCGATCAGCGTGGCCAACTGGATGTACGAGGGATCCTCCCGATGGCTGTAGTCACGTCTATGGCTTAGGTTGTCGGGGTCTTGGGCGACGGTTGTGTCCACAAGCAGAGAGGCCGTTTTTGACGGAGTGGAGCTGAAGATTGTCTTAGCTGCTTGTCCCCGGACATCCGACTCAGTACAGTTCAGGGATTGTGGCTTTATTGAGGAGTGCATGGCTGCAGCTGTTACGGAGATAAGCGCTGATAGCTCCACGTACTTTGGGCGCTGCTTGCATGTGAGGTTTGCCTCCTCCAGGGCAACACTGCTTTTGGTGAGCGGGAGGCCTGTGGTGGTCGAATAAAAACTGCTGTCCGGAGACGCAGTTGGTTTCGTCGGCCGGCTTTCGGGAGCACAACGGGATATGAGCACAACCTGCTTGGACATGAGTTTGGGTTCGGCTGAGTTTGCGCCCAGCGGAAGCCTTTTTCATGCCTCCACCCCTGACCTGTTGTGACCGAGCTTTCGCGCGTCTAGAGGGCGATCCTCAGATAGACGCCTGACCATTGGGTTGGCCTTCTGAATGCTGCCAGCCCGCTCCAAGCTCTTCTGTACGCCAGATGGGGAAGAAAGAGTGACGAGAAGTCCAAGCGTCCGATTGCTTCCCTTCTGGTGTATCCATTCCGCATGGAGCGNGGTCGGGCTAGGTGGGGACATTCCAAAGGATTGATTGTGCCAGCTTCAGTGGCGGGGTTTTTCCGGAGAATGACCCCCAGAATATCAATCTGCCTTCCCTTAGGCGCCTGTCCACTAGAGACGCTGTCGCGGTCTATATAGACGAGTCAGAGAGTTATATTACTTTCTTCGCAGCCATAGGGCCTTGTATGGATACCGCGAGTTCGTATAATCGCCACCCATCCAGTAGCACGGGTGTATCGCCCATCGCCGGTGGTTCTGAGTCTGGCCTTTAATTCAGGGAAACCAAAAAAGAGCAGCGTTGCTGTTTGTCTGTAGCTGGATTGGCCTTGTTCCGGTTGTCACTTGTCCCACAACACCAAGAAATACAAGCGGACGACAGATGTCTTCCCGTTTGTTCTAAAAAAAGAATATAAAAAACATTCAAGCATGGGGTAGCCTGAGAGTACCTGTAAGGCTTACGGCTAACGTCGACGTGTAAGGTATTTCCACTCTCGTCTTAGTGGAGTCACACCACTCCCAGTCCACTTCATCACTCAAACATAGCACACATGGTCCTCTCTCTTGTCATCTAGAGCGATCATATGCACAAAATGCTATTAACTTAGGATTTCTTGATTACAAGCAGTCACAGCTAGCACTTAATGGCTTTTTTGCTATGAACCATTAGTTTTCTGGAGTTGAGAGCATTGACTCGGCGACTGGTGATCCTTAAGCTTAATTTCCTGTTAGGTTGATGTAGTGGACCTCAGTTAAGCTACGATTCTTACCACTTATCTGGGAAGCTGTTGCCTGTCCGCTTTTCACTTGTCCACTGTCACTGCTGACAGTCATTCCATTTCTTTCTCTTCGCCCCTCTTCCCAAGCTTCAGTCCTCGACCGCAGTTGCCCAAACGCCTCTCAGAACTGTTATTCATTCAAACTGGCTGGTGCTCGGTCTACACTCACACGGTCCTCTAACAAAAGGAAAATTGTCCGTGAGCCTACATCTGTATGACTCCCTGTGTCAATCTCCGTCTCACCACGGAACTGCGTATCCCTTCTCCGACCCTTGACGACCGTTACGGGGTTGTCCATAAACCGAAGCATGTCAGTGCGATGATGGCATGGCACTGTCATACCCAGTGAGATGGCACTCCCGCAACTATTCTCTCCAGAATCTCGACCGCAACCCCTCGCCCGCTCATGCCTGTAGCCACAACTTCGAGCAGTTCCCATCCGGCCACGTCTCTGGGATGAACTCTTCCGTACCCAATAAATTTTCGCTCAGATTTGGCTAGCCTGGCTTTCCTACTGCAATTTCGACTTGCCCGTTGCACAAGTTCAAATCCGTATACGAAGTTCAGGTCGCCCTATGTATTAGCAACTTGCCCCCATCCAACCTACTCCCCTGCACCTGACATCCCTACAACACTGCAACCAGTGAGTTTGCTTGCTTTCAGATTAAACCACATTTTTGAGACAAAACTTGACATGTGCTCCCAATTTGAATCAACCCATCGCCATCTCCACTGTTGCTCGTTGTGACTCCGGCCATTAACCTGACCGCCCAAGGTCACTCATGGCCAGCAATGGTTTTCGGTTTTAGTTCATGCCACTTGACTGTTTTTGATCTAGTCGAACCTCATGACCATTTTTCCCAAAAAGTTGGGAGATAACCTATTATTGCTATATCATCAAGAGTTCCCCACTGTTTGTGACATTGTCCTCCTTTTGTGCAATCCGTACCCCCACAAATCCCTCAGTCATGCTCCATTCTGACTGTAAAACTACGATCATGCCAGACGGTATGCCACCCACAAGTTGAGAATAAATATTATTATCATTATTGGTTCAGCGAAGAAAGTTCCCTGTCAACTTTCGTCCAGGTCGCTGCATTCATAGCGCCTGAGTCCTCCAGTGCCTTCGAAAGGCTCTAATTTTGCGTCGAGTATCCCGATTAAAGCGGAACAGTAACAGTGGTCTTTGTGAATCTTCACTGGGGATTGTGTACCGTTTTGGGGGCTCTGCTTTTCGCTGCGGTATGCATTGCGCCCTTAAGGTAGAGGCGGCTGGCGCAGAAAAACGGGTCAGGAGAGTTAGTTAGTAGGGTTATCTGGTCGTCCTGTAAACCCGTGCATTTGAAATGCCACCGGGCCTTGCGGGTGTGGCATTGCATACCGCGTTTGACGTTTGACAGGCAGCCATTTCGCCCACCTCTGTTGTGGTCTATCAATGGCTGCAGAGGGAAATCGGTATAAATCGATGTCATGTTTCGGACTAGATGTAAAGTAGAAAGTGTGCGCAAAATATCAAGGGTTATCTCTCAAATGTTTTGTTAGAGTAACAAAATTCAACAATCACTCGCGTGTACTCTGTAAATAGATTGAAAAACGATGAACTTCTTCCACAAATTTGCACGAGGGAAAAACGAAACCGATTTTTAACGTACCGCGAACAACATCGAATAACCTAGTTTAACCACAGCCTAAGCACCTGTGGAAGTGTTGCGGTCGGAGGAAGAAGCCAAAATCAGAAGTTTTGTACTTCCATTTGTGCTTATTTGAAATGCAAATCCCTTGGTTCTAGGGCTTGTGCTTAAGATCAAAAGTTAGGTTTAAAGGGAACTCTGGGACTGCGTTCAATATAACAAGCAGGGCAAACCCGAACCTCCTGGCCGGCCCGTTACTGGTAAGGCAGGGAGCATGCGCGTCTATTAAGACACGTACTGCGCACAAGTTAAATAATGCCAAGTAACTGGAACTCGTGAAACAACCATCGATCATAATTTTTCAGGATATTTCGGGTTAGTTCACGTGCAATGTGTATGAGTTAAGGACTCATACCCGTGCTTTGTGCCCCCTCATTGAAAGCATTCCCGAATTATTTTGCCGAAACTATAGGGTTTTGAATGTTGTGAACAATACGGGAAGTTCGTGTAGTCAGTTTACATCCTTCGGTGATATTTTGCTCATAGCGTTTTGTTTAAGTGGGCCTTTGTTACCGGTTTATGAAGGGTGAAACACATACGCGTACTTTGCATATTTGGCATTTTTTGGTGTTCTTTAAGAAACATATAACATCCGCAGAATATCCAATACAACTTCCACCCAGGAAAGTCGGTCATTGACATCTGGTTGCTTTGTACTCCTCAGATTTAACAAGATTATTTTATTCGGCTAACTTTGTCGAAACACATTTTGCTATGGGGCTCAGCTTTCACTAAGTACAACCTTTTTGGACAACAGAATGATTTGCGAAGTTGAATTGCGGGGGCCCACTCCGTACATAAATCCCTTTGCCAGATATACAAACCTATTGTTAGTGTGAGAAGAATTGGGATTTTTGCGGAGATTTCGTCCTGCAAGTAAAGCCAATCAATGCTGAAAACCCTAAGAGCACTGTACAGCTGTTTCATCCTTACTGGGAATCATCAGCAGTGCGGATCTCACGAAACTGCGGAGAGCCTCGAACCCGCGACCTCCTTGTTAGTAGTTTGGACACTTAACCATTCGGCCACGAGAGGCTGATTAGCAGTGTGATTAACTCGCACTTAGACAGGATAAAGCGCCGCTCATCCTTCAATTACGGTATCCAGATCACGCGGTCACACGTGTTGACCGGCACCCCGAGCAATGACTATTCAGAGGAAGATTCACTCATCGGGCAAAGTTTACTCTTCCACTGAGCTACTTATAGATTGTTGGTGGTGTGAGGAGATTTGGGGTTTTTGTGGAGAGTTCGTCCTGTAAGTGAAGCCGTAATTGAAGTCGTTACTCGACGTAGGCTTGTCCATGTCGAACGCCCTGGGTGAGCTTTGCCCACCCATCATATCTTCGAAGTAGCAGAATACTTTGCGCAAATGCACGAATTGCTCACTTTCAACGCAGGCACACGTCACGGTCGGATAATACCCACCATCTATCATACTGTCCCTTTTCCTAACTATCTCCTGCCCACAAACACCGCCAGTCATGCTTTTATTTTGCCTGTATCATTATGAGCATGCCTAACTGTAGGCCACACACACGTTAAGAATACACACTGTTATCCTTATCGTTTTTATTATCCAGCCAAGCCATACGACTCGACAAAATTCATACCTGCTATTGTCCACGTTTGCAGATACTATTGACACCAGAAAAGTCGAGCCAGCAACTGGCAACCATGTTGACGCATGTAGATCATTCAGATCCCCGAAAGTCAAGAAGTTGCGTATGTCATAGAACACCATGGATCGTAAAAGACCAATAGATGGAGGCAACTCTCTGTGCAGGCATTAACCATGCCCTATTTCATGCGAGGGAAAATGGGTGTCGGCGGAACCCAAAGTCCACTTGGAAGCCGTTTCAAGTGATACACCAACATTTTACAGAACAGTGATCTGGTCGCCTTCAGTTATCAATCACAAAAGTTCAGAGTAGGATAGCATTCCCCAAATGTCTCAGAGAACCCGAACCTGATGGTCTCCATCCCGCACTTTCAAAGAAGTTGTAGAGACCCTGAGTGCGGACGGGCCAATCGGCATGGTGTATAAATTTTTCTATTTGGGCGATTGTATAAGTCCCTGTGGGATGGCTAGAGACGAGCCTGATTTTCCAAACAAGAAGGCAACTCTTACTGACATCTGAACTATTGGCGGGTGACATCATTTTGTCCAATAACGGCAGAGAAGAGGCTGTGGCAAGTCGGTCTACACTGCATTATGGATTAGAAGCGTTGCCTCTTCGAGCAGAGACACGAAGGCTGTCAGGAGTTGATAACCGGTGTTCTTGAAGGACTCTTCGAGTGCGGTAGTAAAATTAAGCTTGCAATGCCAATTTATACCGAGATATACCGAGATATACCAGATGCTTTTGGGAATATGCTAATCACACTTCGCAGACAGCGCTGGTCGGGACACGTATTCCACATGCCAGACGACCGTCTGTCTCGCAGAGGTTTTGCTGCTTAGCCATGCACTAACTGAAAGCGACCGAGAGATTTACAGCGTATGATCTGGTGTAGTGGTCTGGCTGCCCAATAAGTTAGTTTACCAGGAGTATGTGGCAAAAAACTAAAACTAATAACGATAGGTTGGGTATACAATAATGAAGAGGTCAGATGGAACAGACTCACTAACAATTGTTCTCTTTTAAATAGTTCGTCGTTGGCCCAGGTCAGCGAATAAACAATAATCAAAGTATGTTGGTCCAGAGGTCTTCTTCCGAACGGTTCCCACATATAATAAATTCCGAAGCTGGTCTGAAATATTTTGGTACCAGATTTAGTACATGAGACTCGCGAATGACGCTGAAAGCGCGAGCGAAATCAGAAGAGAGAGAGAGTCGAAGCACGTGACCACGCTTGTACTGTGTGAAATTGTACAAGTGCGTGTTTTTGTAGTTTATCGCATTCAAATAAAAAAATATGCAGTTGATGAAATACGTAGCGTTATAATGGGAGTTAAATAAAGGTATAAAACGCCGCACTGGCAACAAAGAATGAAACATCAACCGTAGCCTGAGTCTGGTTCATATTTCTGCGGCACTCAAATCACCAGTGGCTAATGGCACTGGCAGACGCGGATGAATCAGATCCAATGAAGCATCCGCACCAGGATTGTAGTCTCCAGCGAGTAGCTATCAAGTTTCAGAAACTATCTGATTGCAATAACTGTACGTTCTCAAATAGGCTGTCGGTAAGTAGCTCCCAATCTAGCGTCCCCTTAAAAACAACCAGGAAAGATACACAACGTGTATAAACGTCAAAAACCAAGCCGAAAACACACGTGCGGTGAGTCTCCCCCATAAAGTTTATGCAGTGACAACATTCTGGCGGTCTTGGGCCTTTGGAAGATACTAGATCGTGGTTGGCTGCTTTGTGAAGACATTCAACCAATCAGAGCTCGTCTTCATGCTGGCCCGCTATGCAGGTACGTTCAATTTGCGGATTCCTGCTTTACGGCGGTTCCGCATTTTACGAAATGCCAGCTCATCTGTGTCTCCTGTAGTCTACTTTTTGAAGAAGTTGGGACCTGTTTTCTAAAAGACAGCGAATCCTACTAGGCAGCCTGCGGCTCATCCAACTGCGTGCTGTTTTTTGGGACGAACATCGCGTCAGCCCCGTGAACTTTCTGAACAACGGTCCTATATAAGTCTTCCACTGAATCTGGTCCCAGTCTAACTTGTTTAAGAACTATGCGTATTCCTGAGAAGTCTGCACGGCAGAAGTCTCGAAACTACGTTTGAGGTTCAGGGCCAGATCTGGCCCAACAACAGCTGAAATCAAACGTCAGCACACATTGGTCGCTTTGTCCCAGTGGAACGTTAATTATTACCTGATCAACGAAGTGTCTTTCGCTTGTGGTGACGAAATTCAGGAAGGATGTTAGCCGGCCTGTGCGGTATCCGATGGGTGCAACGACTTGTTGAGTCCAAACTCTGTCGAACGACTTCAATCAGCACCCCTGCAAAATATCCGCTTGATCCGACACGCCGGAGCTCCATCCAGGAGGCCTTTGGAGCAGGAGATGCGTGAAGAGGCAGTTGGAGGAGATTTGCTCAAGGGTTCGTATGAGGAATTGGTCATCTTCAGGGGGACTCGAGGGGCTAGGGTGGACCACACCGAGAAGGAGAGAATCGGACCCGCGCAGCGGGATTGGGATCCACAGTACATCGCAAAAATGGTGCAGGAGTGGTACCAGAGAGGACAATCGGCATGGGCAGGGCCGCATGTAAGTACAAAGCAACCCCACCAATCGGGGACAAGAAGCAGGATCTAGTCCCGGATTGGGTTGTGGGGACCACATCTTCACACTGTTAAGTGATCAAGCAGCCATACTTGTATCGGTGCCCTACCATCATGCTATTCTTTGACTTCAAGGGTGCGTTAACTTCCGTTGACCCCGCTCCTCACCACACTCAACCCATCATGCTCTTAAGTTCGAGTATCTCACGTCTTTTATATGCGTATAATTTTCGCGTGGAAGGGCATTCCGGCCCATCAAAAGCCTCCGTGGGAGTACCTCGCTCCAGGTACCGCGCCCTTACCGACTATCTCGAGCGAGTGCGCGTGACCGCAGCCGAACTTGGCCCCTGTGGCTGTCATTTTGAACTTAGAATGAGTTATCTGAGCTGGAGACAGCGAATATGGCGGTTCACAACTTTTGACCCATGAAGACTTTAATGGTTGATTTAAAATTTCCTGCGAACCATTCTGATTTTCGCGGTCGACTAACCAAAAAGTCTCCGAAAAAATCGATGGATGTTGCCTCGCCCAAGATTTAGGCAACACCTGCCTAAACGTATCGATGAAACATTCAGTCTGACCGTTTGGTTGCGGGTGGTATGTGGCGAAAGAACTGGCGGGAGAATTCGGGCGAGATGACCCAAGTGGTTAGAGTGCGAATCTACTGACCTGAAGGTCCGTGATTCGAACTCGACCTCCGCCCCTAGACTTCCCCTGCCTAGGCTTGGGCAACCTGGCAGTATCCCAGCCCTCGTGCAACCTTCTGGTAGCATGGCAGTTAGGCTTTGAAAGGGTGCTACACCTAAAGGATCGGCGAAAGAACCTGTGTGGTTGTATTCCTACGGCGGAATTCCTGGAAGAACCTGAAGGTGAATTGCAATTCGTCGTTCGATACGATGGCATCCACCCCACGTTTCCGGGAATTGTCGGACAGTACTCACAGGATGTTCGTTTGTGACGGTGGATTTCTGACCGTTTTTAGAAAGCGTCAATCGAGATGAGGTGGGTCATTCTGTCGATGGAGAAAATGTAGTCGGTCTGTATCCGCGACAAGGATCTTTCGGGGCTGGCGAGGCAGCAGGTGTGGGAGGTCTAGTGGTTTGTTGACATTGTGAACGGTGGTTGATATAGCCGGAGATGTGGCGGTTCATATGCGGTGAGTAGGCATAGCTAGGAGCGACTGGCTTTATCCAGTCTATTCATGGATGCCTTGAATGAAATACATGATGACTGGAAAACACACAGAACGCGGTATCACCATGCGCTCTCGATGCAGTCATCCACAATTGACAGAACCTCAACGACCAAAAGGCCGTTTGTGATCATCGTTCGCCCTGGGAGTAGTAACATTGCAGTTTCACGCTGAACATCGTGTACTACTACTGGCAGGTCACGAACGGCTTGTAATAGTTGCTTGCCCACATGACCGCCGATGCCACAGATATATTAAAACACTGCTTACTGCTCAAAAGTGGCCTCTTTAGAAGGTAAAAACCATAATTTCGAAGAGGTAGTAACCGTAATAGGGATACCAGGAATCCAGCTTCTGCTTCTGAGCCCTCTCTCTTGACGCTGTATCTCCTGGGACGCAAGGTATTATTTGGCTGGTATGTCGATTAAAAGACGCGTTTGGGCCGTAGAACTTGTGCGACGAGAAATAAATGGAAGCAATTTCGGATCACGTGCGATGTCCAAGAGACCATTATCAGTGAGTTGCTCAAGGATAATGTGACGATGAGTGCCGGTGTATAAATTGCGTGGCAGAATAATTTCATTTTAGTTGACCATTAGCTGTGTAACTTAAACCCCACTACTACCGTTCACGTTGAGTCGTAGCCTGTCACTCACAGCACCTTACTTTATGAAGCACCAGTATGCCTTTCTGTCTTGAGAGGCCATCGGACTGCTGGAAAAGTGAGCTCTCTCAGTATTGTTTAAAGATGAAAATGCTTCTTTAAGCTCGAGATAGCTCAGTGATTGAGTCGGGAACTTACTGACCGGAAGGTTCGTGCTCCGAATCCACCTATCTAGGCTTCGGTATCCTGACAGTACCTCAGCCCTCATGCTTCTGTCGAGCTGACGTGGTAGCTAGGCACTGAAAAGGTGTCACATGTGAATGACGAGTATTATGCTGCGGCCTTAGCTGGTCTGTGCCTATTTGTGAACAGGCGCACCTTCCTGACAATTTAGGGTAACCGTTCATCGCAGTTTCCAAAAAGAACTCAAAACGACTCTTAACATGGAGGTATAAGCGTTGCACCTATTCTAAAACATCAACTTCCATATTATCATGACACTTAACCTCGGCATGTGAAATCCAAGATGAAGCAGAAGTTAGATCAGATAGAGCACACTGGTCACGGTTCTACTGACTGACTGCCAAAATTTCCCTCTTGACCGTTACTGTTTACGAAGGCTGCCTCTCTCGTGGAATGTATAGTTCAGGGGATCGTGAAAGTAGTGTGACCTTTGCACCTTAATGACAGATAGATGGAATTATTTTGATGTTTGACTGGGAACGTCAGAGGATACCTATGTAGCTGACCTCTATGGTGAGCATGCTACCACTGCGTGTCCGGAGGCGAACCATTACAACTAACTGGATATCACAGCGATGGAAGGGCTACGGACCAAAAGTGAACACGCCCTGTTTAGTTAAGATGTAGTCCACTCAGAACCGAGCTCCCTAAATTCCACGCTTCTGGTCCCATTACGAAGATTCTGGCTTGACCTTGATGAGACTTCTGTGATAACGGTATGAATATTGCTATGAAGGGCTGTCTTAAGTTACCATGTCCTTTCGGCGAAAAAAAAACAGTGCAGTTTCTTGAAGGAACGTTACCCATATTGTTGCCGAAAACTTCGCCAGCTCACGATTGTTCTCATCCTTCGTAGGACTCGCCAGGTAGGCACAGTCCCCGAGTTTCCGCTAACCTTTTGTTCCAGCTGGACACCATATTGTGCGCAAACTGTACGTAAACTGACTTGATGCTCACGGGAGACCCAATCGAGTGTATTTTAACTGTTGCGGGCAATTATGTGTTCAAGGAGAGCGTAAGGCTCAGAAGACGTCTGGGACTGCGTTTATCTAGTGAGCTCCTAAAAGGCGAAACCGGTCATGAGCAGTCGAAGCTGTATTTAGTCTCATGGGTAATGTGTTCCATCAAGAAAATAGCACTATTTTTGTCACGGATTTTTCATCGTTCTGTTTGAATTCCAGCCCCTCCCATCATTACCAGTCGCATTCCACGTATACTTTCAACCAACGAGTCCTCATCTTTGGACACGCCTTTCGGCGTGTCGGCGTCGGTACGCCTTTTGAAAATTGTCTGAAAATAGAACACCAAGCTATCTTCTCTAAGTTAAACGAACGCGCCCGGGAAACTTGCTTGTGGTTGTTTTCTTGGAAACCGATCAGCGAGCCCGCAGTGTATTCATGACGGTCCAGTAACGAATCTATGATCAATGTCACGCAAGCAGGATAACGACTTGAAACGACGTTTCGAACATAAAATGTATCTGGTACGTTTCTTGCTTTGACTGATTTCAGCCTTATTTATTCCATTCGTATTTGGCCTTTATAACCCATTTTAGCATTTCCCTCAACATGTTTGTTTTTATGTGCTCTCCGATCACAGAGCTCCCAGTTTTCAATTAATCGAAAAAGTTTTGGAACCAATTGAGAAGTCATCGTCTTAAGATAGGTCTTAAGATGACTAGGTGTTGTGCCGGAGTACCGTAACCACCCTGTGCTGCCAAATTTTATTCCTTACATTCCTTACTTGGCATTGGTCTTGAAACTGAGCCTCTCGGAATTCTGCAAGTTACCAGTTAACAACTGGCTTTCCTTAGACTATCATCTCGCTTATTTCTTGTTTCTCTCTAATAGGCGAAAGAACGTCCAGATGATCTGTTTGATTTGGCAGACTGTGGATTGAAAGAGGTAAGTTTCCTGCATTGGTGCATTTCAGCAGATTCCTTCTGGTACATTTTCCTTAGCCAAGGTCCTGCTTAAAACCCATTTACTGCTGCAAAACAATGCACTTCGAAACTTGGAATCCGGAGGCAACCTTTCAGATCTTCAGCATCTTCAAGTGCTTGACTTGAGTTCAAACCTATTACAGCGGCTGCCGGATAAATTCCACAATTTGTCGTCTTTACAGGTTTGTCTCCAATCAGCTTCTCTTTATAACTTAAGCAGATTCTCAATTTGTCGAAAAATCGCTTGCAATCGCTGCCTCCCAGCTTTGTGAAGCTTTCTTCCCTGCATAAGTTGAATCTTGAAGGTTGGTTTCCCTTCACCGCTATTCCAAGTTAACCCTTTTGTCCGGGAAATACATTTTCAGATTATGTTCCCGTGTGTTGCAGGCATATCGCGGCCTGTCCACACAGTACTGCGTTACCTCTTGATACTTTGATTCGATCATCTGAACCAGGATTATAGTGAATGGCACGAGATGTTCCGCTTCATATAGGATGTACTGACCCCGAAAATCTTGCTTGATTACCCAGTGAGTAAATAACAGAGATTAGTGGATACTGATCAACCATGGTGTTCTTCGTGGTAACCAATTCAAACTCAGCTCTCATACAACCGGTATAGGATAACCCAGCAAAGACCGTTCTGACGAAAGTTTGTTCCCCAGGCGGGTTTGGTACTGTCAGTATGTCTAAATACTGGTGGTTCTGGCGGGTTACTTGGCTGTTGACTTGGGGGAAGTTAGTCTATTCGCAATCATCATCATCATCATCGACAGCATGACATCAGTGTTCAACACCGATGCTTCACTGCTGTTCGCAAGCCAGTTGCCGAACTCGTCATCATCGACAGCATGACATCAGTGTTCAACACCGATGCTTCACTGCTGTTCGCAAGCCAGTTACCGAACTCGGCTAACAGATCATTTGCCAACCATGGCTTAGTGTACCACCCTCAGGAGATAGCAGTTGCAGTGCTTTCCAAGTAAGACCATCACCGCCATTTTGCGCCAAATGGTTACACTAGATGTAGAGATTTTTTGAATCACTATAGCATTCTGATACGCTTTGACTAAGGTCACTGTTTAAACCAACAGTTGCGCGCGGAATCGGGTCCAGTTCTCAGCTGATCGTTTACTACCTTTCAACTTTTGCAGTGTTTTACTGGGATTCTTCTCGCATGTGGAACTAAGGATGTCAGTTGGAAGATCGAATGATCATATCCGTGGTAAACGCCGTAATTAGAGTAAAGATTAAGCATTAGCCGTCCTTCTAAGATTCTTGATGTGGCATCCACTTGACTTCGCAGGTGTATCCAGAGCCAGCATTTCCTTGTCACTGTAGCTTTGACGCCCTAAATATCCAGCACCTATGTGTTTGTTTTCTTACAGACAATGCATTCAAGTTTGTGCCCAGCGAAATTGGCGCCCTTCCACAGTTGGTGGTACTTGGACTTGCTGGTAACCCATTTTCCGAGCTACCAGCCCAAATTCTGAAATTGACGAATTTGCAGCAACTCACTCTTCCGGTAGAACAAATGCGATTCCCTCCTGCAGGTAGGATTACCAGTGTCAACCCCTATTATGCGTCTCTTGGGTGTTGTTAGTTCTCCTGTCCTACTACCAACTATTTACTGACATGTTGTTTAATGCAACTTACCCTCGTCATTTATAAGTAACCAATCGAGCGTCTACCAATTTTCACTAGCGTCCTATCCCATACAACGACTAAGATTTTTTTTATGATTCCTTTCATAGAACTTGATACAGCAGCTGTTCATTTTACGCAGAGGATGGGCTCTCTTCTGAAACCCACTTCCCGAGAATGACAAATGCCTACAATAAACCGGCACTTTTCCTGCAATATCCCTTTTATAGCTTGAGCACGAATCATTTCACTCTTCAACTACACTTTAGACGCAACTAAATAAATGGAAAATTCATTCACGGCATGCACGTTACAGGTTTGAACAGTACTTATGTGTCGCAATTATTTTTGTGAGTACACACCAAAATGGAAATCATTGAACGCCAGTTTTTCTCTTAGTGGAGCTTATCTGCAGCGCGTACTCTTGTTCGTGCTGGGTTTTGAACTCCTGGCGTCAGATATGCGAAGCGAGCGTACACGTGCTAGCACACGCTCGACGCCACTCATCAATCATGCCTAAACAATGTGATTTGTTTGCCCGGCGCTTTTAGCGACACCCAGAACTGTCTGAGTGAATTAATTGTCATCATTCCATGAAGTGACGAAACTCCTATATTCAATCAGGTTCGTGATACCCTTGTCCGGTGCGCTCATCATCTGACACTGGTGGTATTAGCGTATTTTATTATTTACTGATACCGGTGGATCGAATGGGTTGGCCTCTTGGACCTCAACATCAGTCATAAGCTTATCTCACCCTGAAATGTTTTTCTTGTTAGCGACCCATTGGCTACCCTGACTAGTTGAGCAGTAGGTTGCTTCGGTCCTCTGCAAAGGTTATTTGGCCCACGGCAGATAAAACCCCATTTAAGTAACAGTTCAAACTGTTTGACGCCGTAATCTTTCGTTCGTTCTGACTTGGACACTCCGTCGCGTCCGTTTAGGTTAACCTATTCCGGCACGCCATATATATTAGTAACACCTAAATCGATTAGCGAGGTGCCAGGTCGTTGGTTTATGCCTGTAATTACCATCAATTTAGTGATACAAAATGGACATATTACTTATGAAACTCTCAGCAGTCAGCATGCCATCCCTTCGCGGTGTTCGTCCACTGGGGTTGCCTGCTGAAATTTTTGGAGTGAAAACTTCGTTTTCCCTTAGGAGTGGTTCATTTTTCAAGGTATTCGCTCTCGAGGATAGGGGGCTGGTTCGCTTGCATTCAGTCAATGTTTCATACACGCCTGATTATATCTTCATCACCACGTTGCATTCTGGTATTTATCTGGGTACGTAGGACACTTCGTTTCAGACAAATTGTGAACTGCTCATTGGGCTCTTAATAACAGCGATGTTTAAGGTGTAAGGCCACATTTGTAATGGAATGCTCATTGCTTGAGACATTCATGAGGATCAGCTCTGGGTTGTATGTACTTCTATCCATACAGACGGTGTTTACAGCTGGTGTCATGAGCCGTTGGGCGACCACCGCAACGTTTGTTTTTACCTCGCTTGACCGATGTATATTTTCTACTTATGTATCGGCG
>NW_008751694.1:1736801-1778420 GCF_000715545.1 Opisthorchis viverrini
ACGGCGTGGAAGCAATCCTTCGGTTTCTTGGAGGAACGCGAACAGGTTCGTTTTTCCTGTAAAGATTGTGCTCTAATGGGCATCGGCCCTCTTCTCCGCTAACAGATACGCAGTACTTCACTTCCGTATTCGGTCATTAGGGACTTCATTGCCCCTCAGACGGAGTTCTACTCGGCCAAAACAACTTAGCCGCAAACATCTGTTCCATTGGATTGTCATTGATGGCTTTTGTAATGATTTACTTCCAGTAAGCTGGTGATTTTCTCCTAGCACACTTGTGTTGGGTAAGTAACTCGGAAAACACCCGTAAATATTGCGACTTTTCAGGTATATTCTCATCCATAATGTCACACAATTTTCACGGACGAGATACCGCTTATTAACACTACTATGTGCGCTAAAGGCCGTCATGACACTTCACATTCTGATAGTAGTACGCCAACCATCACTGCCTCGTGATCGTTCTTTTATCTGGATGTGGGCGCCGTGAACATGTCCTATCGCACTCACACAACCGTGTTGTACTGCAACAAAAGTACCTTCGTGCCACATTGGCTGTATCACAGCATCATCGCTCGGTCTTATTCGCTGCGTAACGCTGAGTGGATGAATGTAAACATGCGGCACTTGGTGCTTCCTACTCTTTTCCCTATATTCTCTTAACTCCACTGCCATCTTACAAAATAATCACTCTTGTGTATATCCTAACCGTATGCACGTCGCCCAAGAAAGTGAAACAACAATCGTTGTCCTCTGTGCACACCGTGTTCACCTGTTTTTGTCACAACGTTTAAAGTGGAAAATAGACCAGCCAGCTTCTCTTCAGCACACGCTGCATATCTTATCGACAGTTATTCGCCCATATTTCTGGAACACAAACACAATATTTGACTTACGACACTCTCTTCAAGCGGGCACAACTGACCAGGATCTTCGGGTGTTATTGAAACCACTACCTCCGGTTGTACCGGTGTTCCATTCACGAGCGAAACCTTCGGCGCTTGATTAGTTACCCGTAAGCGGCTAATTCTGTGCTACCTGACTGTCCACCCCCCCATGGGCATTTGCACTGGTCAAATTGTAGTAACATTTCATCTGTGGTGCTTACTTGTTCACAAGCTTAAGATATCCCAGTGGTTAATGTGTGGGGGTGCTTACCGGAAGGCCCGTGGCTCTAACTTGTAGTAACATTTCATCTGTGGTGCTTACTTGTTCACAAGCTTAAGATATCCCAGTGGTTAATGTGTGGGGGTGCTTACCGGAAGGCCCGTGGCTCTAACCCAACCCTGGCTTTTCGAATGCTCCTGTGTAGTCTTGGGCAATCTAGGGGAGTCTCACTCGTGCTTTTCTCGGGCTGCATGGCAGAAATGCACCGAAATTGTGCTGTCATTGGACGATGTATTTTATATTTCATTACTTGTGCATCAACAAACTGCACTTCTGATTCGGCTGAAGATATGTTCTATCGGTTACTGACTACACTGTTTCTCATTATGGTGTGTACGGGTAAAGTCTCAATGGCCGAAGATCTCAGCGGATTAGGGGCTGCCACAGTTCCTTGGAGAAAAATCTTGGTTGGATATTTGATTTAGACGCAGAGTATAACGACAACTTTGGGCTGATTGTCAATGGCTCCTCAGTTGAACTTGTTTTGGACGCAGTGAACTCCTGGCATCTCTCCACTGCGGAGCGACTGTGGAGCCAAGATAATACTGGAAGTGTAATTTACCATGATATTCAGAAGCTATGCGCCACCGATCGATGTCCTCTGTTTTTCTCACTTCCAAGGAGGTCATTGACTCTGTAGGTAGTATTTTTGGACATACGAAGTCATATAGGTGTGCTCGTTAGGTTCGTAAATTTGGCTACCGGTAATATGAGGTGGTTCGGGAATTCGCGGTCAAGATTTCGTCCTAAAAATAAAGTCAATCGATGCTGCAAAGTAAAAAAGCACATTACTTTGAAATCTCGCCGGTCATGTGGACAGCTTGACCTGTTAAAATTTCTTTGGAACTGTTAAAGGTCCCACTGTGAATCCGAGTGCTATCATAGGGTCTTGATACGATATCCCAGTAGGGTTGGGACAGTTGCTCTGCTTTCGACTTGGTCATGGGTAGTCCGATTGCCTATCCCAACTAGCCACTAATCCTTGCGATGTACTTCATGGTTACTAAACCGTGGATTTGGTTGTAGTCTCGAAATATCCATTCATATACAGCCTTTTATCTTTGCTAAGGCGCATCACATGTGCATTCATAACCCTCTGGGAGGCAGTTTCAGACTATCGACCCTAACAACACATTCGTGTGTACGCATTTGGTAGAAATCTAAAGTTTATCTGATGAGAATGCAAGGTATTACAATCCCTAAGGTTGTGTGCATCACGGATACATCATCCGTTTGTTTTAGGTCGTCTAATTTGGGAAAGTACAGAATGAGTTCAGGGATACTGCATCTTTATGTACACTGCTCCAAGTTTCTTGCACATTCGCGCAGAAGTAGTGCGATTTTGTGGACAATGGCCCAATTCCTATTCACAGCCGGAAGAAACACTACGCAATGGAAGCGTGTACAGTACAAATTAGAGTGGAAGATATTTCGTCTGTTTAAATCCACTTTAGGTCACCTTGGGGCACATCTAAAATAGCATACTTTAATGGTTTAACTTCTGGGTTCCTAGTACGGAAGCAAAGTAATGGAGAGTTTAACAAAAGAGATCTCTGCCACAGCAATTAACGAAGCATAATCACCAACAATAACGCAGACACTTCACTGCCTGGTCACCGTATTCATTCAAAGCGCCACCACCTCTCATGGTGTGTATTCATAGGGTCCAATGATCCATGGGTCACAGCACTACCCTCTACTCTTCAGGAATTTTATGCTGTAGTTCTCCGTGATATATTAATAATCTCCAAAGTGTTGATGACTCCCTAAACATATTATTTACTCCAGTGGTTTGCATAATCATACCGCGAAGAATGCCTTGTTGAAGTTGGGAGTTGCACACAAATCCAAAATATCCACTTTTTGTGCTCTGTCTGTAGTAGCAATTTGGAAATGTCGTTTAGTAAATCCAAACCTTCAGCATCCCATGAATTACTTGTTTCAGGTTATAACACGTCAACTTCAATCAGTGAATCCCACGCGCATGTATCTCATCACAAACCACAGGAAACTGGCTGTTCTCAAGTTTCCCCAGACGTAAGTTGTTCATTTTACACATATGCTTGAATCATTTGAAAAAATTCTATTGTTATCGGTTTGTCCAAACTCACAGCACACCGGTCTTATATCACCCAACCGTCATGACATTTGGCAATCCTCTCTGGTCTGTGGTATGTCAGTGATAATTGCTTCTAAGGGTGACAGTCATGTATCGTTCTACCCAAATAAGAACTCACCTGTTTTGTTGAACGAGGCAATGGATTAGCCCTTCTCAGTAAAGTGTAGGAATAACACAGACATGTAGTGGGTTGACTAACAGAAGTGGTATCTGGGAGCACCAGTTCATAGAGTTTCAGTGAAGGAAAACGTTGATAACGTGCTACATGTTAACCACGTTTTGTGATCCAAAATCCAAGTATTTCTAATTCTGAGTAGAACGTCACTTAAGTAGCCACGAGCTACTGGGTGCATCATGGCGTTGTGTACAAGCATCCAGAGCCGATCTTTACTGTTTTGGTCAAGGTATGCGGGTCACCTCAAATGGCCGCTGGAAATTTATCTTCAGCTGTGATCCATGCACGTTTGCAATGGTCTGAGCTTCAGTGGTTTTATTCACCAATAATCAGAAGTAAAAATTGCGCGTTCAATGCATGAAGTGGAGTTGTTTACAGTATGACTACAGTAGTTATCGATAGATGAACCATCAGATTAGTAAATGACGCAAGTAAACCCACTTGTGTCTAGGATATCGATTACCATTCGGTATCCACTACTATGTGAAATACTGCGACCACGAACTTCCCCACTCACAGATAATGTGTCCTTGGTTTCAGGATTTTGAAATTTTCTATTGCACCAACTGGCACTCGATCTACTAAATGGCATATTTTGTCACTCGACTTAACTTGTGTTTGCCGTTTATCGTTTTAGCTGAGGAGGACTTTGTTGACCGTAGTCGAGTCATTGAACCATGTCCCGTTGGTGTGCCTAGGGCCCCCCGATTTATCTCGGCTCGATTATCCTTTCTCCGGTCAGTTCATCGTAGTCGCCATTGATCAATCTATCCCTTAACTGAGTCGCTTACTCATCCACCGATGTCTAACAAACGAAACGCTTGCAATTCCCTCCATGATCGAACTAGTGGGCTAGCATACATGAATGTTTGTCCCGTTCCGACACAACTAGATGCATTTCCGTCTTTCTGCAGTTCTCCATTGTTAACTTGGCGTCGTTTTTGGTTTCTTTCGAGCAGAAACCGCACAATCAGCGTCTTCGCGCTGTGGAATTCGAACGTCAATTGCAAGAGGATCAGAAAGATCAAATGCAACTAGCCTTTGAAGCAAATCGGACACGACAGAAGGTTCTAGGACAGTTGGTCGAGGTAAGCTCGTTTTTTCATTGTGACCTATATCTTGCGTGTTAAGTCTTGCTTTGTAAGGTAAATAACTGTGCGTTGTAATAACCTTGGGGCTTCTTAAGATACGCGCTGCTGCTGGCGGTTCCCAACAAGGATGAAACAGCTGTACACTGTTTCTAGGCTTTATTATAAGTCAGCTGTGCTGGTAGGCGGAAGTGTATACTTGAACTTTCAAAATTCCTTACCATTTACGAAACTTAGCAATCTAACCGGAAATGGGAACATCCCACATATCACATGGGTTGTCTTCTGATAAGCCATCACTCGAGGGGCCAGTCACTCTCACTTGGTGTGGTATACATGGCTGAAGATTGAGTGGTGCGATATCCTGCCTAGGTGCAAATTAATCACACTAATGACCATCGATCTCTGACTCAAAGTTCGAACTCCGTGCTGGGGGTCACTGGTTCCAATGCGCGGTTCATGAGACGAGCACTGATGATTCCCAATAAAGATGAAATAATTGGGCGTAAAACTTGTTTCGAGCCGGCTGTTGGCATATATGGACAATTGCCTAGCTGTTATTGAGTCGTCGACTCCCCCTGGAAGATGGACCCGGAACGTAGTTATACTTTTACGAACATTTGAACCCATTATGTGACAGAATTCCGGAAACACGCGAGAATCGCTTTCAATGGTATTTCAACTATCATTTACGATCATTCTGCGCGCCGTATCTCTGAGCCGAAGGTGGCTGATTGGTAGTGTAAGTTTATGATCCTGTAGGATCTATCACGACCCGGTTGAACAGGGCAAATTGCTATCCAATAATCTGCTGTTGACTCACTACGTGCAAGTGGACAAGTGCTTCTGAAGTGAGGTCTTCAGACACTGTCATAGACAACTTATGCATATCCAGTGACCATTCAACCGACAGTTGGTCGCTGACAGCTAAGCTTCGTTGTATTGTGTCCTGTGAAATTATTGATTGATTTTACCAGTCTGGGTCTTTTTGGTGCTTGACATTTATCATTCACTTCTTCGTGAATTCAGCGTCAGCTCGCCTAAAATGAGATAACTTATTTACTTCGTCATTGACATCGGCAGCATCACTGTTTAGACTGATGCTTCACTGCCGTACAAACATAAGGTTCGTCTAAGTAGATTTAAAGCCGTAGAGGGGAAAGAGGAGAAAAAGAGTGGGTGAGGAAGGGGACCTAGTGCTGGCCTATGTCAAGCATTCTGAGGTGCCTACACCTCCAAGCGCTCAATCAGACAATCTGGAAAGAAACTGACAGTACGAGCGCCACTGACATCGATCAGCCGCCATTTCTTGCAATGTCTCGGTGCAAGCGCGAGTGGGGTCACGGGGACCCCATTCAGTAAGGCCTACAACACCCAAACTCTTCGTACGCACTATCACGCCCTCCTTACAAGTCATTCGTTGTCCACCTCGCGGTGTGCGCCATTCTGCAGGAGGCGCCGAGAACAACACTCGTCTCAGTGGACATTGTTTCAGCATACGTAGCGCATGACCGAGCCATCATGGTTGATCGTTTTGGATGTTTTTCCCGGTTGAAGTAGCTGCCGCACAACCAAAACCCCCCTTTTCTAATCACATCGTTACTAGCACGCCGACGCCATCCAAAACCGGCTACGCTTCTGAGGCATCGGTGGTCGAAAAGCCTCACATCATCTGACCTCAAAGGCCACATCTCTCATCCATACACCAACACAGCCCTTACTGTAGCCTGGTACACCCGACCCTTGAGACCTAGTTATATGCCTTTTTGACGCCACAAGTGACGCAAATAAGCCCTTTGGGATTCTGCACTGACTTCAACAAGATCATTTCCGTCAGAGCTAATACTTCGTGGTCCGGTTTGTTTGGAATAACACTACAATTACCGAATAGCGTGTCCCTGACTTAGCTCTTTTGAGTCGCTGCTAGGACACGCACGCTTACCGGGTGTGTGTGATTGCCTGGAATGGTTGAAGTACGTTTACCAGATTTTGGCTACGCAGTAATTGTGGCGTAGGTCTTCGTCCGCAGTACCGAACATCGGATAGGCGTCCCGCTGACTATACAAATCTATTCTTCGTGGTGACTGTATATACCAGTTGCCAGAGCAACCTTAATGGAACACTTCATTTCCAACTATACTCTGCTGTTCAGGTACCCCCACCTCATCTGCACGTGTCCGCTTTCAGCGTACATTTTCATTTGTATTCTAATTGTACTTTACACCATTTCTGCGTAAGCTTTAGAGCTGCTACAACTCTCAATTTGCTATGTTGTTGTTATTGTTCTTCATCTTGAGGGGTTCCTCCATCAAGACACACCGGTTTTTGGACAACCGCTTCAGAATTGTATGGCTCGATTTACTCTATACCAGTAACCACATTTATGATTTCCTGTTCGAGATCACGCACTTTTGTCTTACCAGGGTGAGATGTTTGTAATTGTACTCTACTCTATGGGCAATTGATTTTCTACTTCCAGTTTGTACACTACAGAATATCACTTTCTTAAACCTGAGATTNCGATCAGTCCGGCAGATCTAGCCGTGGAAATCGATCCAAAGAGAGTTGACTTAACGTGAACCTGTACTCGATCAATACAACCATGATGGTTGGCGATTGTCGTCAGGTTGCTGTGGAAACCCAAGATTTCATATCTCTTTTTTTCCACAGGATGAAGCTCGACTGCATGCCGAATTGACTGCTGTACAACGAAAGCGAGATCAAGATCGCACCAAATTAGTCCATACGTTGTTGAGTGCCGAGGACAGTGCGGATCAGCTGATCCAGCAGCTGTTATCCCGAAACGAAGCCGCTAAGCGTCAGGAAGCAGCAGCGGACTTGGACAACCTGAAGATGCTTGTCAATAGACCAGATTCTTCTTTTGAATTACGACGTCAAGAAATTCTTGGTATGTTCACTATACAGTGATTCTGACGTGTTTCGGTCGCTCAACCACTCACAACCCACACTCTGTATTGCTTTCTGTTTCGCATTGTAAGTATTCTATTTAATACAAGTGGCCCATTTTCCTTTTTCGGTGGTTTAGAACCTTGTCAGCAGGTGTTGTTGTCCTCAAGCAAAATGCCCACACTTTTTCATCGGAATGATGATTCGGATAGTACACTTCATAGTGCTTAAGGCTAATTACATTCGTAGATGTTGCTTTCCAGTGCCCATACCAACAATGTTTGTCTGTCCGTTAGTGAAGATCGTATGAAATGTCTGTGGTCTTAAGCAAACCTCATATATGGTGATCACTCTGGAGACCGCCTCCCTAAAAGGTAACCGCTCTAAGTAGTCCATCGCAGGGCTGACGTATGTATATTTTCTTCAAAAAATTTCCCCCAATAACTAAATCATTGCATACTGGAAACCCAGAAGTGCAGTTTTTTTCTCATTTCTTATTACGACTGTTGTGGTTGACTAAGGTTGCTGATTAAAGTTGTTGATAAATTGCTGTCATGGTGCACGCTCACCATTACTTGTCTCCTTGGTCTTACACTTGCAGATGCAATGCAGACCATGTTGTCCGTCACGGATGAAGCGTATCGCGGCTACACTGCCCAGCGTCAGGTCGCACAACAGCGAACATTAGCTGGAGATGTTTCGGCCGATCAAAAAGTGGTGGGACTACTTGCGGACAGGCATGAGAAACAAAAGAAATTGACTAGTGAAATCGCCCTGGAAGTAAGCAGCCAAATTCGGCTCCAGCGGTCGGTACTGTTCAGTTTTCCGAAGCCAAGTTCATTCATATTGCCCTCTTCGAGCGGCACAGCAGCTGGGCACTGAAGGAGCGTTACAGCTGAACGATTATTATTATTATTATTATTATTATTATTATTATTATTATTATTATGCATATATGATTATGCATATAAGCCAAGTTCATATGGTTATGCAACATTTTTCGGTCCTATTGTTCCAATGTTAGTTGGGCCTTGGTGGTTGTGTGTTCTACGCTACAAGGCGTCTCATTGCTATAGGCGGATGACAGGCGTGACTGTTCAGTTGATAAATCAACTGGTGACTCACTCTCACCACTTGTTGTTCAAACTTCTAAACCTCGTTTCAGTTGACAAACACTAGTGTTATCCGGGAAGTCAATTCATATAGTAGGAATTCTTAACGGTTTAACCCCTATATATGATTCTTTTTTATAATTATATTTACATTCTCTTTTGTAGGTTTCAAGCTATCGACTTCTTTCTGCTACTCGTCCTGAAGGTGCCGTTTTCTACCTTTTTTGATCCTTCTGCTTATGTTTCACTCGTTCCGATTTCCATTATAATGAGAACAGCTTTCTCTTCATCAGAGTACATCTGTATCTGTGTGTTCTACTCAGCTGAGGGAGTGTCAATGTGTGGTTCCCGTTTGTTTTCACTCGGCCTCAATTAGTTCGTTGGGTTAAAAATTCTCCTGGTTGTTGGACACACTAAAAGTTATCGATATTGAGTGTGCTGCTTGATTTACACGGAGAATGATGGACCCAAACCTTATCTGGTCAAAGTTGCCGTTTCCACTCCCACCGTGATCCCGACTAGATCAATGTTTATTCAGAGCAAACCTGTCTCAGTTGTTTGTTTTATTGGTAGCAACCCTTTTGACGTTACCCATTCGAACAAAATTTAGCAGGTGCATGATCAACAGGGCTCCAATAAGGTAAGGTAAAAACTAATGAAACATGATTTAATAACTTGCCATGTTCCGATGTACTCCGTTACGCAGTGAATTATTTTGATCTGTTCACGTCCGTGTTTGTAATACCACTCTTCATCATGAGGTTATTTTGTCCCTTGGATTGGTTAGTTTCGCATTTATTCATGTCTTTGCCCAAGCACTGTGTCCAGTAGTTCCGGCCACACGGTGTGTTATTGTGCCTAGGGTGAGGTAATAACGCACCGTCCCGATCAGTGTGCTGGGCTTATAATGACGGTACTCCATAAACCAGCTGACCTCGTCAATGGCGTCAGTTACAGTTTTCAACGTGGCGCATGACGACTCGCATTCAGCAAAGCTCGGTTCGGTTCGCACCTACAGACGGATGCTTCTTTTAAAGTAACACTTTTCTCGTGATGATTTTGCGGATTTCTGTCTCTTCTCTATTTGACCCTCTGTTTACACGTAACGCTGGAGGTCCCAGTGGACCACGTATGCCTTTAATGCGCATTGCTGTGTAGTATGTTTTGTGTACTTCTGGTTGATTTCTTAGTTAAAACAAAACCGTATGCTCATTAGTTGTATGGACTTACTTCGTCCTTGTTTGAGTAGCTCTCCTCCTGTCTTCGCTCGTTGCGTCTGGTTATTCTACTTTAAAAGGAGTTTCTCTCTCCTATTAGAGATCACCAGTAGCGCAATTCCTAGACCACGCGGGGGTCGGGGCCCCTGGCTTGGGACAGGTGAGGCGAAGTGCGAACCTGTTCGTCTGTTCAAGTATGATAAATCAAGTTCGCCCAACATGCACGCGGATTGGTGTTCATATGCCCAGCCCGCACACTTAAGGTTCGGAAGCCAAATCCTGGCTCCAGGCCAAAGATATGCATTGCTTATGAGCTGCAGTAAAGTCGAAGTTCGAGTCCAATACTTTCCTTTTTCGGTATGGGCTAACCAGAATAGTCGCACGAGTGCTGGAGCAGGGCTGTTCAAATGGGTGCGATGTGGATGCAGATTTCACTAACCCGAAAGCAATGCGATCTCCAGTGCTATGAAAGACTCTTCTTTTAGGCTTGTTGAATGCAATAATTTCGGTTCGTTCTTATTGTTTCGTCACTGGTAACTTATATTATAACCGGGACTTGCTTTTTATCTTGAACAATAATTAATCGTCTGCCGGGGAATCGAAACTTTTCCAGCCGAACTATTCAGTTCACCTTCGAACTTGAAGAAGAGTTTGTTAAAATTGAAACAATTAGTGCCAAGCTAAGACAAAAATGCGCGGAACTTCTCATTACCAATTATAGTATTTCTAGTTGATATTTCTTCTTGTAAGTGAGGTTCATCTACACCGAAAAACGGAGATGCATTGAGAGCTGTTTTATCCTTATTGGGAGTCATCAGCAGTCCACATCCCACGAAACTCCAGAAGGTGTCGAACCGCTGACCTCTCAGCCAGTATTTTGAACACTTAGCCAATCGGCTGATCCGTTCATCTTTATCCTTTTCTTCTTGTTCAACGAAGTTGATGTATCTGTACGGTAGTTAAGCCCCAGTGTTTTCACACTGGTCTTGCCACCCTTGATAAGTAACATTAGATCTGTCAGAGAATTTTACTCAGTTGATGTACAGGGTTAACACAGTCATAGATTCTTGTTATCCGTGTACTGTTGCCTTCGTTTTTTCCAACACCAAGTACATGACAAACATGCTGCTTCTTACAAGTCTGTACCGAAGGAATTGAAACTTTTCTTTTCCTAGTTTACGTTGTCTAATAGTGAACGAACTGAATGGTATCACCAAAAGCCTTTTACGGCGCTCAAGACTGTTGACACACTGCATTTTCTACCGGCAGAGTACCATGAAGACACTTGTGAGCTCTAGAATGTACAGAGGAATCCATATAAGTGACCTGTCCGTCGAGTCACTTACGGTTTCAGCAAACAAACTCAGGCCCTGGGAATCGGACTGGTAGCTGAGGAATGGGTTGTTGTTGTTGTCAAGACTTTTGAACATCCGTCCGCCTGATCCCTGCAAACCGAGAAAGGATGCTTCCAAACGGGAAGCTTCGTGTTTTGATGCTAACTCTCAATTCAGTTCCCCTACTTAATCTCCCCACAGAATTGTCTTGTGTCGACTAGACTTGTTCCGACGTACGACTGTCTATTTAGCGACCATGATCCACTAAACCCACCAATTTGTTGCTCCACTCGTCCTTTTCAGGAGGAAGCGCAGAAAGCAGCCTTCGCCAAACTGCAGATAAAACAAGATGCTCGAGCTCAACGTTTGCAGCGAGATATTGTACTAATTGAACAGGAACTCTGTTATCTAACCAAGGCTGAACAAGACCGGAAAGCCAAGCGCACCGAAGTCAACCAACAGTGTTTGAACCAACGTCGCGCGGATTTGGTCCGGCTTTTGGCTCAGTTAAGTAAGGAACAACAAACTCGGCAAGAGGAATTGAAGGCTCGCCTAGTGAGTTCTACTTGTTGACACTTACATTGTTGTTCTTTTTCGCTGTTGATGTAATACGGTGGCCTGGGGGGGGGGCTGATCACCATTTATTTACTCGTGTATTTCCCCATGACATGTACCACTTCAGAAAGAAATGGAACAACACCGTATTGATGATCAGCTGGACTATTGGCTCATCCAGTATCAACGACTCCTGGATAACAAGCCACCAGAATTATCTAATAAGGTGGGTAGATTTTAGAGTCTGGTTTTTTGCCTCCACCTCACATGCTTAAGATTTTCTACGCTAATCAAACTGAGAATCGAACGTCAAATTCAAGTAGTAACCTAATGTAGAAAGAAACAGCAGTTTCAGGTTTCATGTATCCTGAATGCGCTCCGCTCTCTCAGACCTTTAGCCAATCGACTGTCAGGTAACCGCTCATGTGTGGGTCACTGATCATGAAAGCGGATTCAGTCCACGCTATTCTTTTTAATTGACTATCAAAGAAAAGCCTATCTGAGCGCGCAACTCAAGTTTTGTTAGGTGTGTATTCGAATCTCCCTAGAGAATCATGAGGTGTATAGCGGATATCTTTAGGAGAAAACAGTCAGTTGGCCTAAATTCCATTCAGTTGCCAAATAAAACTAAGTTTTTGGTCGGCATGCTTCCCTCGCAGGAGGGACCAATGTATCCACAAGAACCATCTTAAAGAAACTCGTTAGCTAAAGACAAATGTAAGCCCATCATTTACGTATTAAAATAATACACCAGCAGACCACTCAAACTTTCGAACACAGGCAGCTTGTCTCGGTCGCTAACTATTGAACATAGTTCACTAAATAAGTGGCGTATGAATCCATATATATAATTAATTTGGATAGTCTACATTGTAAGGATGTTTTTATAGCAGAGCGTCGCCGATCACCCCACCATCTTCTGAGCCATAGATTACTAGTAAAGTCCTCATCTAGGCCTGATTGGTTGAATGGCGGCCTTTCTCAGTGGCCATCCTGTCTGATGCCACGTCAAATGTCCCTGTTACCTGCCTTCGACCAACTCGTTGTCCTCATGAGTTTATATATCCTCTAGGTTAGTAAAAACTTAAAAAGACAATTGCTTCAGCAAGCAAGCGGTCCGCTGTGGTCCTGGCCATACAAATAACTGAACAATCTTTTCACAGCTCGTGAGAGATTTTCCTAGGCCTTGGAACATAATGGTTGAACCTTTGACGGAAATTGAGTTTTTGTTGTGTTGAAAATTCTGATGTAGCTGATGACTTGCAAATCACGAATAGGTAACGCAATCACTAAGAGCACACACTAAGAGGTTTGCCGATGTGACGGCAAATATTGTACTGCGGATGTCCAGCAGTGGCACATTTGTAAAGTATCCATGTAGGACTATAGTCGAACCACCGGACTAGAGGGGACGCGATGCATTTGTAGATGTCTTTTTCGCTATGTATGTTCATGTGTCAGTATCGAGGAGATTATCCATTTTATTCTATACTGATGATAAGGATATTTATCGATCCAACACTGGCCCTTCATCTGCTAGTTACGACCCTGTCACAATAGCGTCGGATGTCCACTCATACAAGGTGAATTCCTCAAGTGATTTCCAAGATGCGACGGGTCAAGACCATTGGGCACCTTTAGGACATCCCTCATTATGTGTTGGTTCTCTCATTTCCTATTTGTCTTTCAGCTTGAACCTGAAGTTGAAGATATTCTAAGATTGGCTGGAGGTCTGGATTTCGCTTCCAACTTTCAGTACCATCGTGTCACGTATACAGTTCTCCAAAGGATGACCGAAGACGATTTACAACGCGTAAGTCACTTGAAAATGATCTTGTTAGTCTAGTTGTTATTGGTGGCTTTTCTATCCTCGCTGGACAGCAGTAGAGTTGAGGAATGTAATTCTGACGGATGTCATCATCTTCATCAGTCGCAAAATTTGCAGTGCAGTGATTGTAGCTATCATAGTTTCATTCGCCAATTTTGGGGTGCTGGTAGATGGCTACGCAATGGTGGTAGGTGATATAATTGATGCGTCACTGGACTTTTCATTCTGGAGGTTGGATGGAAAGCTATGCATAGCTTGGATGCATGAGCGCCATTGAGGGCCCGACTGGGCCATGTCTGACAATGCGTCAAATCATTGATATGTTTCGTCTCGGGTTCCCATCCAGGAAGACGGCAATCATCAGCGCAACTGGGTTTGGTGGTAATGGTTCTTATACTTCGATGCCAAGTCATTGCTTGAGCTCCTCTTGCTCGTTTGTGCGGAAACAGTTCTTTGAAAGAGTTAGTCAACCGGCATACGGGCCACGTTTCCAAGCCATCGCAACTTATGGAGTCTGATCAGTTTATCTATCATGTACGAGTTATTTTTTCTCGAAACCATTCGATGTACTTCAGCCTTACCGATCCGATGTACCCACCATACTCGGGCAATGTTCCGAAGACATCCATACTCAAACGCTGAAGGTCTTTTGACGCAGGGTCAGGTTTCTGACCCGTCTAGCAATATAGAGCAGTATTGTAAGCTTGACACTTTACGTAGAAGTTGATATCACGCCTATGCCATGTGTGATGCAGGTTCACAAGGGATGCTCCCAATCCAGCTGGGTCTATCGGGTCCAGCGGGACTGATACAGCTACCGAGGTATACAAATTTGTCTGCTACCTCAGTCGGCTCATCCGCAAGCATGACGCTTTAGTTCGAGCCTAGTCTTGCAGTGGTATACTTTGCAGGTATGATGTCCACGCCAAACCATGAGGCGGAATTACTTAGACTAATTAATATTGTTTGCATTACCACGGGGCAGATCCAAGAGGGGCTGTATTGTCTGCGTACTCAGTATCTGTGGGCGGATGTCCCGGGAGCACGTCGACCCCACAGGCATTAGTGGTTGGTAGTGAGTCCCCCATTACTGTATCAGTGACGAAGTTGAAGAGGAAAGGTGAAAGAGACCTGACACCACTTGATATGGTGAATTCAGGCAACAGCTTCCGTAGACTTTCAGACGTCCGTTGAAGTTGGCGTACAGCCCCTAATGGAGGGTCATGAATTCATGGGATGGGAAACATTTACTCCGTAGACACTGCCATAATGCCTGGCGGTTCACAGAGTCAAACGCAACGTTTTAGTCAGGGAAGATAGCCATTTTTGGTTGCTGGAAGCAATGTCGCTCTTCCAGAATTTGGCGGAGACTGAAGCCGTGATCGGTGTATCCTATCGCAGAACGAAACGAAGTGACGCGAACTATCAGGCGCACTCGAACTAGGGACTGACCGGAATCAAGTTGTGCCCCAGAATGAACGACAGTCTTGAATTGTAGATCTCTACAGGTGGCTGGTGGCTATGTGACCCAAACAGTGTCTACGGTTGATTTACAGTTGGTGGCTTCTAGGTTACGCAATGTTATGCAAACAATCATGCCGAAAGTTCGTACTGGCCAGAAACAGTCCATGGTCAGCACACATGTAAGCAGTCGCTATCCGTTGTCTGTACGACGATAACAGACTCCGAGTTGACCGCTACATGTGATTTCACGAGTCTCAGGCAACCGCAAAGATCACAGTGTCAGCGCTTCCTGCTTAACCAATAAGCCCGGATAGATCTCGATAAAAAGTGTCCTTCTCAGCGTCAGAATTGCAGTCCGTTGGGGCGTAATCCGACACTAATAACAGGCACCGCTTTTTATGTCGAGGGTCACTGATATTGAGTAGGCTGGATAGCCGAACGGCGCATAAACGACTGTTCACTGGAATCCTATTCGGGAAAGCGCGTTCAGCTCTGGGACTGAGTGCAACTCCCACGCCATATATTCCACGAGTCGTCACTTCTGGATCACCGGACACACGGAAGGAGAAATGTGAAACACCTTAGTTCGTCCTTGGCGCTTTGAGATGCATAACCACGCTTGGGCCTTGTGTGCGTGTTTCGGAGACATACGTACATTCATCAATTTTAGGGGGGTACAAGGTCTTAGCGAGAATTGCCTGTTTGCAAACTTGACGCAGAGTCAGGAAGTTACAAGCACCTGGGTAGAAAGGATTTCTTGAATTTATCAAGGTGTCATTGTGTTTATTGTTAATAGACAGCGGAGTGCACAACGCGCATCGGTCAGGTCACTGACAATCGAATGACCTAGCAACGTTTGCTTGTCGTGGTGGTTGGGCTTGAATGCTACAATGATCGGTGGATGGAAATTCGTTCCAAAAAGTGCGACTGTGCCAGGAAGGCCAATGTTGAACAGTCAAAACAAGATCAGCGAGACCCCGTACTACTAGTAATCGTGCTACGAGGTGATCTGGTATTAAAGTCATATTGTCCTCTGCGATGGGAGTATGAAGGCAGTAAGGTGTTTTCCCCATTGGTTCGAAATGTTCACATTCACGGGAGCAGCGATGCTGTCTTCTTTCTAGGGAGGACGGGATAGAAAAGATCAGCCCTGAAAATTGCACCATCCGATCTCCTAAAGGTAGACCTTGATCGCCAGGACATTATTCAATACTGTCAGTATTATTCTACAACCAGGATCTGGTGATGCTCAAAATGCACCTGCTGTGTGCAGCTGCATTAGGAGTGAGACAGTAATGCTTCGCGCGTTGCGCCCTCGGGTGAAACCAGTTGCCTGCCACTGATCAGGTCAGACTGTTGAGTCATCGGCTCTGGGCAAGAGCCTCAAAGGAAAGCCTACTGCACGCTGCTTCGCAGTCCACACTTGTGATTCAGAGGCTAGAGGGAGGGCCCCCAAGCAAAACCCTAATCTCCCCATTAATTTGTGGATCAGAGTTTCCACTCAAAGTCCTAAAGTGTGGTGATGAGTGAGAATCAGTTGCTCTGAATTTCATTCTATGGTTGTTTTCTATTTTTATTTTCCCACGCGACTCTCACTGGGGAATCCATCTAGGTCAATGCGGTGGTGTGTTTTCAGTGTAACCCCATTGAGGGAGTTTACCAAGAAATCTGAATAGGATGAAACGAGCAAGCGAATGCCTTCCCAACACCATCAAAAGCAACAACAATGTAGAACATGCGCTACTGGAATTAATTGTAGGGCGTTCCTGACGGAATCAAAGTATCCATTTCAAACCTTCATTGCCGAGTGGTCGTTCCTTCGTTCCGGTACTACTGGTGACTGTCACCTATCCTGACATACTGTGTATACCTGTAGTAATCTTTGATATCGCTCAGGGATCGCACACATATATAAGCTTATGGCCAGAGTAGATTTCTGCACCTCGTTTTTTGCGTTACTTTCCAGATTGGCGTATATGCTGCTGGAGTCCGTCGGGCTATCCTGGGCGCTGTGGCCGATCAAATCCAGGCATCAAAACTGGCGGACATTGTACGTCATTACAAATTCATAGCGAGTAGGAGTACGATTATTGCTATAATATTATCATTTATTTTTATTATCATCATTTATTTTTGAAGAGCATGGTCACAAACATAAAAGTGAATGCAAGCGATAAATGCGGAAGAGAAACAGGAGAATGTGGGAGAAAAGAGAGAAACGTCTTATTCGAAATCATGCCAAGAACAGTTCCAGTCTGATGAGATGAATCCCAAAGTATGTAAAGATTTTGATATGGAAACACGCGTCTAAAGACCAACAACCGAAGAAAGGACGAACAATGGTGAATGCTCTTCGAGGCGCGGTAGGCACTAGCACAATCAAGACTCGCACATCATCATACTGGGTCTGGTGAGATTAAATGGCGAAAATGTACATTCAACGCCATGTGCCACGCATAAAAGTGTCATACGTACGCAGATAGCCCACAATGAAGGCAAACACAAGTCACTGACTGCGACCTTAGGAAGTCCCAGTCCAATAACAGCCTTAGCGGATTGAGGAAAGTAGATCCCTCCATAAGAGATGATCATCGATTGGTGAACCAAAAAGTCGACATCACAACCGATGGCATGTAGGGCTGAAATTGTGGCGAGGAAATATTCATCAGCACCATACTTCTGCTTCTTTTCATTCCACACAGTCACTCCGCGCCCATCCGAGACTATGCTGACGTCTATTCCCAGTTACTTTGAAACTTAGAGCTGGCAGACTTGGAACAGCGGCTAGTTCATACATGAAGTACACAGCTTTGGTTTTGCTTTTGTCTAAATGCAATTAACTCGGGCGTTAGCGGACTCCCTTCTCAGGGTGCGAATACTTAAAAAAAATTCAACTCCAGCTTCTATTAATTACAGGACCCGTGTTAGAAATGTAATACGAATAATAATTCAACAAATCAAACATGCAACGTTCGAACATATTGTCTAACAGTTTTCCGATGATGTTCGCTTTGGTTTCCTCCTAGTTACGAGCCAAGTGTCTTTGGGAGAAATATTCCTCCCGATAACATGTGGACCATTCTCAATTAGGTTAAGCAGTGATTTGGCTCGTCAAAAATTCCGATATATTTTGAAGTAGCTGTGAGGGGTAACAGGTGCTGTTGCATATTTCGACGTATATTTCCGCCGTTTCTCTTACAACCGGAAATAGCTAGCTTACATTTTTCACCAGCTCTGATCAGCACAGATCCATCACCTCAGCCCCTATTATTAAAGGCCTCTTGTTGTTCTCAAAAGTTACGCTAGTGTAGCGTCGTTTTATCTCGGTCGACCAGATTTAGCCGATCTAACGAAACATCGGATCCTCTCATTCACGGCATTGGGTGATTTTCTGTCCCACCCATCTCACTTGGATTTGACTATCTTATGTTTCGGGTGAGGACACACTATTCATCTCGGATTTCACGTGTGCTCTCATCAACCGACTTATAGACTCAATGCCTAGGTTAACTCAAATGTGCTCGGCATTCAATGTGTGGCAGCTCCCGGTTGCAGCTATATGCTCGTGGAAATGGATAAAACCGGTCTTGGGCGGGTCAGCTTCCTTTTGATTATCTATTCAATTTATCTATCTGGGTCGACATCCATTTTTTCCTACTTCGAAGAGCTGAACCATGTGCCATTTTTGAACTGAACTGAATAATTTATTTACCGGATAGTTTTGTCACACTCATCTGATGAGCGTCGTTGAGATAACATTTAGAGCCCAGCTCGTTAGCTGTCGGCACTTATAGTGAGACATGTACTTTTGACGCTGTGGTTGCAACGAGTACTTTGGTATTTCAACTGTATGGTCCGCGAAGTAGGATGTTTTACTGGCATTCTGCACCTTCACACTGTGTTCACAATAAAATGGAAACCTCACAAACGAGAGATTCAGCTGGGTTTCAGGTTAGTCCCTCGTAAAACCAAATTAGTTTGCAGATGAATGTATTTCGCTAAAAATTGAACGCGTTTAGATTAGACCACGTATACACTCGCCGATTGTGACACCTTATCCGAACTGATATCCCGCTCTTCGGAGATTGCCCACCAACCCACGTTGTTAGTGAGCGTGCCCAGTTCACCTTTCTTAATGTGCCCGTGATGGTCCACAAGTCTCATTCGCCTTGCTTTCTTTTTTTTGAAGAGTAATGACCACCATAACAGTGCGGATGAGCCGAGCATAACCGGTGCTAAAGACTATTTTTCCACTTCACTCTTGTTTGTACAGAAGCTTTCTTCCGACCACACTGTTGAACGCATTTCTGCACCATCTGCCCCTCCATTAATCGAAACGGTGCCATCAGCGCCTTCGCGTATACTTGCCCGTACAGAAAATGAGTGCTGTGTTTGTCAGGATGCATCTGTAAGTTTCGTTTTGCGATCTACTTTGAAGCGTATACCATGTGAGCAAACGTATATTTCTGATAAAAATTTCTACCCCTGGGTCACCAATATAATCGGAGCGCGGTATAACAACGCGTATCGTTACACCCCATCTAGCACAAATCCCTTTTGGAAGCACCACCATCATCAAAGACAGCAACATCAGTGTTGACACTGATGCTTCAGTGCCGTGCAACCATAAAGTTCATTTAAAGCCTCAGAGTGAAAAGAGGGGACCCTACTGCTGGTTTGTGTCAAGCATTCTGAGGTACTCACAACTCCAAGCGATCAGACACTCTGGAAGGAAACTGGCTGCACGAACGCCACTGAAATCGATCATCCTCTATCTCTCCCAGTGTCTCCAGCCAAGCACGGGCTGGGTCACGGAGACCCATCCTGGAAGACGTCTAATACCCAAACTCTTCGTGATCACTTTCACACCCTTCTGCCAAGTCATACGTTGCCCACATTGTGGTTTACGCCATTCTAAAGGAGGCACGGAAAGCACTCGTCTTGGTAAACGCTGTTTCAGCATGGACAGCTATTAGCCGAGCTACGTTGGCTGATGGTGCTGGGTGTTCTCCACAACTGAAGTACCTGCTGCACAACCAACTACTCGTCTTCTCATTACCTCGTTACGAATCCGTTGATATCGTCCGATCCCAGCAACACTTATGTTGCATCTGTGGTCAAAAACCTGGAAATGCCTCACATCTGTACGCAGACACCGCGCTTCGCAACCATAAAACGTAGTCCTGGTACACGCGACCCTTGAGACCCAGTAGCATACCTTTTTGACGCCACAAGTTGCGAACGTTGCCACAAGAGCGAACGTGATTTCGGCCTGAGATTCGCGCACTGACTTCACCATACACTTCTACACAACCACCGAAGTACGTAGAATTCCCCACAACCCCCAAATGATTCTCCTCAAATTGTGAGGGTTGTATTCAGATACCGCATATTTAACAAGGCGTGTGCTCCTCCGTCTTCGTAGATGACGGCGGTGTCGTCTGCGTACTCCAGATCGTCAGGTTTCTCACCATCAATAATCTGAACACCGGAGTTTGAAGACATTCCGGCGTTTGCCTCATTATTTCATCGACATCAACGGTGAACAACGACGGAGATAGCCGATGTCCTTGTTGGACCGCATCGTTGTAGAAAAGCTTTTGGGAAGCTCACCAGATGTATGTGAATATAGAGATGGGATTATGTTCAATAACTTCCTGAGTGGGCAAGTTTGCACTGACCGATCGACAGAATCGAATGCACTCTTGAAGTCAACGAAACACCAGCTCTCTGGGACGATCTCTTTCTCTCAGAGAGATCCAAATGGGTTATAAAGGTAATGACTGAAGGATCCACTACCATCCTTGAACAGAGCAAGTGGAAGGTCGTCGGAACCGGGAGCACAACAACTCTTGAGTATAGATATACACTCGGAAAATTTTGAGGTAGAGGAGGGCCCGATGTTCATAGTCTACCATTCTGTTAAAGGCTGGCAATTTGGATTGGGGATAGCAGACGGCCAGCTGCATTTTTCTTCGAAGTACTGCCCGGCTGTCCAAAGGCTCCCATTTGGTGGATATCAAAGAGCCATTCTGGTCCTTGATAGCTTCGCTGACAATAGGGTTCCAGTCGAACAGATCAAGTGGAACAGCTTGCGGACGTCTCCAGCATTTTTACCCCTTCCATTTCTTCGCCTTTAGGGACACTCGGTTCTACCTGGCGTCGGGTTGAGCTGTGAGCCAGGAAAAATCTGTCGCCCGGCTTCCAGAAAACCTACAGTCCTGACAGAGATCCAATATTTGTATGACATTGGGTGGGTTGCATCTAGAACGAAAGTCACGGCTTTCAGTAGTGCTTTGAATATCTGTCCAAAGTGACCATTAATTCCCGAAATCGGACCATCCAGCAGGCGTTCGAGCAGCCGATTCTGGTAGGTTCCTTTGATTTCTGCGTCCACTAGCTCCTAAGTGGTTAAGTGAGGTGTTGCCATCTGAAGCAAGCGCTCTGTGTTTTCTGTGCGTCCTGTATCCAACTCAAGACGATCACCTGATCGGGCCTCCTGCCTAGCACGGCGTTCATGTCGCCAGCAACCACAACGATGTCGGAGCTTTTAGCCCGCTGTAAAAGAGCATCTGAAGAGCCATAGAAACTGCTTTTACCATATTCAGGGCTGCAGTCCAAGCAGACACAATAAACTATTCGATGGGCTTCACTTTCTCGAGATTCTCTCACAGACGTTGCCAAATGAACAGCGACTATCAGCGGGTATCCAATCAGGATTATTTGAAATCAATAAACCTTATCGCAACATAGGATAGGCCGTTTTTGCTTCGCATTTATGGTGCTGTCTCACTAGTGTTCCTAGTGGGTAACGTGCGCTGCCAGGTTGGAGTGCTGGAACTCACATTGATTCCAGCTTAGGTGTTTCCGTAGATGTATCCTAATGACAGTCTGTTGGACGGCAACTTACGTTCTGTGAAAAGAGCAACAAAATCTTGTCGATGTTCGAAGGGTTTGTCTATAAGGGCTAAAAAGGCACAAATCTGGAAGTGCTTTATTATAGCTTCTTACTCGGAGCTTTACTCTTTTGTCCTGTGGTGCATTGATTTCTATCCCTCTTCTGTCTGCTTCAGTGTTCCGTTGTATTTCTTCAATGTGGCCATGTATGCACTTGCAGTGCCTGCGCAAATGGGGTCACGGTCTGTCCGCTATGTCGATGTTATATCTCTCAGCGAATTGAACTACAGTCATGAAATGAAGAGGTCAGAGTTCTATGAATGCCTATTCTCCTGTGATAATCTGTCCACTATGCTTTCTGCACCAACTCACGTTCAGTCAAAATCGGCGCAAATGTTACTCTTGTAATTTTTATTTCCTTTCAAATTTAGGTAGTTTCATCTATTGTCTTCCCGTATGTTATTTCTACAATATGACCGTAGATGTTTCATCTGTTCGAAAGAATTCATTTTAGGTTATCCTTCATAACGACTTTCTTACATGTATAGTGATACATACCCGAAATGTCCGTTGCTAATTTACCATGCAGTAGTTGATCAGTACCAGCTTCGTAATATCATACTAGCAGTCTTTTACATTTTCGCATAACCTGCTGTAGCTTCTTTCTTCGCACACTACGAATTGCTGCAGTCCCGCCCTTCACTCAGGTTAGCTGCAGCCTTTGTGGAGTTTAACTTTGTGAAACCTCTTGCATATTTTAGATAAAATGGAGGGTGAGGTAAGAAGCAGTTTTGTAAAAGTGACCCACTCAACCCTGCACTGACGATGTCACCTCGACTGGTGATGAAACTTTTGAAATCCAACTGCCAAGCTCGGCGAACAGACCAACAACCAAAAATGTGATTACAAGCCACCTGGCCGTTGGGGCGTTGTATTGTCGCCATATGGATGAGGCTAATCGAAATTCAGGCGATTTTACGAGTGACTTGATAAGTGAGACTGTTCCTGCTTACTCTTCTTCGTTGAATCCATGAGAACAAGCTCGAAACTATTTCCATTTTAACGCTAGCCTTCCGAGCGTATCGGCTGTTACTAGTTGCCTCACCCATACCAGGGTGAGGCTTTAGAACAAAGGACGATATCTGAACGAAGCAAACATATTACAGGCGCAAATGAAAAGCACAAACAGACCAGTTTAATCACTCAGACTATGGGACAAAACATAGGCTTGAAACCCGTCACCTCAACAGGACACATCTTGTGGGTGCCATCTCGACTGTTCTGGAAAGGCAGTGTTAGCACACTAATGCGCACCGTCGTAGAATGCACACTGTATTTTACCGCGTCAAGCATGTTTCTTTTATGTACTCACGAGTTGTATGAAGGGGATCTGTTCCGCCACAGGGCCCTGCTAAATGTAATTGATCAAATGCAATACACAGGCGGGTTAGATTAGAGGATATTGAGATGTATGGTTGCTTTCAACTCTCTATGACCTCGCACTTGCAGTCGGTTAATTCTATGAGGATGACACGCCTCTCGTGATACTAAATTCGGACAGATTCGGACCGATTTACGGGGATCCTCCCAGGTACCCTCTATCAAACACAAGAATGCAACCAAATCGACTAAAGCTGACTGATCAGAAGTATATTGTCTGGTGGTGGAAAACATGCTGGTGAGCATGCCCTGGCAATTTAAATCCCCCTGAAAAAGTTGATCAATAGTGTTAAACAGCTAGCCAGACGAAACACAAAACGAATGCGCTTGTTTAATCAATCTGCCCAGTCCAACTGTTCGCCAGATCTAATCGCTTTAGGTCATAAGGACTGTGAAAGAAGCGCGAACCAGTCGGTCAGCAATACGATATCGACAGCAATAGGCGATGTCGCCTGAGTGCCAATCAGCCAAAACACTAACCTGCACCGGCAGTTATCTTATTCCCGGTTCCCAACGTGCGTGCACAAACGATCGGTATTATTTAATGGGATCCCCATGTTCGTAAATTCTGTCAACAACAAAGGTAGTACACTATATGCTAATTTTCTTACCAAACGTCCCAGGTTAGGTGTACGAAAGTCCTTGAAATGACTTTTATTTCGGCATTTTATTTTATTTTGCGCTAAATGGACACTTCATAGAAATCTCTCTGAAGAGAGGTTGCGAAGTTTTTCTAGCCCGTATTTCTCACAACGTTGCGGTTTTCGCACCTTGGTAGCCCCTCGAGACATGCTAGGGGTATCTAAGTAGCAACCATTCTTACCAATCGGACCAATGGTTTCTCGACTCATCTTTGGGAGCTGGAATAATTATGCTGGCTACTGACTGGAAATCAAACTAATGAAGTAGTTGCACACCAACGATCCATACCCTGTGGTTGATTGCAACCAAAGGCAACAGCTGAGGACTTTAGGCGTCTTCGCGTCGCCACAGATGCATCCCGACCTCCTTATAAACCAAAACACAAACTTTGGTGCCGCACCGGTTGTGTTTTTGTGTTAACAGCCAAACTACCATCAGCGGGCGCGTTGAGAATGTGTCAATCGATGACGTAACGTCTGCAAGCCAATCGCCAAGATCGTGGACAGATAGACAGGCACCTGATTAACAATGGAAAAGCAACCTCTGCCGCATACAAACAGCTACATGGGAGTTGAGCCGGACAATGAAGGCGTTCCAGAGAATAACAAGATATCAACCAGCCATGGGTGCTACTCCGATGCGACAAACCATACACTCCCATTCAGAAATGAAAGCGGAATATGAATGTACAATTTACTCGGGCTAGACAGGCAGACCATAATTAATTCCACCAATCACCACAGTTCATCGATTCTGTTCTTCTTCCGTTTCATGATGTGGTTTTAGCACAACCTCATCGGCCAAGCTGACAAGATCGCCTGGATCAAGCCCAAGGAAAATTTGTCTCGGGTGTTTGCGTATTGACATTAAGGTCCGCATATCTTCCGACTGGGAAGCTCTGTCTGTCAACGAGTAGCCGTACTTTTGGGCCAGCCATAAGCGGGCCGCAGCCAGCTCCTCTGGATCAGCCAAATACCCTCTGTTTTCGGCGCTTGCGTAGTATGGTACTGCATCCTGAAAGAACAAACGGAGTAAACATTCCGAATAAATGTGACCTTGTGGTCACATAGGAGTCCCCCCCCCCCCAAATACTATTTCATGCACGAAAGATCCCAACTGATAAGTCGAACAACCGTGAACGTGTGGCAAGGCAAAACACAACACGGTCACGGCAACGTTCTTTATGTAGGATAAATTCTTCCATTCCAAACATTTAGGGTGTCAACTCAAAAACAAACTAACAATTTCTAGCACTATGATCTTTTAAAAGCGTTTTATAATGTGTCGGCCTCGCAGACATCACTGTGAACAGGTATCAGTTACATATAGAAGAATTCGGGCAATAGGCTAACACAAGGACGAGATGGTCCAAGTGATTAGAGCGCGAATTTTCTGACCGGAAGGTCCGTGGTTCGAACCTGACCTCTGCCTTACGACTTTCCCTGTCTAGGCTTGGACAACCCGATAGTATCTCAGCCCTCGTGCTTCCTTCGCCTAAAAGACGTTGCAGCTGAACGATTATTTAATTTTTTCATTAACACAAGCCAATGCTTCGTTTTAAGCGGGTGATTTCGAGATAGGATTCATCGGTGTTACTACCATAAACAAAGTAACATAATTACGCCTCTACATTGACGGCCAAATGACCGACTGATAGCATATCAGTGGTTATCACGACAGGACTGTCAGTCGACCGCTAATTGCTGGGACAGCAGTCGACCAACACTTGCCAATTTGACGCAGTGGTCGGGTCTGTATACCACTATTACCCGGCGAGCTAAGCTCGACGGCCCCTGAAGAAATCCCTGCCTCCTGTTGTGACTGTTGAGTCAAGGATTAGAAGATAGTGGGTATGGGCGAAGCGACCTGCGGAAGTGAGTCCTCAATTCATTCACATGAAGGTCGACCTGAAAGAAAAATCGGTCACCTGCTGCACCCTTTTCGTGCCTGATTGCTGTGCTATAAGAAGGAAGCACGAGGGCTAATATACTGCCAGGTTGCCTAGACCTAAACGGTGGAAGTCGAGAATCAGAGGTCGGGTTCGAACCACGGACCTCCCGGTAAATTTTGCGCTCTAACCACTGAGCCATCCCGCCCAAGTGCAAAAGGCTTATTAAAAAAAATGCCTGCTTACCCTTATGATTTTCTGAGAATTATCTGAATATATATATATAATTGGTTGTTTTGGATCAGGGTCTCGCTAGCCTCCAGAGATAGAACCGACAGTCTGACAAGCCGGTTAAAACACAGGATACCAGCATTCGCATCACGACAAGGGAGGGAATAGAGATTCCACGGCAATAGCTGCCTGAGTAGCAGGTCGACTAAGTGGCTGTAGGAGCATCCAACTTCGACTCTATTGTGGCAGTTGGATGCTTATGTCGTAACATTCGAAATCAGCGTCAGAGAATCGGTTGACCTCAAGATCAAACACCAAATATCAAACAGGCGAAAAAGGCGACCGAACCCACGATGTGCTGGTGTGAAAGCTAAGATTACAGAACCGGTGCAAATTTCGTCGTCTTTTTCTCTAACCGAACCGAAAAATTGGCCATCAAAGTGCACCGAAAACTGACTTTTTTCCATAGCATCCTATGTTTCTGAGAGAGAAATTCCCAAGACGGTTTCGAAGTGCCAGCTACGGAAACATAGTGCTGCATCTTTTCGGAAAATGGTTTGTCCCGACTGTTATTCGTGCACTACCCGGATTTATAACACCCTGTAACGCACCATAAAAGCCATTGTCAATGCGACAATATGGCCGAATCCTAATATGTGTACTAGCGGTCGTCACCACGCGGCGGACACATTCAGATGGTCACCTATGGTCGGTTTTAAGTGGCTGTGGTTGGGTGATTTACAGACAACTGGAGCAACGAAGCTACCAGAAATAGGGTTTTAGCACAAAAATAGTGGTGAACTCATCATATGTATCCGCACCAATCCAACTTGTTTTGGTAACCACCCTCTAGCAGAAAGAAACTGTGCCGATACAAAAATTAGCAACTATAAGCCTGATGTGAGTCAACTGCTCTCATTTGTGTGCAACGCTTAGCGCACTATGGTGCGAGATAGCTCACGTGGTTAGAGCGCGAATTTACCGACCAGAAGGTCCATGGTTCTAACCTGACTTATACCTCTCGACTTCCCCTGTCTAGGCTTAGGCAGCCTGGTAGTATCGCAGACCTCGTGCCTCCTTCGGGTGTCATGGCAGATAGGCACCGTAAGCTGGGCGCACTATGGGTTTCAACTTACCAGTGACTCTGGCCCTCAGTGCGGTAGACTGCATCAGTGTCTCTTCAATATTTAACTAGTCCATTATTCTGTTTATGATCACTCCCGTCTTGTGAAAGCTGAACTGTAACGTCTGCTTTTGCACTGACAAAAGCAAGTCTTACATAGCATATATGTGGCATATGAGAGAACATAATAAACGCAGCGACTGCGAACCGTATGGTATTCGAAACAACATGACTGACTGGCAAGGCTGGACATCACAACCAATAGTTGGCTAAGACGAGACGTTGGTGATACAGTTGTGCGTCACACGGCCATTAATGTGTCAAAAGAGATATACGCACCATCTGGTTGCCGTGAGACAGTAGGTCGGGGTGCGCTTTGGAATGCGCCATATTCAGAAATACGGCTAGAGTGCAGCTGTACATGGTTTCGAACACTGTTTCTGATGGAAGTGCGGCATGCTTCCGCCGCACCCAGGTATTCAAACTCAAAGAGGTTCAACAAAGAGCACAAACGTGATCGAGCTGTTGTACCCCCAATGGAACCGTTCTTTAGCAGCCTATTGCAGTGAAAGTGGTCCACTCTGGGAAGAAGCCGAAACTTGAAAGAAGCTTAGTGGTATCTTAAGTAATACTTGGTTTTCACCCTATTGTAACTAACTTTTGCGGGAGGACAGGCCTGATGTTTAACAAAGCTGATGCAAAGCTTATCTGCGAAAAAGCAGGGACTTACAGAAAGCGACGGAATAGCACTGTCCTTGCAGCTGTTAGATTCTAAGGGTAGTCTCATCCAATAAATCCACTGCAGTAGATTCATACTGCATTTTACCGCAAAAGCTGTTTCGTAAACATAGTGAGGCGGGCTTCGTTAGACGGATACACACACAGATTATACCTCCTGATAACCATTCAAACCCTTGCATTTGAGTGAACTCCAACACGAAAAGGCAACGAACACAAATACAACACAAGGGGACACAACATGCCCATCATTTTGGGATATTGTAGCCTTAGTTCGTCACAGTCCGTCTAAAGAGAAACAGTAACAAGTTGACAAAAAATATTTCAAGCCTAGTTTTTTACGGAATCACTTACGGGAGGAGGCAGTTTGGCCTTTGGTATGGGAAATCCTCGTTTGAAGAAAGATGCTGGATCGCATTTTGCCCATACAGAGAACAGGTCATAGAACCTTGTTGTGATTACTCCACCAGCACGCTCCACTGCTGCAATTACCGGCTCACTTGCATATTGAACTTCAATATTGACTGGTGTAACGAAGATATCACAACCCTGGTTAAAATAAGATAAATCATTTAACTGAACAACATGCCTCGTCTGTCAGCTGAAAGCCATAGTGACGCTGATGCTCCACATCAAGTTTGTACAAGTGAGTGTTGCAAATTGTTGTCAGATCTATCGGTTCCCGTGGGTCGATGCGATCAAGATCAATCATACGTTGAAGTTCTAAGAGAGATATTCTGCAAAGTGATCTTCTAGAACTGACGCACAATGATGGGTTAGATAAATGTTCCGTAATTACGCAACGTCCGTGTTGTATGGCTCTTTAGGTACACTTAGATAAAATGGCATTTTCTGGCCCACTTGCCCGAGAGGTGGCCACGCTTGGAACTGGCTCATTCCGCGATGACCCAGTCCCTTCTTCTTCCGGTTCAAACCATGATAGCGCTAGAAAGTACTGAAAGAATAAAAGTGACTACCTTACTGGGGGCCGGCTGCGTGGTAGGTCAGCAATATTGAACAGACACACCCGAGGGTAGTTTCTAAGAAGCCTAAGCGCCTTGTCAATACTGGACATCGCGCTTTTCCAAAGGGCCGCTTCGCTCAGTTAAACCTAAAAAGAGAACAGTTAGGAGCAAATGGTTGTCTAAAACTGTCAAGTCGGCTTAATATGCAAACGCTCAAGTTGTGATAAGCTCCAAGGAGCTCCGTGGAAGGAAGTTCAATTGAGAAAATAGGATCGACAAATATATTAATTTACGAGTGGCCTATAAGGACGACCCGACAAAAAATTTGCCTCAACTGGCCCCTTCAGGTGTTGAACGCCCAGGATGGATATTACAGTTCGATCCACCCGAGGGGCTCCTGTATGAGCACCGTGTCTAACTTTCAACGTTCCTTGGTTTTTCAGTTACATCCGAAAAGAGGTATCATGCGGTCAGTGCGTCCAGGTACTCCAAGTTCGACAAACCCGAATAGACCAGCTGATAGCAACCATGACATGTATCCTGGATGACCCATTTGTACGTTGTAGTGAGTTTCAATCTATGTGTTTATAAATGGGCTCTGAAGTGATCAGTCATTAGTGAAAAAAGCGTCCAAATCCCCTTGGATTGAGGCTATCAGCACACTGTGCCTGTCAAAGTTCAAATGGTAAGCGAGAAGTCACAGTAACAGAGCCCCGTAGAAACGAGATATCCGCTTGGTCAAAACACTAAATATAAAAAATCGGGATTTTCATCAGGAAGTGGAAGTCGTAGAAAATCCTCCAATCTACCGTCAAAATCGTGGAAGGCCATACGCCAATATCGGCCAATAACCGTCACAACCATGGAGATGGCTCAGTGATTGAAGCGCAAATTTACTGACCAGAAGGTCCATGATTCGAACCCAACCTCGACATCTTGACTGCTCCTGTCTAGGCTTGGGCAACCTGATAGCATCTCAACCCTCCTGCTTCCTTCGAGATGCAAGGCAGCTAGGTGCCGCAGGGGTATTACAGATCAAGAATCATTCTCTTATTATGAAGGAAAACTCTAGTGCAAGATGAAAACAAACGGGCGGTGCCGACTTGTCGCAATAACCGGTGGTGTACGTGAAGCTGCTGAAGTAATTGGAGTAAGGTGAAGAAGTGGTCAAAACATCACGGTGCTCGTTGTTCTGACTTTAGTCCCGAGTGTTGGACCAAACGTCGCCGTATTATTGAAGGTATTGGACGTGATACGATTGGCACGAAGCCCGTAAAAATAGCTTCCAGATTAGTTTACATAACCTGGCTTACGCGAGACGCAAAAAGTCACCACCGTCCTCAAATAACTCTAGTGGGAACTCGTCTGACTCAATGACCCAACAGAGCTTTAAGACAGATGGCAATCAAAAATACCCAGCAGAGCTGTCAAGACGCTGGTCCGCGTTGTCTACTAAACTTCCAAAGTTCTATCTGATGACCCCACCGACAGCCGGTTTCCTCTGTTCAACCTCGTGCATCGGTTGCGATACCCTCTCCGTTTCCAAAGCCTTCTTATTAAAGTAGTTTTCTCTATCTGAACGTACAATACCCCTGCGCAGTGTACGAAGAGACGCAGTCTCGCGTTGCGGAACAAACGATCTGTTCTGAGTTCTAGCATTTACTGGACGGGGTCTCAGGAACATATGTTGAGTCGCGTTTACCTCACTTCATATATGATAGATATTTCCCGAAGGTGCTATTTTTAGAGCTTCGCGGAGAACACATAATCATAACTTAAGCATAACAATCGTCCGGCCATGGTGTAGTACACAGCTGCCGCACAAATCCAATTAAACATAAGCTAAGTTGATAAGATTGTTTAATTTGCGGGTCAATAATTTATTTGCCGGCTAAACGGGGTGCGGCTTTCCTATGCCTCTCAGGAAAACTTATCGAAACGTTACACCAACCTACATCATGATCTCAGTCAGCGTGGATTGATAGTCTATAACATAGAGTACCAATTGGCAGATAATGTTCATGTAGTCGGTCTGGTTCCATGGCTGCTCACTAACAGGGGGCAGCAGGTAGCGCAACCGTGTACTGATTCTGAACTCGGTGCCACTGATGAACAAATGACAGTCGAAACAAAGCCACAAAAAACGACAAGCGCTGTCATTACGTCTTGAGCCTAAGCCGATCAGGTCACCAAGTCGCCCCTCCGATGAAACTAGACATCCTACTTGTGCACTCATTCACGGGTGACTAGAAAAACATCCGAACCCATAGTGATATACAATAGTGGTCAGATTCGGACAAAAAGCATCTTCCAACGAAACACAGCTATACTTATTTCGTGCACATGCAGAAGCCAAATATGAGGAGCAGATATTATTCCGCCTAGTGTGGTTCTCCATGGAAGTTGATAAACTGACATTTAAAAAGCGATTATTTACAAAAATCCGGTCAAGTAGGAAAAACTCGGCTCGGGGGCTGACATCCAGAGCAAATTCTGTCCAATCCATTGCAGAGGGAGGAGAATCACCGAAATTCGCAGATATCTGCCACCAGAAAGCGGTGTCGTAACCTCGATTACCGATTCCTGGTCTCAGAAAGGAAGGAATAATAATAGTTCAGCTGAAACACCCTTTCGGTGCCTATCCGCCACGTCACATGAACAAGCGCGATGGCCAAGCTACTGCCAGACTGCCCAAGCCTAGGCAGAAGCAGTTTGAATGCACAGGCCGGTTTCGGAAGACGGACCTTCCAGTTGATATCTCTGTGCATTGAACACTGAGCTATCTATCGAGCCCCAAAGTAACAAAAGCGCAGCACTTCAAAGCAGCTTATTGGCCGATCTGCTTCAGAATTCACACGTTGGGGTAGAAATGAAGGCAAGGAAACGAGCTTGAGGAGCGGTGGGCCAGAGCAGTGGGGTCTTATTAGACACTTATTTGGATGCATGAGTGACGTCCCCACGGGTGAGACCAACAAAAAAGTGGGTGTCAATAAAAGACTGTCCCTTGGCCGCTTTGCTGTATGCAGCAAATGAGGCGGTTTAAGTGATTTCACCGTTAGATGGTTGATGTGGCAAACGTTATTACCGCTTGCATTATGCACGGCTGCGAGACGTTGTCTCTACAAACAGATGTCTTCGGGTTTTTTACCACCGATGTGTCGGAAACGTTGCTTGTTTTGGATGGCGTCAACGGATTAGTAAACAGGTGATTAAAAAACAGGTATGCGGTTGTGTATCAGACACTTGAATCGCAGGAAACATCCAGCACCGTCAACTGTGGTAGCTAGGCCACATACTACTATATACCATATACTACCATATACTACTATGCCGAAACAGCCTCTACAGAGACTAGTGTTGTTCTCAGAATGGCGCAAACTGATAGATGGCTAACATATGACTTGGTAGAAGGGTGTGAGAGTGATTACAAGGAGTTTGGGTGTTGTACGCCTTCCAGGATGGGATTCCCGAGACTCCGCTAGCGCTTGACTGGAGACATTGCAAGAAATGGTGGCGGATCGATATCAATGGCGTTCGTGCTGTCAGTTTCTTTTCAGTGCCTGATTGATCGCTTGGAAGTGTGGGCACCTCATAATATTTGACACAGAGGTGAATAGCCCCGCTCCCTCATTAACCCTTTTTCTTTTTTTCACTCCAAGACTTTAAATATAATTACATGAAATTTGTGGTTGTTTGGCAGTGAAGTATCAGTGTCAGCACTGATGTTGCTGTCTCTGATGTTAATTGAAATGCTTGCAATGGCCAGGGTGCCCCAACCGAAGCTTTTGTTAAGTATACTTTCTCTCGAGCCCATAGACTCGGCCTATTGCTCTCTGGCTCCGTTCTCGATTAGAGTTCCTCAAGGCTGTGTTTTGGGACCAATTCGGTCCCCGATCTATGTTAACCAGCCTCCAGACGTTCTTTCAAGTCCATGGACTTGAAAGTAGACATGCATGTCTACTTCTTGCAAACGACGTAAAATCCTGGAATTCAGATGCCGGCATCTGAAGGCACTGGCCAGTGCCTTCTAAGTAGATATAGACGCCGTAAAGCAGTAGTTTCCGGACTGGCAACATCCTCTGAATGACGAAAAGTGCGTCCATTTGTCATTCGGGGGGACTCGGCGAGCGTACTTGTCGTGCATCATGAGAATCGACCAGAAGACCTCACGAGGTTAGATTCGAAAAGGGATTGGCCAATAGGTTGGATGATATTCTGACCAATCATGGAATGACCTCGTGCAGTCCTGTTATGTATCCGACTTGGTAAGATCATGGAACGTAGTACACTTGAGAAGGGGCGCACGAATCCCCAACACGAGCCGAGGCCAGCCACCCTTCGAGAAGGGTGAAGAAGCAGATCAGACCTTCGGAGGAAGCCATTAAAGCATCAACCAAACCTGTTAGAACGCGTCACGCCTGGGTGTAGAACATGTGCGGAATCTGTGAACTTCCGAACTAGTAGAAGTCTTTGAAACTGGGGGAGATTGAGACGTTTAAGAGTAATCAAAGCTTCTTTATCTTTCTCGCAGTATTAAAAACCACAGTGCCCTGCCTTTTCGGGTCTCTACAAAATGTAAGCTGTCCCGATTTTAGTGGCTTTTAGTGTGCTGCGCCATTAGCCGCAGAAAACTGTCTTCTGCTTACCGTCACATGTGGCTGAGTGAGTTTTGTTTGCTGTGTTATGCTTTATGTCTGATGTGTTTACGTCTACGAAAATTGTAGACGATATTTTTCCACTTCAAGTAATCGTCAGTGCGCCAAGAATTCGTTCGTATTGCGCGCAAGGCTCTTCGAGAATAAGGTATTTAGGAAAGTACGTTGGCGTTAGCAGCAACAGGCTGTTTTTGTTGCCCGACAAACGAGTGCGTCCACAATGACTTTTGTCAAACGTCTGAGGGTAAGATTCGTAATCAGGCGGGCGCCGAGCTCCAGCTATGCCGCAGTTGACTGCCCCAGGAGATAAACCGGGCCACTCGGTACAGCGTTGTCTGCCGGAGGTTTCACCAATTCCTGTTGTCAGTACTTGGGCACTAGATGATCATTCGCCAATGTGGTTCTTGGGAAAGCCTTTCGGTTACTACAGACGACACGGCTTTTCATCGCAAGATAGCCCAGTGCTAGTCACTGAGGCGACCAATCCGTATGCTCTGCTTACGCTCACATTGCTCCTCAACAGTATCCTTTGTTAGCTACTCACCCATGCGTAGGAATATTTCGACGGCGTTTTGTTTGATTTCAGAAGGGTTAAACTTACGTCTCTCCAGTCTAACGGTTGTGTCTGACGAATTCAGGCACTTTACTCCGTCTCTATCGATGGACCCGTAATGTGAACTCTCTGTCGGTGTTGTGTGCGATAGAAGGCCTGTGGGGCGAGCGTCTACCTTCTTGAGGCAGTACCGAGGGCTTTGTGCTGCGGTAAGAAATGTCGACATTCAAGTGAAATTTGATGGTATTCAGACCCTTAACAACTCGCATTCCCAGATGTGGCCCAGTCTCCCACAAAATGTACCCTTCTCTCGGTCAGCCTTTTGTCAGTGGTATGCACTACGGTAAAAACAACCAGAATGGTGCTTGACAGTTGATCCTTGACACAGTTACTGAACTGACGGAGTTTTATGGGGTGTCCACCCTTTTCAAAACACTAAGTCGATTTTTTATTGATGTTTCCAAGGGTTCTGTTTCAAAATTTGCTGCAATTTTTGGACTGCACTATTTGGTCTAAAACATGCAATTTTTGTTTGATTTCGTCGGGCTGTACACGTACTTGCTTCCTGTCTTTCTTATTAAGCGGAGCTGGAGCATTTGAATCATTGCGTGCACGGGCCGAAAATACCGGCCGTTCAGCTGTACCGCCGACTCGCCCAATGCGTCGAATTCGATGCAGTCGAAAGTGGTATATTTTTGGATGATGTGGACTCGCCACTGAGGCCGTCAACCACGAGCGGATTGTGCACGGGTGTCATATTTTCGAAATAATTTCAAAAAACTGCGTTCTGCTTGACGGACTTGAGAGAAAAATACAACTGATTTTGTCCAAAAACGGTCGCTAGAGCGGATAGAAGCTAGTTTAGCCTTTGCGCAAGCAAACGAACCGCCGTCGAAATATTCCTACGCAGTCGCGAATTGTTAATAAAGTATACTGTTGAGAAGCAATGTGAGCGTAAGCAGAGAATACGGACTGATCGCCTCAGTGCCTTGCACTGAGCTATCTTGCGGTAAAAAGCCGTGTTGTCTGTAGTAACCGAAAGGCTCTCCAAGAACTGAATGAATGAATGAATGAATGAGTGGGTGATTGAGTGAATAAATCAACTGAAGACCGAGTGAATAACCAGACGAATGAACGAGTAACTACATACCTATTTAACAAAGGAACAACAGATTGAGTGACCAGTATCGCTGTCACTGATGTACTCCGTAGTGGAGCGAATATGAGACGTTCAACAGTTTTCTGTCATTCATTGCACCAGCGTCATACTAATAGTTAAAATGATAGAGCTGTTTATCCACAGTTCCAGTCACAATTGGTTCTTCTCTTACATGAAATTGGCCCAGTTATGTATCAGGCGAGATGCTTGTCTTGAAACAAACGGTTAGATTTTTCTGCACACGGTAAATTATTTTTATTCGCACCTTGTCGGTGGTATGCCGTAAGGCATAGTCATGATGTTACAGTCAGAATAAGAGTACGACTGGCGGGAATTGTCGGCAGACGTGGATTAGGGAATAGACAGCGTCATAGGGTGTGGACATTGTCTGCTGTGAGCGTGTTCACCGCTAAATGACATGGGCGGCGAAGCACAGTATTATTTATTTTGGAGAGAATATCGAGGAAGGTTGGATCGTTGGGATTTGAAGGTGGCGGGCGAAAAACAGCGAGGGAGGGCAAAACAAGAGGCTTCCTGCTTGGCCAAGGATAAGGCTTCTGACTAGGAACACATCCAAATTATTTTCGCCGAAACTATAGCGTTTCGAAGTTGTGGCTTTAATGGGGAGGTGGTTTAATCCATTTGCAACATCCGGTGGCATGTTGCTCGTAGCCTTCTGTTTAAGTGAGCGAAAAATCAAGATCACGAACTTTCGCTGCTTCGTATTTGGTTACCAGTTTACGCGAGATAGAACACGAGATCACACTTCAGCATATTTTGACGCTCTTGAGATGATTTTGTTCGGCAAACTTGGTTGCAACTCATTTTCCTACGGATCTCAACTTCCATTAAGTGCAACACTGTTAGAAAACAGCATAGACAGGTGCAGTGGCACGCCGAGTATTTCTCTGTGGATGATCCCCTTCCCAGATATGCGTGACTAGTTCGTAGATGATACACCGCCATGTTATAAATTCGGGTGCCATGCCCATTATGAGTATGACGTTCTATAGGTGGTGACCGCCATAAATCCGTCGCCATAGTGGCGGTAGCCCCTGTCACTCACCTCAACTACTTATCCTAACTGCTGGGCGAGTGTATATGTGCAACGCTGATTATGGAGCATCATCTTTGCATGACAGCCAAATCTGACGACCAAAGACAGCTTTTTATTCTCATAATTCTACGTGTCGTCCCTCATCTTGGATACCTTTTGTAATCGCTATGCCTGCATCTGTGTGACGCTGATTATGAGGCCTCACCCATGTACAGAAATCTAATTCAATGGCCACCAACGGCTATATGCTATTCCACTTGTCTCCGCTACCCATGTAATAGCGGTGCTACTGACGGGGCCATACGAGCATTATGTTTTCTCGTAAATCCGCTTTGTGTCTATTGAAAAGTGAGATGTATTGCGGAATTCGTGGAGTCCCCTTGTAGCATTTGCTTGGATTTGAGCATCAGTCAATGGACATCCAGGAAATTTCAGGAAGACGCGTTCAACGAAAAGATGGATGTTCAGTGTTGTAAAAAGAAGATGCATATGAGAGTTCTGTTTCCCTGTCCAATATTCTAAAACTGTTCATCTGGCGTCTATTAATAAACAACTCCGCCGGAACGGCCCTTTTCGTTCCAGCTATAGTAAACACCAGGCCAGTATCCATGCTCACCGGTAAAAGGCGTCCACTGTGCGTGAGAGCCTAATCTGACAGCCTATCATAGTGGTGGCCTCAATTCGGTTGAGTTATTCATTAACGCCATAAACAATAACAACAATAACAACAACAAAAACTGGCCTTTCGCCTTTCCAAAATTATTAGGAAACAAAATAACTGACCTGGGATAGCCGGAAGGAACGCTGTGATGCCCATGACGTACGTCTACGTGCATAACTGTAACTGTCTTCGTCAATATCAAGGCTACACCGCACCAAAACCCACCTCGTCAACCAAACAAAAGACAAACCAACTTGCTGCTCCCAGGAGTGGACACATATAACACATAAAAACACACAGTGAGACTACAGACTCTCCACTAGAAACGTGCGAGGCTGGCATCGGAAGTATTCTTCGTCATGCACCACTCATCGATTAAGGCTAATAGTAGTGTTCCGGGGACTGATGACCCTTACGTACATCTTCCCTCCTAGATTGCCCCAGTGTCGTCCAACTCATTAATAACCGCCGGGAATTCTAGTCCACCATCTCAGGATTTACGCCCTCGCCAGTCGTTACGTGTTTGGTTACCCTCTTGAAACTGGGGGAGATTGAGACGTTTAAGAGTAATCAAAGCTTCTTTATCTTTCTCGCAGTATTAAAAACCACAGTGCCCTGCCTTTTCGGGTCTCTACAAAATGTAAGCTGTCCCGATTTTAGTGGCTTTTAGTGTGCTGCGCCATTAGCCGCAGAAAACTGTCTTCTGCTTACCGTCACATGTGGCTGAGTGAGTTTTGTTTGCTGTGTTATGCTTTATGTCTGATGTGTTTACGTCTACGAAAATTGTAGACGATATTTTTCCACTTCAAGTAATCGTCAGTGCGCCAAGAATTCGTTCGTATTGCGCGCAAGGCTCTTCGAGAATAAGGTATTTAGGAAAGTACGTTGGCGTTAGCAGCAACAGGCTGTTTTTGTTGCCCGACAAACGAGTGCGTCCACAATGACTTTTGTCAAACGTCTGAGGGTAAGATTCGTAATCAGGCGGGCGCCGAGCTCCAGCTATGCCGCAGTTGACTGCCCCAGGAGATAAACCGGGCCACTCGGTACAGCGTTGTCTGCCGGAGGTTTCACCAATTCCTGTTGTCAGTACTTGGGCACTAGATGATCATTCGCCAATGTGGTTCTTGGGAAAGCCTTTCGGTTACTACAGACGACACGGCTTTTCATCGCAAGATAGCCCAGTGCTAGTCACTGAGGCGACCAATCCGTATGCTCTGCTTACGCTCACATTGCTCCTCAACAGTATCCTTTGTTAGCTACTCACCCATGCGTAGGAATATTTCGACGGCGTTTTGTTTGATTTCAGAAGGGTTAAACTTACGTCTATCCAGTCTAACGGTTGTGTCTGACGAATTCAGGCACTTTACTCCGTCTCTATCGATGGACCTGTAATGTGAACTCTCTGTCGGTGTTGTGTGCGATAGAAGGCCTGTGGGGCGAGCGTCTACCTTCTTGAGGCAGTACCGAGGGCTTTGTGCTGCGGTAAGAAATGTCGACATTCAAGTGAAATTTGATGGTATTCAGACCCTTAACAACTCGCATTCCCAGATGTGGCCCAGTCTCCCACAAAATGTACCCTTCTCTCGGTCAGCCTTTTGTCAGTGGTATGCACTACGGTAAAAACAACCAGAATGGTGCTTGACAGTTGATCCTTGACACAGTTACTGAACTGACGGAGTTTTATGGGGTGTCCACCCTTTTCAAAACACTACGTTGATTTTTTATTGATGTTTCCAAGGGTTCTGTTTCAAAATTTGCTGCAATTTTTGGACTGCACTATTTGGTCTAAAACATGCAATTTTTGTTTGATTTCGTCGGGCTGTACACGTACTTGCTTCCTGTCTTTCTTATTAAGCGGAGCTGGAGCATTTGAATCATTGCGTGCACGGGCCGAAAATACCGGCCGTTCAGCTGTACCGCCGACTCGCCCAATGCGTCGAATTCGATGCAGTCGAAAGTGGTATATTTTTGGATGATGTGGACTCGCCACTGAGGCCGTCAACCACGAGCGGATTGTGCACGGGTGTCATATTTTCGAAATAATTTCAAAAAACTGCGTTCTGCTTGACGGACTTGAGAGAAAAATACAACTGATTTTGTCCAAAAACGGTCGCTAGAGCGGATAGAGGCTAGTTTAGCCTTTGCGCAAGCAAACGAACCGCCGTCGAAATATTCCTACGCAGTCGCGAATTGTTAATAAAGTATACTGTTGAGAAGCAATGTGAGCGTAAGCAGAGAATACGGACTGATCGCCTCAGTGCCTTGCACTGAGCTATCTTGCGGTAAAAAGCCGTGTTGTCTGTAGTAACCGAAAGGCTCTCCAAGAACTGAATGAATGAATGAATGAATGAGTGGGCGAATGAACTTCAAGTGCCAAAATAATAATTAAATTATTTTTATTCGCACCTTGTCGGTGGTATGCCGTAAGGCATAGTCATGATGTTACAGTCAGAATAAGAGTACGACTGGCGGGAATTGTCGGCAGACGTGGATTAGGGAATAGACAGCGTCATAGGGTGTGGACATTGTCTGCTGTGAGCGTGTTCACCGCTAAATGACATGGGCGGCGAAGCACAGTATTATTTATTTTGGAGAGAATATCGAGGAAGGTTGGATCGTTGGGATTTGAAGGTGGCGGGCGAAAAACAGCGAGGGAGGGCAAAACAAGAGGCTTCCTGCTTGGCCAAGGATAAGGCTTCTGACTAGGAACACATCCAAATTATTTTCGCCGAAACTATAGCGTTTCGAAGTTGTGGCTTTAATGGGGAGGTGGTTTAATCCATTTGCAACATCCGGTGGCATGTTGCTCGTAGCCTTCTGTTTAAGTGAGCGAAAAATCAAGATCACGAACTTTCGCTGCTTCGTATTTGGTTACCAGTTTACGCGAGATAGAAAGAACGTTTCCGCGAGATAGAACACGAGATCAAACTTCAGCATATTTTTACGCTCTTCGGTGGTCACTAAGGAGAAGAAGCATTTGAAGAATATCTAATGCAAGTTCACCCTGTAATATCGGTCTGTGACAGTTGTATGCATTGCACTCCTCAGATCTAACAAACGAGATGATTTTGTTCGGCAAACTTGGTTGCAACTCATTTTCCTACGGATCTCAACTTCCATTAAGTGCAACACTGTTAGAAAACAGCATAGACAGTGCAGTGGCAACGCCGAGTATTTCTCTGTGGATGATCCCCTTCCCAGATATGCGTGACTAGTTCGTAGATGATACACCGCCATGTTATAACTGCGGGTGCCATGCCCATTATGAGTATGACGTTCTATAGGTGGTGACCGCCATAAATCCGTCGCCATAGTGGCGGTAGCCCCTGTCACTCACCTCAACTACTTATCCTAACTGCTGGGCGAGTGTATATGTGCAACGCTGATTATGGAGCATCATCTTTGCATGACAGCCAAATCTGACGACCAAAGACAGCTTTTTATTCTCATAATTCTACGTGTCGTCCCTCATCTTGGATACCTTTTGTAATCGCTATGCCTGCATCTGTGTGACGCTGATTATGAGGCCTCACCCATGTACAGAAATCTAATTCAATGGCCACCAACGGCTATATGCTATTCCACTTGTCTCCGCTACCCATGTAATAGCGGTGCTACTGACGGGGCCATACGAGCATTATGTTTTCTCGTAAATCCGCTTTGTGTCTATTGAAAAGTGAGATGTATTGCGGAATTCGTGGAGTCCCCTTGTAGCATTTGCTTGGATCTACTGACGGATACGAGCATTATGTTTTCTCGTAAATCCGCTTTGTGTCTATTGAAAAGTGAGATGTATTGCGGAATTCGTGGAGTCCCCCCCCTGCATTTGCTTGGATTTGAGCATCAGTCAATGGACATCCAGGAAATTTCAGGAAGACGCGTTCAACGAAAAGATGGATGTTCAGTGTTGTAAAAAGAAGATGCATATGAGAGTTCTGTTTCCCTGTCCAATATTCTAAAACTGTTCATCTGGCGTCTATTAATAAACAACTCCGCCGGAACGGCCCTTTTCGTTCCAGCTATAGTAAACACCAGGCCAGTATCCATGCTCACCGGTAAAAGGCGTCCACTGTGCGTGAGAGCCTAATCTGACAGCCTATCATAGTGGTGGCCTCAATTCGGTTGAGTTATTCATTAACGCCATAAACAATAACAACAATAACAACAACAAAAACTGGCCTTTCGCCTTTCCAAAATTATTAGGAAACAAAATAACTGACCTGGGATAGCCGGAAGGAACGCTGTGATGCCCATGACGTACGTCTACGTGCATAACTGTAACTGTCTTCGTCAATATCAAGGCTACACCGCACCAAAACCCACCTCGTCAACCAAACAAAAGACAAACCAACTTGCTGCTCCCAGGAGTGGACACATATAACACATAAAAACACACAGTGAGACTACAGACTCTCCACTAGAAACGTGCGAGGCTGGCATCGGAAGTATTCTTCGTCATGCACCACTCATCGATTAAGGCTAATAGTAGTGTTCCGGGGACTGATGACCCTTACGTACATCTTCCCTCCTAGATTGCCCCAGTGTCGTCCAACTCATTAATAACCGCCGGGAATTCTAGTCCACCATCTCAGGATTTACGCCCTCGCCAGTCGTTACGTGTTTGGTTACCCTCACCACGCCGCC